>NC_073309.1:22891486-23211646 GCF_027595985.1 Sorex araneus
CGAGGCTGAGATCTCCAAGCCTGCTCAGATCAGGACTGGGCCCTCCTCCACTCAGATCCCCCTTTTTTCTAGTAGCTTGGTAGCCACAACCCACAAACTGCCCCCAGTGCCGTGTAATCCCATCAACGGCAAGATCCAGAAACTATAAAACAGTGCTCCCGGAAGCACGCGGCTGAGAATGCGGCCTCTTATTGTCTAGTTCTCCTCTCAGAGAACCCGGCAAGGTACTGAGAGTATCTTGCCCGCATGGAAGAGCCTGGCAAGGTCCCGTGGCATATTCAATATGCCAAATACAGTAACAATAACAGGTCTCATCCCCTTGACCCTGAAAGAGCCTCCAATCATTGGGAAAGAAGAGTAAGAAGAGGCCTGCTAAAAATCTCAGGGCTGGGATGAATGGAGACGTTACTGCGTGCCCGCTTGAGTATAAATTGATGAACAACAGGATGACAGTGATATTATGTGTGTATGTATGTGTGTGTATTATGTGTGTATATATATATATGTTACACACACACACATATAGAGAGAGAGAGTGCACTCTTGCTTTTGTTCAGGGCCCAGTCTTTGGAGCAGCGGTGGTGTGGGGTTCACCAGTGTAATTAAAAATGTTCCTCTTGGGAGTGTGCCGCTTGGTTTTTCTGCTAACATTTGGTGGGAATTCCTTGCAACAGCAGGAGGGTTCTGAAGCGCAGAGCTACAAGTCTGTGAACTGGACACAAGTGCTCTTGGCTGCTGCTCTGTTCGACTCAAGTTTACTCCTCTGTTTCAAGTTATTTGGACAACAGCCCTTTGCGTGGATTTGTCTGGTTTGGGGGCCACACCGAGCGGGGCTCAGGGCTGACTCCTGGCTCTGTGCAGTGATCGCTCCTGGCTGTGCTCAGGGGACCCAGGGTGGTGCCGGGGGTGGAATCCCTCTCAGCTGCAGGCAAGGCAAGCGCCGTATCTGCTGGACTCTCTTGCCGGCTTCGACCAGGCCCCTTCGGGATTCGAAAGGGTGTGGGTGCTGTTGCTTATTGCGTGGACGGGGGAAGTCTGGGCTGGCGAGGGGGGTGCTCGGCCCTGGGATCACTCACAGTAAAGGGATGAGATGGAACTGGGGTAGCAGAGGGGCACCCCGCAGGGAGGGAGTCTGAAGAGCCAAGAGGGAAGGCAAAAAAATGAAACGAAATAAAATTAAAAGTGAGGGACCAGAACGATAGTCCAGAGGAGCAGCTGCCAGTGCAGGAGCCCCGTCTAGGAAGGGGGAAAATGACTTAAGGGGTGAGGGTTGAGGCTACCCCCTGAGACACCCAGAGTTCCCTCCTCCTGGGCTCTGTGCTCAGGAGTCACTCGTTTTGTCTTTGGGCTTTTTAGTTTTTCTTTTTGGTCTTTTTGGGTCACACCTGGCGATGCACAGGGGTTACTCCTGCCTCTGCACTCAGGAATGACTCCTGGTGGTGCTTGGGGGACCATATGGGATGCTGGGGATCGAACCCGGGTTGGCCATGTGCAAGGCAAACACCCTCCCCTCTGTGCTATCGCTCCGGCCCCCCCAGTACTCTTTAGACACTTTTCAGAATGAATTTGTGGATTGATTTCCATTTCCTGCCCCGCCCCTTTGTGGGTGGTTGCTGTTTGTGGTGACCAGAGGCTGCAACGCGCCTGGCTTCTGTGCTCACACACGCGGCTGTGGGGCTCACGCACCAGGTCCCAGTGCTGGCATCCCCCCACCCCCGCCCCCCGTGGTGCTCTCAGAGGGTCGGACTCCTCTGTGACCGTCACAGTGCCACGTACGTGTTTCTCGTAGGGGCTTGTGCTCTTCAGATGATCTTGCCAGGGATCACTGCTGTGCTCACACCGTGCTCCCTAGAGGTTGTGCTTCTTGGCTGTGGTGTTGGCCCGTTTTGTTGTTGTTGTTGTTGTTGTCATGCTCGCCAAGCCTCACACCCCTTTGTGGGGCTCTCACGTCTTCCGTCTGTGGAGCAGCTGGAAGCCATCTGCATTGATGGGGAATCACGGACAGCAAGATTGCCCTTGGCACATGGAGGACACCAGGGATTTGAACTCTTGACCATATGTCTACAAGTCAAGCACTCCAAGCTCTTGTGCAAGCCCTGTGGGTCCAATGTGTTTTTGTAGTCTGGGTAGATACCGAGGAGAGGAATTACTGGATAATATGGTAGATCTATTTTTAATGTGTGTTTTTTAATTTTATTGGGTTTTGGAGTCACACCTGGCAATGCTCCGGGGTTACTCCTGGCTCTGCACTCAGGGATCACTCCTGGTGGGCTCCGGGGACCATATGGGATGCTGGGCATGGAACCTGGTCTGCCGCATGTAAGGTAAACACCCTACTGGTTGTGCTATCGCTCTGGGCCCTATTTTTAATGTTCTGGGAAATCTTTTTGTTTTCCATAGAGTCTGGGCCAGTTTATATTTCCTTCCTCACTGATCTCAGCCAGCTCTTGTTTCCCAGACTTCTTACGTAGACTTCTCATGCAGGCTCGGAGGTGGGGAGCGACACTTCATCATTGTTTTGATTTCTGTTTTCCTCATCATGGTGACACTGAGCACTGTCACACATGGTCAGTAGAGAAGTGTCTGCTCAGCTCTCCTCCCATCTTAATTTTAATGAAGTAGCTTAATTTAGTAAATACAAGAGGAGAGAAACAGAGGGGTGCGTGTGAGGAAGAGATGGGGGGGGTGGAGATTTCCATAAAGTAAAGAAACAGCACATCCATCTAGGTTGTGCAGGCAACTCCAGATTGTGTCTTTTCTCTCCACGTTTATCTTATATACTTTTTTGGGGGGCGGTGCTGCTCGGGGCTTCCTCTGGCTCTGTGTGGGGCTCACGCACCAGGTCCCAGTGCTGGCGTCCCCCACCCGCCCAGGGCTTCCTCTGGCTCTGTGTTCAGGGATCACTCCTGGGGGTACTCAGGGAGCCATTATGGGATGCTGGAAAGTGTACCTGGGTTGGCATGCGTAAGGCAAGAGCCCTGCCCGCTGTACTGTCTCTCCAGCCCATCAGAAATTCATTTCTTTAAAATGAAGCTATCATGATGTTCTTTGGCGAGATCTCTAGACATGGAATTAGTGTCACTCTGCTCCAAAGAAAGGCATCCCTTCCCCCAAGACCAGAAAGGGGAAAGGCAGAGGGAAAGGGCTGACCCGTGCCATGCTCATGGAGATTCTGGTAATTTTCCTGAATAAACATGTCTCAGTTTCTCATGTGTTGGGTTGGTTTTCTCGTGTGGCTGTAACCAATTATTAAAAGCCTAGTGACTTACAAGAACAAGATGTTGGCTTGCTCTTCGACCACTGTTCTCTCTTGAACACGAGTCGCCTTGCTTTTCTCTCTGATTGCTTGCCTGTTCCCACGCCGGAGAAGCCTGTGTTCTCTTGGTCAGTTTTTGGAGGGAGTGGGCGGGGGTGGGTCACATCCAATAGTGCTCAGGGGTTCCTCTTGGCTCTGCACTCAGGAATCACTCCCGTGGGCTGCCGGGGATCGAGCCTGGGTCAGCCACGTGCAAGGCAAGTGCTGCTGAACTGCAGCTGGTCCCACCTCCCTTGAACAGACACATCATACTCTTCTCCCTCGCGCTCCTTTTACCTCTTTCTAAATAAGGTTTTGGTTTTTTGTTTTGTTTTGTTTGTTTGTTTGTTTTTTGCTTTTTGGGTCACACCTGGCAATGCACAGGGGTTACTCTTGGCTCTGCACGCAGGAATTACTCCTGGCGGTGCTCAGGGGATCATATGGGATGCTGGGATTCGAACGCGGGTTGGCCGAATCCAAGGCAAACGCCCTACCTGCTGTGCTATCACTCCACCCCATTTTCTAAATAAGTTTTGATAAAAACTATCATGCTCCACATGCACACACACACACACATATACACACACACAATTGTATTATCTTGCCATTCTACAGAAATCCAGCATGGGGGCTGGGGCTGGAGTGATAGCACAGCAGGTAGGGCGTTTGCCTTGCACTCGGCCGACCCGGGTTCAAATCCCAGCATCCCATATATGGTCCCCTGAGCACCGCCAGGGGTGATTCCTGAGTGCATGAGCCAGGAGTGACCCCTGTGCATTGCTGGGTGTGACCCAAAAAGCAAAAAAAAAGAAAAAAAAAAAAGAAATCCAGCGTGGGTCTCGATGGGTAGAAATCGAGAAAGTACTCCGGCACACACATTCTTTTTCGGATTTTCTGTTGCATCCGTTTCCAGACTTTTCTGGCTAGTCTTTGGTTCGTGGCTCCTTCATTCTAAGCCAACAATATCTTTCTCCCGCTTCCTTTCGCACTCTGAGAACCCTGATCAGTGATGACACTGGCCACTGGCCGCCCAGGTGACCCGGGCCAATCTCATTCGCTCACTGACAGGCCAAATTCCCTCTGCAGCCTTATTCTCTCCTGACTTACACCAACTTATTTACAGGTTCCAGGAATTAGGACGCAGGCATCTTTGGGAAGCCACTATTCTGCTTCTACATGTGATTTTTGACCAACTTCCAATGTTCTGATGTTTATTTGTAAGCACTTTGCAGTTCTATCATTGTTTTGTGTGTGGTGGGGGTGGGGGCATGGAGGAATTCCAGAGCAGAATCACTTACTCTGAAAGTTCCAACCCTATATGATAAATTCCCATCGTCTAGGAATGAGAATGAACTAAAAGCAAAAGCAGCACCATGAATGCATCACACAGACATAGCACTGAAGGAAGTGAGGTCAGAGCAGGTCAGGGTCAGAGCGATAAGACAGCGGGGTAGGCCTGGCACCTGCCTGACCCTGGTTTGATCCCTGGCAGCCCACATGGTACCCTGAGCCCTGCCAGGAGTGATTCCTGAGCATAGCTTATTGTGGCTCAGAAACAAAAAAGAGAGAGAGAGAGAGAAAGAGAGGGAAGAAGAGAAAGAAAGAAAGAAAGAAAGAAAGAAAGAAAGAAAGAAAGAAAGAAAGAAAGAAAGAAAGAAAGAAAGAAAGAAAGAAAGAAAGAAAGAAAGAAAGAAAGAAAGAAAGAGAAAGAGAAAGAGAGAAAGAAAGAGAAAGGAAGGAAGGAAGGAAGGAAGGAAGGAAGGAAGGAAGGAAGAAAGAAAGAAAGAAAGAAAGAAAGAAAGAAAGAAAGAAAGAAAGAAAGAAAGAAAGAAAGAAAGAAAGAAAGAAAGAAAGAAAGAAAGAAAGAAAGAAAGAAAGAGGAAGAAAGAGGGGCTGAAGCGATAGCACAGCGGGGTAGGGCGTTTGCCTTGCATGCGGCCGACCTGGGTTCTAATCCCAGCATCCCGTATGGTCCCCTGAGCACCGCCAGGGGTAATTCCTGAGTGAAGAGCCAGGAGTAACCCCTGTGCATTGCCAGGTGTGACCCAAAAACCAAAAAAAAGAAAAGGAAGGAAGGAAGGAAGGAAGGAAGGAAGGAAGGAAGGAAGGAAGGAAGGAAGGAAGGAAGGAAGGAAGGAAGGAAGGAAGGAAGGAAGGATCTTGCCTTTTGCTGCAATTTGGACAGGCCTAGTGGGGGTCAGGTTAATTCAAAGTGGCCTGAAGGAGAGACAAATGCTGAGCCATCTCACTCTTAGGGAATCTGAGGCAAAAGTGCATAAACCAAAGGCAAAGTAATCAGGACCCAGAGTGCAGAACTCAGGCTACCGTGGGCTGGAGCCAGAGCACAGTGGGCAGGGCACTTGCCTTACATGCAGCCGACACAGATTTGATCCCCAGCACCCCATAGGGTCGCCCAAGTACTGCCAGAACTGATCTCTGAGCCAGAGCCAGGAGTAAGCCTGATTGCAGTTGTTAGAAGCCCCACCCCCAGCCCCTACTCCTCAAAAAAGGAACTCAAGTTCCTAGAGGAGCCCCAGAATGGGGGCCGATGGCCAGGGCTTCTGAGTTCCTGGTGCTGCGTGGTGACATGCATTTGAGAGACGCACAGTTGTACCTCTAAAACATACGCCATCTTGCAAGCCACTATCTCCAGAAATATAAATTGGTAGACACGGCTAAAGAGACAGTACAGCAGGTAGGGCACTTGTCTTGCACGCGTCTAACCTGGATTCAATCCCTGACATCCCTTATTGTCCCTTGAGCACTTCCAGGAATGATCCCTGAGCAACCCCTGAGCATTGCCATAATTAACTGCGTGCCACCCTGAACAACTCTCATAAAATAATAATAATAGTAAATAGGTGGATAGGTAGAACCCAGGATCTCAGCATTGCACTCTCCGGGACACAGACCCACACAGCTAGTCCCAGGCAGGTGTGGGAAGCAACAGACATTCCAGCCAGGGGTTCAGCTGGGTGTCTGGTGAATGGGACCCCCCAAAAGCCGAGCTCACTGAGCTCCTCCTTCTCTCTGCCAGGCTGAGTGTGGGACAAAGGCTGTGAGGATCTCAGAGACAGAGACGCCCCCCACCATGAGTCATCTGTTTGTGCAAACAAGTACTCATTTGCATAAAGAAATCAATGTATTTGTTTACTTTACAGAACAGAAAATAAACCCCGGAATAGACTTGTAAACCGGCTGCAAGCTGAATGCGCCTCTTCCAAACACGGCAGAGCATTTGGTCAAGGGAAGGCGCCTTCCGCTGACTTCCCACCAGCCCCTGGCCCAGGGCCCAGGAATGGGTCCCAGAGGCCACCCTCCTTGCAGGTCTAAAACCAAACCAAACAGAAATGAAAAAGGCCAAGCCGAGACCTCAGCAGCCACACTGTGGGGGGGAAACAGACTCTGCCGGGTGAGTCTAAGTGGATCACCAGTAACAATGGGCCTCACAGACGTACTGTTTAGTTACCAGTAAGGAATTTCCCTTCTCTCTGACCCCTATTCTTTTTTAATTTTCTTATTTTAATTTATTTGCTTTTTGGGTCATACCCGGCAATGCACCGGGGTTACTCCTGGCTTTGCACTCAGGAATTACCCATGCCGGTGCTCAGGGGACCATATGGGATGCTGGGAATCGAACCTGGGTCGGCCATGCAAGGAAAACGCCCTACCCACTGTGTTCCAGCCCCTGATCCGGATTCTTTTTTTTTTTTCTTTTTGGGTCACACCCAGCGATGCACAGGGGTCACTCCTGGCTCTGCACTCAGGAATCACCCCTGGCGGTGCTCAGGGGACCATATGGGATGCTGGGATTCAAACCCGGGTCGGCCGCGTGCAAGGCAAATGCTCTACCTGCTGTGCTCCAGCCCCTGATCCCGATTCTTAACCAAAATCCAAGTGGAACTTTTTTGGGGGGAGGGTGGAGGGGGGGAGGGCACGAAGAAATTGACTAGCTGTTCCCAAAATCTGTATTAAACAGCAAAGGATCTAGAAAAAGAAAACAGTCTGGAAAAGACTGACAAAATTCAAGGGCTTAATTTCTTGCTTTCAGATAGACAGCAGTAAGGAGTGTGTGGACTGGACCTGAGGGATTAGAAATATGAGCCCAGAAATGACCCCCACAGTGATGGATAATTGAGTTTCAACAAAGAAGCCAAGGACATTTGATATCAAAAGGATAGTGTTTTCCCAGCTAACGGTGCTTGGAACAACAGAAAACCACATGCCAAAGAGTGAGTTTGGACCCCGTTTATTGCATCATTCACCAAATTGAATTCAAAATGAGTCAGAGACTTAAGCCAACATTAAGGGTTGGCTAACATTTTTGCCAAGGTTAGGCAAAAATATATATAATTTAAATTTTTTAAGGGATGGAGCAATAGTACAGCGGGTAGGGCGTTTGCCTTGCACGTGGCCAACCCGGGTTCGATTCCCAGCATCTCAATTGGTCCCCTGAGCACCGCCGGGGGTGATTCCTGAGTGCAGAGCCAGGAGTAACCCCTGTGCATTACCAGGTGTGACCCAAAAAGAAAAAAAATTTTAGTCACCATGAAATGACAAAATTATTCATGACTTGGTTTCAGGCGTACAATGTTCCCGATCCCTGTACCAGTGTCACCTCTGCTTTAACAGGAGGCTACAGAGACAGACAGACTTGCATATACATGTCTACACTTTACCACCATTCAGCAGCACCTCTTCCTCCAGGCCGAGTGCTTCCTCCACCACAGACTTGCCCCCTCCCTGTCCTACCCCCCAGCCCCCTGGAGTGATATGCTTCCTACTGAAGAACATTTTATTGTTTGTTTCTATTATCTTTGGGCTTTTTTCTGGGGGAGGTCACACCCAGCGATGCACAGGGGTTACTCCTGGATCTGCGCTCAGGAATTACTCCTGGTGGTGCTCAGGGCGCCATATGGGATGCTGGGAACTGAACCCTGATCAACAGCGTGCAAGGCAAACGCCCTCCCCGCTGTACTGTCACTCCAGCCCCTTGGGGCATTTATTATCCTCCTCCCATTATGTTTTTTTTCATACCCAGGTATGAGAGAGGTCATTCTGTGCTTTCTCCCCCTGACTAACTGCATTCAGCATGATACTCTCCAGGTTCCTCCATGTAGCTACGGACTTCATGACTTTATCTTTTCTTATGGTTGAATAATATTCCATTGTGTATATTGTGTATATGTACCATAATTTCTTTATCCTGTCATCTATTCTTTTTTAAATTTTTAAAATGTTTTATTTTATAAGGTAGTTCACAATATTCAATCACATCCAATATTCAACCACCAATCCCACCAACATAACACCTTCCCACCGCCATATCTGGGATGTTTCCATCCCAAGCCCTAACCCCTGTCCCAAAGCACAACCAAAATGATATATTTTGTATTGTTTGTTATGAAAAACTGCTGAAAATGCTACAAAAAAGTATCCATAGAAGAAACAGTGTGGGGGCTGGAGTGATAGCACAGCGGGTAGTGCGTTTGCCTTGCACTCGGCCGACCCGGGTTTGAATCCCAGCATCCCATATGGTCCCCCAAGCACCACCAGGAGTAATTCCTGAGTACATGAGCCAGGAGTGACCCCTGTGCATCACTGGGTGTGGCCCAAAAAGCAAAAAAAAAAAAAAAAAAAAAAGAAGAAGAAGAAGAAACAGTGTGAACATTGGTGAAGATTGTTCTATTTTGCCAGGGGCCATTAGGACATTCTTTAGGATATCACTAACATGTTGTTAAAGGTTGTGTGATATGAGCTTTCATATATATAAATATCTGAAAATATGTATATATGCATATATATATATTTCTCTCTATGATTGGTTTGCCTACTATTTGAACCCCATCAAATGTGGTATGGTAGTCTTGGAGGATGGGTAGGGAGTGTCTTATGATGTGTCCAGGAATAAGTTCACTCGTGTCTGGGCCCGAGGTTGTGGGGAGCGGCCTTGAACATGGCAGCAGTTGGGTTGTGCAGGTTTTTGGCTGCCGGGGCTGGGTCCCTTGGGGCGAGGAGGGCTCTCACCCACCCCACTCTGGGGTACCCCCATTCATCTATTCTTGGACACTTGGGTTGTTTCCAGATTTTGGCTAATGTGGATAGTGCTACAAAAAACACAGGGTGCAGATATCTTTTCTCCATTTTGTTTTAGGGCCCTTGGTATGTTACAACAAGTGAAGTGCCAGGTCAAATGGTAATTCAGTTCCTAGATTTCTTAGGAATGTCCATATTGTTCTCCAGAAAGACTGGACCAGTCAATACTCCCACCAACAATGAATGAGAGCCCCATTCTCTCCGCAAACACACCAGCACTGATTGTTCTTGTTCTTTTTGATGTGTGTCAGTCTCTGTGGTGTGAGATGATATCTCATTGCTGATTTGCATCTCCCTGATGATTAGTGATAGAGAGCATGTTTTCATGTGCCTTTTGGCCATTTTTTCTTTGAGGAAGTTTCTGTTTGTCATTTCTCCCCACTTTTGATGGGGTTGGATTTTTTTCTTGTAAAGTTAATCTATAATGTTTTAAATTAACACGTTGGGCATCATCAAAATCTAAACTTGGATGATTTACCTATCATGAAGAGTCTTTTTTTTTTTTCTTTTTGGGTCACACCTGGCAATGCACAGAGGTTACTCCTGGCTCTGCACTCAGGAATCACCCCTGGCAGTGCTCAGGGGACCATATGGGATGCTGGGAATCGAACCTGGGTTGGCCGTGTGCAAGGCAAATGCCCTCCCCGCTGTGCTATCGCTCCAGCCCCCATTATCATGAAGAATCTTAAACAGAAGAAGAAAACATTTCAAATTACAGATCTGCTTCCACGTGTGCATCCAACATGGAACACTTTGCAGAATTCTTACAACTCAATAACAAAAGGTGAATCAGTCCATTTAAAAATGGGCAAAATTGGGGCTGGAGCAATAGCACAGTGGGTAGGGCATTAGCCTTGCACGAGGCTGACCCGGGTTTGATTCCCAGCATCCCATATGGTCCCCTGAGCACCACCAGTACTAATTCCTGAGTGCAGAGCCAGGAGTAACCCCTGTGCATCGCCAGGTGTGACCCAAAAAAGAAAAAAAAGGGCAAAATTGGGGCTGGAGCAATAGCACAGTGGGTAGGGTGTTTGCCTTGCACGAGGCCAACCAGGTTTCGATTCCCAGCATCCTATATAGTACCCTGAGCACCACCAGGAGTAATTTCTGAGTACAGAGCCAGGAGTAACCCCTGAACATCACTGGCTGTGACCCAAAAAGAAAAAAAAAGGAGGAGGGGCAAAATTGGGGTCAGAGTGATAGTAAGAGGGTATGGCACTAGGTTTGCATGCGACCAATCTAGGTTTGATCCCCGGCATCCCATATGGTCCCCCAAGTACCACCAGAGTACAGAGGCAGGAGTAATCCCTGAGCACTGCTGAGTGTGCCCCCCCCAAAAAAAAGGGCAAAATAACTGAATAGAGTGGGAGAGTGGGCCAGAGCAATAGCACAGAAAGCAAACACTTGCCTTGCATGTGGCCGGCCGAGGTTCAATCTCCAATATCCCATAGGTCACAGCAGTTGGACTCCGTATTCATTTACCCAAATGAAATAAAAGCATGTCCACGCACAAACTTCAATATAGATGTTGACGGCAGCATCATTTATAACATTCCCAAAGCACGAACAGCGTGTATGCTCATCGAGGGATGAGTGAATAAACAAGATGTGGCATAGACATACTATGGAGTATCGCTACCCGGAGGGATCAAGTAGGGGCCAGAGGGGTGGCTTGAAGTGATGTAAGGGTGTAGATTAGGGTAGGCTCCAGACCCCCATAGCAATGGGATTCCTGGGGAGTAGTAAAACCACCTAGCCCAAAGGTTGCCAAGATCTACCTATGGCTACAGCAACTAAGATTCCATAATACCTTTACCTGGAGCTAGCCGAGACCAGAGAAGGCTGGACCCAAGCTCTGAGAGAAGCTCCAGGGGGAAAAAAGGTCAAGAAAAGGAGTTTTCAAAGAAGACCATCCCGACTCTTCCCTCCTTGGCAACCACCTTAGCAACGCACTCTTATCTTAGGTAGAAGTCGCACATGAGGCAGCTTGGAAAAAACCTATAAAAACCAGCTTTAACAAAAGCAGCACGTACATAGGCTGCCTGAGCCCAGGTGCTGCTTGTGCCCATGTGACTGAGCACACATGGTCTCTGAGCACATGTGTTGCCCCCATCTCCCCTTCTGAGATGTGAACGGGGGCTCCTTCTGTCTTGGGAGAAGCCCGCGTTCTCTCCTGAGTGCATTACTCCCACTCTTCTCTCCCCTCCTCCCCTTCCTCAAAACTTCTGTTTTCACTTCACTGCTCGTTTCCTCCTGAAATTCCTTTCTGTGGGTTAGGACAAAGACGTGGAAGACTGGGGAAGGCCTAGGACTGGCTTCTCCTTTCCTGCGAAGAGCAATGCCAGAGTCCGTGGCTCCAGCCTGAGTCTGTGGCTCCCTGAGATGTCGGGAGGTGGAGATCGACTCCCGTGCCGGGAAGACCGAGCAGACGTCAGGTGTGGCTTGACGGTCACCTGGTGCAGCTGCTGGTGGGGGTCTGGCCCAAAGCCGTGCAGGGGCTCTTCCAGAGACTTTGCCAATCGAGTCTTCCCAGCCAGCCTCGGGGTGGCAGAGGGGGAAAGTGACCACGTCTCTCCTCTCTGCCTCACAAAACCCACCCAGGGGGGCCCACCAATTCAGAAGGGCTGGAGCATAAGCCTTGCTTGCAGGAGCTTATGTCCCTAGCTCTACATGGTCCCCTGCACACCCCTAGACTAAATATTACTGGGAGTGGCCTCCAGGCCTTCTGATAAGTGCTTGGGAGGTGCTCCAATACCCCCCCTGTAGGATAACATTGGGTTTGTCCCTTCAGGTTTGCCACAGGGAACTTAGGTTTATTGGGTTACACCCATCACAGTGCTCCCGAGTCACTCCCATCCCTCTGTTTATCTGTAAACTCTTCTCTGCACCCTCCTTCCCAACCAGTTAATCACCTTTTTCCCCTAATCAGATTCTGTTAGCTTGTAAAATCAGATCTGTCTATGGACTCTGAACTTGTATTGTAAGTTGTGTCTTTTACATAGCTTACCTTAAAGCAAAGTCCTTTCTGTATGGACACAGGAAGACAGTTAATACTATGCTTTGTTAGCTTGGGAGTTGATTTACTCTGAATAATATTTACTCCTGGGCATCTGTTTTCTTGACTCAGTTGCCCTTAGTTCCTAGCACCCCAAAAGCAGGGTCCTGATGAGGAATGGAATGGACCCAGGGAAAGCCGTGAGATACCTTGGCATCGAAATGGGCCAGGCCAAAGCGCCACAATACTCAACTATAAGTTGAGAGCATGGTCATAGACAAATGCTGTCATGATCCAAAAGTAATGACGAGACTAGGACCCTGCTGGGGTTAGGAAGACTAACCTGGCCTGAGGACTGTGGTCTGGAATATATAGTGAATGTCCTCAGGAAGAACCAAACTTTAAGTCTGATATATCTCTTACTGTGCTCATACAGAATGACATTGCTAGAAATATTAGTATATTTACTACAACTATTTAAATAGATTACTAGCTGAGGAAAGAAGAAAGCGACACATTCTTGTTTGGATCCTACCCTTGAGCGGATCTCCTAGTAATCTGGAATAATCTCTTTAGATGAGATTTTGTCCTTGAGGCGTGGTCTTACCCCTCTCTGTTGATTTGTTAATGTTCCGACCCACCTTTGTGTCACCACCTATGTGATTGCTATATAAAGTAAGACTGTAGGAGAAGTAAGGGAGAAGACACAGAAGCAGAGCACAGGGCAAAAGAGAATCAGGGAGTCATCAGAGCCAGAAGCAGGGGAAAGAAAGAGAACAAAGTGAGAGAGAGTCAGAGTCAGAAGTGAGAGCGAGAGGGGCTCGGGAGAGAGAGAAGCAGAGGGGAATGGAGATGGGAATAAACTGCAATTGATACCGACCAGCCTGGCCCTCGCTCCTTCCTTCTCCTGCCCATCTCCATCAACCTCCCTGGGGTGGGGGAAGTGGCGTGAGACTATCGAACTCGGGCGGCGGGAGAGACAGAGTGCCACTGCCCCTCTGTGAACATACACCGCGCCCCACCCCCGGGCCAAAGTTAAATTTTGAAAGATAGGAATGGTGAGGCCACGGCAATAGTCCAGTGGGTAAGGCTTTGCCCGTGACCAACCCAATCTTGATCCCTGGCTTCCCACTAAAACACGAACAAATCTCTAAAACACAGAGCTGAATGAAAGTTGCCAAGAAGAGGGGGACCCTGGACAGGAAGATATCGTTAACAAGGAGAGTCCAGACATCTGGTCATTGGAGACTGTGGCTTGGTCAGTGGCCCAGGGCTGGGAATGATGGCAAACGGCCACGAGAATTTTTAAGGGGAAGTGTCGTGTTGTTCAGTTGAATAGTGGCGATTATTAGATTATTTGCTGAAAGTCACTCCGTGTTGTGCTTTATATAAAACAAGGGCTTGGCTACAAGAGCAAGATGCCCTGATAGGAATCAGCGGAGGTGACTTGTGTATCGTTCTCAGCTGCTCTGCGGGGCCTGGAGTGGCACCTGGTGACCAGTGACACTGAACATCCCTTCAAGTTTGTTTTTTTTTTTGAGCATTCAAAAATTCTCTTGGTAAAATATTTGTTCTGCACTTTTGCCCTTTCTCCCTTGAGTAATCTATGGTTTTACAGTTTATTTTTCCAGGACTTCTTTATTTATCTGGATAAGAGGCTTTCTTTTAATCCTGCACCTTTGGTGGTGGGGGGGGGGGCAGCTTTTGGCCACTCCCAGTGATGCTCCGGGGTCCCTCTCACTCAGGGGTCTTGGATGTTCTCAGTGGTACTCGGGGGAGCGCTCGAAGCCCTTGCTTCCATGCGAGGTGTGCACCCCACTCTTCCAGTCACCAGGGCTCTGTCCTACCTTCTGGTTCTCATTCTTTAAAGTTGGTTTATAGGAGACTTAACCCTTTTCGTTTGATGTACAAAGTTACTTCCTTAAGCACCACTGTGGTTTTTAAGACGACAAGACCTCGCTGGCCTTTGGTCATTCCAGTCCTCTCTACGTTTCCTGCCTCCCCCCGACCCCAACACTGCTTGTGATCTCAGTTCTGCAATGAAAGGCCAAAGGCTGTCCTCATTCAATACTGTCTCATCCCTTGTCTTGTTTCTCTAAATACCACCAAATGAGTCAGATCATCCCATATTTGTCCTTCTTCCTCTCACTTGTTCACTCAGCACGTTGCCTCCCAGTCCCATCCAGGCTGCGACAAACTGCAGTTTCCTCTTTTCTTACAGCTGCGTAATATGCCATTGTCTTCCCTTTTTTAAAATTTTACTATTTTACTGTAGATATTATTATTATTGGACCGGAGCGATAGCACAGCAGGTAGGGTGTTTGCCTTGCACGAGGCCGACGCGGGTTCAATTCCTGCGTCCCTCTCGGAGAGCCCGGCAAGCTACGGAGAGTATCTCGCCTGCATGACAGAGCCTGACAAGCTACCCGTGGCATATTCGATATGCCAAAAAAAAAAGAAAACCAGTAACAACAAGTCTCGCAATGGAGACGCTACTGGTGCCCACTCAAATCGATGAGCAATGGGATGACAGTGATACAGTGATGCAGTTATTATTATTATTATTTTGATAGAATATCTCTTTGTTTTTGCTTTGGGGCCACACTCGGTGGTATTCAGGGGTTACTCCTGTCTCTGTGCTCCGGGATCACTCCTGGCAGAACTCTGGGAAACTTTTATGGTGCCATGGATCGAACCCAGATCAGCCAGTGCAAGACAAGCATCCTACCCAGCCCCGCTGCACAATGCCAAGTGTGGCCCAAACACAAAAATAAAAAGTAATAGACGGGGGTGGAGAGATAGTTGTCCTATCTCTGATGCTATATATCTCACACTGGACTGTAGTTTTCTTAAGAGTCTACTTTCTGAATGATGCCTTAAAAAAATTATTTACTAGTTTTGGGGGGAGGGCCTCATCTAGTGCTGCTCAAGGCTTACTCCTAGCTCTGCTCTCAGGGAGGACTCCAGGCATGCTCAGGGGACCTTAAGGGATGCGGGGATCAAACCTGAGTTGGCTGTGTGCAAGGCAAACACCCTACCTATAGCCCTGGTCCCCAGCAGTGCCTTTTGATCACCCCATTTTCTCCCTTTAGAGTTGTTTTTAAGAGCCTGATTAAGGAGCGCTTAGCCTGCTTCAAAATCATGAGATATATTTGTCTTTCCTCCAGAAAATGCATTGCTTCACCTCTGATTTACAACCCAAATTCTGATTATATTTAATCTGAGGTGAGGAGTATCAATATTTTTCCAATGTATTTTTTTTTCTTTTTGGGTGACACCCGGCAATGCTCAGGGGTTACTCCTGGCTCTGCATTCAGGAATTACTCCTGGCGGTGCTTGGGGAACCATGTGGGATGCTGGGAATCGAACCTGGGTTGGCCACATGCAAGGCAAACGCCCTACCTGCTGAGCTATCACTCCAGCCCCCCAGTGTAATGTTTTGTTCCAATGTAAATGACTGACATTGACGCCGGTGGAACCAAGGGGTGACTTATGGGAAGTGGAGAGGAGAGACACTGTTACTTTCTCCCGATCCACTCTGCCACCCTGGGACTAGCTGGGAAGAGGAGGAATGATAAAGCCTGTGAGTAGCGCTGGTACGGCATGAACCTCGGGTCCCACCAGCCCCACTATGGAGCTCTCAAGTCACACCTGACGTCCACTTGTTCTGCGTGGCACGGGAGTTAATTTCCACCAGCTGACTTCTCAGGGAGCTGCGAACTGAGGCTGGAGCGAGGAATTGCTCTGCACGGGAAGGGAGAGTCAGTCCTGAGCCGAAACCAGGCTTTCTGGGTCCTTGTCTTTCTCACGGAAAAGAATTCCAGGAGGAGACAAGCAGTGGGGTAAAAACAGGTTTAATTTGTGAGTTTTTATTTTTGAGTTTTTTTTTTCTTTTTGGGACTATACCTGGCGATGCACAGGGGTTTCTCCTGGCTCTGCACTCAGGAATTACCCCTGGAGGTGTTCAGGGGACCATATGGGATGCTGGGAATTGAACCTGGGTCGGGTGCGTGCAAGGCAAACACCCTACCTGATGTACTATTGCTCCAGCCCTTATTTGTAAGTTTTGAGAAAGGTGAAGGAGGGAGAGAGGGGGGAGAGAGAGAGGGAGAGAGGCCGAGAGAAGGAGGGAGAGGGGGTGAGAGAGAGAGGGAGAGAGAGAGCGAGAGAGGTAGGAAGGGAGAGAGAGAGAGAAGTAGGAAGGGAGGGAGAGGTTGGAAGGAAGAGAGAGAGAGGGGTAGGAAGGGAGGGAAGGAGGGAGAGAGAGAGAGGTAGGAAGGGAGAGAGAGAGGTAGGAAGGGAGAGAGGGAGAAAGAGTAACATGCTCGAGAGAGAATGCCGCTTTTCCAAAGGTGGAGAGAGCCCCTGCACCCCTCCGAGCTTTAGATCGGAAAGCGTGAAAGGTGGGGAGATGCGGGCAACACGTGCTCACGCACCACGTGTGCGACCGTGGGTTCGGGCAGCATCTGTGTATGCTTCCTTTGTTCAAAATGGGCTTTTCAAAGGGTTTCTCCCGACTGACTCACCTGGGGCTTTCTTCCTAGAGCCCATTGCTAGGGTGGTTGCCAAAGGTGTAGCGTTGGGATTAACCATCTGGTGATCTTTGAAATTCCTTTTTCTGACCTTTGTTCCTGCTGGATCTTATCTCTGCGGGAAGGTCCGGGCTGTCTCTGGTCTGTGCTGGTGCTGGAGAGAAGAGATCTTATCAGGCCTTAGTTCCCGTGTCTACAAGGTGGGTCCTGCTGGTTGGTTTTATTACTTTCCAGGAATTTCATTGCCATGGGGGCCGTCCCTCTCTACCTGCCTGCCTCAACAGTCTTTTTTTTAAAAAAATAAAATTAAGCTCAGCAACTTGATAATTTTGTTTTGTGTTGACTGCTGTCAGGGATGGAAGCTAAGTCCTCACACGGGCGAGGTAGGTTCTCTACTGCTAGCAACCAGCAGCTTTAGAGTAAATCTTGCATTAGGTGGAGGAATAATTATCTTGGCATGGGGGAGGGGGTATTGAACTCCCAAATGGTGCTCAGGAAGTCCAAGTGATGTCAGTGGACGCCAGGGTGGCTCACGTGAGCCGGGAGGAGAGAAAGGCAGTCACCTTCTCCCCGTCCGCCTCTGCCCACTGGGACCCGCTGGGAAGACTAGGACTGGTAGGTAAAGTCTTGGATGAGCCCCTGCTCGGCACGGGCCTGAGCCCCCCAGTCCCACCAGGTGGCCGCTAGGCCACATCCGAAGCCCACTTAGTGTGCCAGGCACGGGAGTTGATCCCCGCCGCCTGATTTCTCAGGGAGCCACGGACTCAGGCTGGGGAGAGGACTTGCCCTTTGCAGGAAAGGTGAGACCAGACCCAGGCCTGACCCAGGGTTTTGGGATTCTTGCCTTGCCTCACAGGAAAGGATTTCAGGCGTAGACATCAGTGAAGTAAAACAGATTTTATTTGGAGGGTTTGAAGGTGTGGAAGGAGAGTAGTGTAACGTGGGCTTTTCCAAGGGCGGAGAGAGCCTTGGATGGGCTGCTTTTGGGCTGGCTTTATAGGCCCTTCTCGGGTTGTCTTGATCTAGAATGTTCTGGGGTTTTCGAGAAACTTCCTGGACGGGTCCAATCTCCTCAGGGTCCGCTGAAGGTCTTCTCATGTCTTTGTTTTCCGTATCCACAGGGTGGATCAGCCTTAGAATTTTCCTTCCCAGAAGTTCTGTTGACCTAAGTTTCAGGGCCGAGGGCCTTTCCCTGTCTACCTGTCCACATCACAAGGGCCCCACCGGCACTTCTGGGCTAATTCCTGGTCCTTGGTTCAAGTGCTCATCTGAGGAACCGAGGCTGTTTAGGTCCTGCAGTTTGGGGGACCCCTGGGTCACCCGGCACTGCTGGACGCCTACAGGACTGCCCCCTGCGGTGCTCAGGGGACCATCTGCTGCCAAGAATCCAGGCTGGGTAGGGCGCATGCTTGGCGCTTGACTGTCTCCTAGCTGGTACCACTGGGATTCTGACAGTCTGTGGCCACTGGAGAAATCCAGATAAGGCCTCCCTAGTCCTTCCTTCACGGCGCTCATTGCTTTCAAAAATATTTTTGTAGGGCCGGAGTGATAGCACAGCGAATAGGGCATTTGCCTTGCACGCGGCCGACCCGGGTTCGATCCCCGGCATCCCATATGGTCCCCCAAGCACCGCCAGGAGTAATTCCTGAGTGCAAAGCCAGGAGTAACCCCTGAGCATCGCTGGGTGTGACCCAAAAATAAAAAAAAAAAAATTTTTGTAGTTTTCAGTGTAGAGATCTTACACAACTTTCATTATATTTATTTCTAATTTTGTAATTATGGAATTATATATTTCAAACTTTCAGTTATAATTTTTACGTTTTTTTCTTTCTGTTTATTGCTTAGTTACAGCAATTAGGGGGCTGGAGAGATAGTTCCATAGGAAGGACATTTGCCATGCACTTGCCCAGCATCCATATGGTCCCCCGAGCCCTGCCAAAAGTGATCCCTGAGCACAGAGTCATGAGTAAGTCACCATCAGGTGTGGCCCCCCAAACCCATCAAGTCAAAACAAAGGAATAGGATCTCCTTTTGTCTTACCCCCACTGGATCCCAGAGCCCCACTGAGATTTCCCTCAAGCCCCACCCACCCTAGTCCCAGAATCTCACCCTTCCTAGATCATCATCATCATCATCATCCCGTTGATCGTTGAATTTCTCAAGTGGTCTCAGTAACGTCTCCATTCATCCTAGGCCTGAGGTTTTAGAAGCCTCTCTCTACTTGTCCTTCCCAACGATGCAGCATTGGAGGCTCTTTCAGGGTCAGGGGAATGGGACCCAGCATTGTTACTGGTTTTGGCATATGAATACACCATGGGGAGTTTGCAAGGCTCTCTCATGTGGGCAGGAAACTCGGTAGCTTGCCAGGTTCTCCCAGAGGGAGGACTAGGCTAGAAGATGTCTCTTCCGGGAGCTTGGTTTTAAGTCTCTGGATGTTGGCCATTGGTGGGATTACACGGCGCTGGGGCCAGTCCCTGGGTGTGATCACCTAGCTACTGGAAAATGGGAAACCCTTCCTCGATGTCCCTCTAAAATCTGGATTTCTGGGTCAGGGTTCCTTAGACCCCCCAAAGCAGCAGGTCAGGTGGCCACCTGCCTAGGAAAGCCTGAGCCCCGTTGGGACACACCACACCTGCCTCTCCCGCGGGCGCCATCTCATCCTCGCAAAGTCCTCTGAGGTGGGAACCATGGCTCCCCACACTCTCCAGAGAAGGAAACCTGTATCAAGAGCTCTGGGTGCGGGGCTGGAGCGCTAGCACAGCGGGTAGGGCATTTGCCTTGCACGCGACTGACCTGGGTTTGATTCCCAGCATCCCATATGGTCCCCTGAGCACCGTCAGGAGTAATTCCTGAGTGCAGAGCCAGGAGTAACCCTTGTGCACCACCAGGTGTGACCCAAAAAGCAAAAAAAAAAAAAAAGAGCTCCGGGTGCTTGCCAAGGCTGCTGGTGAGTTTGTGGCAGAGCCAAGATAAACCCCGAGGAGTCCGATCCCAAAATTAGGGTCTCAGGCCAGAGCGGTCGTACAGAGGGGAGAGGGTCTGCCTTAGACGGTCGTTCCCCCAAGCACTGCAAGGAGTAATTCCTGGGCCCAGAGTGAGGAATAACCCCTGGACATCACTAGGTGTGACCCCCAAATAAATAAATAAATAGGCTCTCGGCTCAGACAGTCCACGGCCTCCACCTGTCCGTAGGGAGGAGCGCCCCTCGAAGCATCCGGTCATGCTGTGCCCCCCACTGAAACCCATCCTCAGCCCCATCCAAGGGCTTTCCTGGTCCTCTCCCTGCTCGTGAGCCGCCTGGCCTCCTCCTCCTCCAGGCCGCAGGACAGAAGCCACTTGACCCCGAGGATTGGATACACCAGGCCACTGCTGAGCCTCACTCCCCATCGAGTGTGACCATTCCCAGGCACTCCCGAGGTCCGTCCATCACGGGGGCACCAGCCGCGGGCCCAGGCAGACTCTCCAAGCACTGGCCAGTGTGTGTGATGTTCTCGCTCTGGCAGTGCGCTGACCTCACCTGGTGCGGACAGACCTGGGAGGGCCGTGGGGCTGGGCAGGAGTCCTTTGAGAGGGCGGGGTTGTCTTTGATGACGGGGATTTGGGCTATTTGATCAGCTGGTCAGTTGGTCCCGAGCAAACCTAACATGTCCCCCCTTCGACTGTCTGTGGGGCTTTGGCCTAGTCCTTGCCCTTCCGGGAACTCATACTGAAGTCGGTGGCCCCCTTGAGCGTTTACGAGAGGCAGAGAGGAGAAGACAGTCGCTTTCTCCTGCCCGCCCCCGCCGCCCTGAGGCTGTCTGGGAAGGCTAGGACTAATAAAAGTCTTCGAAGAGCCCCTGCGTGACACGGGCCCGAGCCCTGACAGCCCACCCCGACATCCGCTTGGTCTTCTTGTTATAGGCGTTGATCCCCGCCACCCGATTTCTCGGGGAGCCGCGGGCTCGGGTTGGAGCGAGAATTTGCTCTCTGCAGGAAGGTCAGTCAGTCAGTCAGTCAGTCCTGGGCTTTACCTGGCGCTGCTGGGTTCTTGTCTTGCCTCACAGAAAAGAATCTCAGGAGCAGATGAGCAGTGAAGTAAAGCAGGTTTTAGGAGTAAAGGAGGGTTTTAGGAAGCAGGAGGAGAGAGAGAGAGAGAGAGACAGAGACAGACAGAGAAAAGAGAGAAAGAGAGAGAGAGAGAGGGAGAGAGAAAGAGAGAGAGGGAGAGAAACACACTCAAAAGAGAGCATGGGCTTCTCCAAAGGTGGGGAGAGCCCCTACACAACCCCAGCATTAGATAGCAAATAGACATCTCAAGAGGGGACACGCGGGCCTCACGTGTGCTGGACCAGGCGGGCACAGGCAGCACATGGGCTCGGGCAGCATATGCACCCTTCCTCTCTTCAAGGCGGCTTTATAGGGTTTCTCCAATCCACCTCCACACGTGGGGCTTTCTAGCTAGGTAAGAGTCCGTTGCTAGGGTTGTTGCCAAGGGGATAGAGTTGGGAGCAGCCTTCTTTGAAACTCCTTTTCTTGACCTTTTTGCTCCTGCTGGATCTTCTCTCGGAGGGTGGGTCCAGCCTTCTCTAATCTGGGCTGGCTGAGGGTTAATCGGATTAAAGGAAGGAACTGAGGGTTCTCAAGTAATTTCCTTCAGGCCCTTTCTCCTCAGGGTCTGCCGCTGAGAAGAAGGTCTTACCAGATCTTTCTCTATCCACAAGGTGACTTAGACTTAGGACTAGTGGCTTTATTACTTCCCAGAAATGTTATTGCCATGATGTGTGTTGGGGGGTGTGCTGGAGGGGGGAGGGCCTTCCCTGATCTACCTGCCTACATCCTTACCCCCCACACCCCAACCTATGTGTTTCCCCCACTACCCGCCGACCCCCAGCCTCCCCACACCGGGGTTCCCTGGAGGGAGAATTTTCTCTGCTGGCTCTCGGCAGCCGAAAGCCCCGAGTCTGTGCAGAGAAACCACCAGGGGGTTCCCACCGTGGCCCCCCGGATGGGAGGGAGCTGGCCCGGTGGGACACCGGAACATTCTGGGATCTCAGAGGGATGTGAACTGTCCAGGAGGAATTTCTGAGTCAACTTCCTGTTCCTGAGAAGAAGCCGGGTCTGCTCTGGGGTGATGAAAGCCCAGGAAAGTCTCGGCCCCTCTGCCCGAACCTCCACACTTCCTGCCCCAGAAGAGACGCTCTCAGGAAGAACACCCCACTGAGCACCCTTGGGGGGGCTCCCCACTGCTGAGGAGCAGCGCCTGCGGGCTGCCAGGAGGGCCCGGGCGGGTCATGCAGGGTCAGGGACTGACCTCGGGGCCTGGTGCCTGCCAGTGTACGCGCCTGTCCTTCAGCCCCAGTCCTGGCTAGTAAGTCTTCGACACACCCCCCACCTCGCTGCCAGAGCTGCCCCGCCCAGCATGGGGGAGCAGAGCAGACAGACACGGGGCGAAGGACGGGGTCAGACTCAAGGTCCAGACCCAGGCCTGCCCCCCACTGCCTGGCCCCTGAGCCTGGCCTCCCTCCCCTGTCAAACGAGCATCCCCACTTGCTAGCACACTGTGGGGTGCCTCTGTGCATGCACGTTGCCTGGTTTAATCTTTATAGAAAATTAAGGGGAGGGGTGGAGCCATAGTACAGTGGGGAAAGAGTGATTCCTGAGCACAGAGCCAGGAGTAACTCTTGAGCATTGCTGAATGTGATCCAAAAAAAAAAAAAGGGGGCAAGGGTAGACAGCTCCAAGGGCTGGAGAGCATTCTTGGTTTGATCCCTGTCACTGCACCGTTTCAAGGACCACCAGGAGCAACCCCCAGGCCCTAGGCTGGAAGAAGCCCCAGGCATTGTTGGACTGTTGGGTGTACACACACACACACACACACACACACACACACACACACACACACTGGAAGTGAAAAGCTCCGTGAGTCATTTGGGACCAAACAGGCGGGCCGTTCTTCCCCTCCGTGTGGCATGAGACAAACATCTCCAAAGCCTGGGGCCGGGGTCACAGTCCAGGGCTCCAGGCACGGGCCCTGCATGAGGCCCGCCTGGTTGGTCCCCGGCACCACATGCTCTTCTAAGCAGCTCGGGGGTGGGGCTGGGGGCCCCCGGTACCCCTGGCACTGCAGGCTCCGGGCAGCTCCACCCCATCAAGTTTTCTCGTGGAACCGCTGGCCTGGTTCGCTGCCAATCAATCCCGGGTGGGGCACGAACCACTGAGCACCACTTGGAAGCAGCCCCCCTCCCCGCCCCTGCAGAAAAATGTCCCCAGCCTCAGGTGATGTCCCACTTCCCCTCTGCTCCGGGCTGTGTCGTCTCTCTGGGCCCCGCCGCTGTCTGCGGTGAGGTCCAAGCTCTCTCCTGAAGCTCGAGGCCACGGCGGCTCCAGGCTGCACTCAGGCCCTGCAGGAGCCAGAGCTGGCCAGGGTGTCTCCCCAGCGCTCGAGGGAGACGTGAAAGACCCCCGACTCTCTACGCTTCTGCTGGCGTCTCTCTGCCTCTCAGCATGCCAGGCCGGGGGACAGACCTGAGGGTCCTGAGGGCCCAATGGGGGAAAGATCATCTGGGAGAAAGAGGAAACGCTGCAGGGGGCAGGCGAGGCAGGGATGCTCAGTGAACGGGGACCTGGAAGAGGGAACAGAGGGTTCCACTCCGGCTGGGGAGGCCAGAGAGGAGCTCTTTGGAGCAGGCGGTCCTGGTGGCCGAGGGAGGGGAGGCCACCTGCCCGTGACAACAGAGAGGGTGAGCAGAGCTGGAGGGCACACAGCGGCCAGAATTCAGGCACTGACCGGCTGGCTGGTGGATCCTAGAGAAGGGGAGGGGGCTGCTCCTGGCTGTCCGGGCCTGCTTGACTTCCGAGAGCCAAGACAACCTTGAGAAAGGAACAAGTCTCCGGGTGTGAGCAAGTCTTTAAAGATAACGGGTCTGGGGGCTGGAGTGATAGCACAGTGGGTGGGGCGTTTGCCTTGCACGCGGCCGACCCGGGTTCGATTCCCAGCAACCCATATGGTCCCCTGAGCACGGCCAAGAGTAATTCCTGAGTGTGGAGCCAGGAGTAACCCCTGAGCATCACCGGGTGTGACCCAAAAAGCAAAAAAAAAATAAATAAATAAATAAATAAATAAATAAATAAAATAACGGGTCTGGGGGCTGGAGCACAGCGGGTGGGGTGTTTGTCTTGCACTCGGTCGACCCGGGTTCAATTCCCTGGAGCACCACCAGGAGTAATTCCTGAGTGAAAAGCCAGGAGTAAGCCCTGAGCATTGCCAATGTGGCCCAAAAAGGAAAAAAAAATAAAAAAAATTTAAAAATAAATATAGTGGGTCCGGGACTGAGAAATAATACAGTGATTGAGCTACTTGTCCTGCACGTCCAGACACGGGTTTGATTTCCAGCATCACGTATGGTCCCCGAAGCCCCCTCGCTGAGCACAGAGCCAGGAGTACGTCCTGAGCACAGCCGGGTATGATCCCCCCAAAAGCAAAAAACAACGTAATAGAATAAATTGTGAATCTGAGGCCAGAAAAAGAGTCCAGTGGGTAAGGGGCTGTACTGCCCCTCAGTGGTCCCCCAAGTGGCCCCTGAACACAGTGCCAGGAGTAAGCTCTGAGCACTGTCTGGAGTGGCCCTCCACAAAAAACAAAAATAAATTTAAAAACAAACAAACAATAGGTCTGAGAAGGGAGGGGGTGTCCTGCCAATTTCACCTTCCAAGTCCAGGGACTGGCTCTGGACAATGAAGGAAGACGGGGCTCTACACCTCTCTGGGCCTCAGTTTCCCCTTCTGTCAAATGAGTGAGCGGTTCCTCATAGGTCATCCTGGTACATGGGTAAACAACCATCAAAACAGGTTGTTAGCTGGGGGGAGAGGGAGAGAGGGTGGAGGCTGACCCCTGGCACTGGGAGCGAGAGGGAAGTCCCCGCTGAAATTTCCTGGGGCTTCCGGAGCTGGGACCAGGCTGCCTCTGGGGAAGGACTGGTTTTCGGTTTGTCCTTTTGTACCTTCGGAGAGTCGAATTAGGCCCATGTGAGGCCTGCTTTTTTCAAATGACAGGCATAGAGAGCGAACACAGCATTGTCTTAACTACGACAATCCAGCGTTTTGGTCTATCTAAAATTATGTAAGAGTGACTTGCAGTTCTACTTTCCTCTCAGTGCACTGAGTTTCAAAGAAGAAAACTCCCGGCAGGAAGGCTCTCGGGCCAGAGGCATCCTGGTGCCACGGGAAGAGGCGGCAGGGGCAGACCCAGGGCCAGAAAGTCCCTGTCCCCAGCCAGAAGTCAGGCGCAGAAAGGAAAGTGAAAGAGGCCTGGCCTCCCCCAGGTAACTCTAAGAATAGCACCTTTGTGATTCACTGGGGGGAGGGAGAGGCCCACAAAACAAACAGAGAGAAAGGAAGGCAGCCAGCGAAAGGCTTCCTGTCCCCGGTAACCATTCCTGGCCAGTGCTTCTGGGGCTTGGAAGGTCAGCCGGGAGGCTTCCTGGAGGCAGACCGTAGAGGGTGGGGGGGGGGGGGGTAGAGGGTGCGGGGGATCAAACCCAGGGCGAACACGTGCAGGGCACACAAATGTCCTGCCCACTGTGCTATCTGCCCAGTGCCTTTTTTTTTTTTTTTTTGCTTTTTGGGTCACACCCAGCGATGCTCGGGGGTCACTCCTGGCTCTGCACTCAGGAATTACTCCTGGCAGTGCTTGGGGGACCATATGGGATGCCGGGGATCGAACCTGGGTCGGCCACATGCAAGGCAGATGCCCTACCTGCTGTGCTATCGCTCTGGCCCATGCCCAGTGCCTTTTGCATGGTTTAAACAAGGCCCAGGGCGAAGTTCCAAGAGCTCCCCATGGGGGACCGGAGCAATAGTCGAGCGGGGAGGCTCTTGCCTTGCACGTGGCTGACCTGAGTTCAATCTCCGGCACCCCAGGAGGGCTCCCTGAGCACAGAGCCAGGAGTGTAAGCCCCTGAGCACTGCTGGCCGGGGATCTGATAGGTCAGAGATGTCATTCGGCGCAGACAGAGGGGCAGAGACAAGTTAAAAGCGAAGGGGAGTTTATGAGGGTGCGCTCCTGGGCGGGACCCCCATGAACCTCTGTCAAGGCTGGGCTAGAGCAGCGAGCACCCTGGGAAAGACTGAGTTTTCTCGGGTGGAAAATTCAAGGGACCAAGACCGGTGGGACCTGTGTGGTGCGTTGGCCAGGCCGCCTGTTGTCTGTAGGGGGTGTGGGGTGAGGACGTGTGGAATGCAGCCCTGCAGCCCTGTAGCTTCCTGGTGGCAGGGGGGCCTAGGTCCCGGGGTGGGGGCAGGGTGATCCTTGAGTGACCTGCCTTGCTATCTCATCAGCTGATCCATCGCCATTTGGCCTGAGCAAACCTTACAGGGTCAAAAGAACAAAGCAAATAAATAAAAACCAAACTAGAGCTCAGAGCAGGGGTCAACTCCCCGTCCCTTGCTCCCAGTGGCCAGGTTCTCTGAGTCGTTACAGACGCCCCCCCCCCCCCCCCGCCATGCCCCTGCCTTAGGGCCAGGGGGCCCTATTCTGTTTCGTCTCTGGGTCACGTGAGGTGGTGCTCGGCAGTTCTCTTTGGCTCTGTGCTCAGGAGTGAGCCTTGGTGGTGCTCAGGGGCCCACACAGGGCACCGAGGATTGAGCCAGACGGGCCACGTGCCTGGCAGGTGCCCTCCCCGATCTGTACGATCTCTCAAGGCCTTGGAGAGGAGGGGCTGCAGCTACGAGACGGAACCCCAGCCCTGGGCAGGCCGCTCGGCCTGGGCTCAGACACTCCAAAGGGAGCCGGAGA
This sequence comes from Sorex araneus, assembly GCF_027595985.1. Lineage (NCBI taxonomy): Eukaryota > Metazoa > Chordata > Mammalia > Eulipotyphla > Soricidae > Sorex > Sorex araneus. Next base: position 22,918,177 of record NC_073309.1, read on the forward strand.
GACAGGACAGCCCGAAGAACACTTGCCTTGCATGTGGCCAACCTGGGTACGAAACCTGGCATCCCATGTGGTCCCCTGAGCCCGCCGGGAGTGATCCCTGAGTGCAGCCAAGCCCCGAGCACTGCCAGGTGTGCCCCCGCCCCAAACAACAGCGAAATGTTTGTGGGCACTCGCCTCAGTTTCCCCTGAGGCTCTCCCTGTGAGGGCAGGAGCTGAGCGTGTCTTCTGACTCGGGGATCTCCTAGATGTGGCTCCTTCACACCCAGTGGCTGAGCGTACACACCCCTGACCCCACCTCGTCTGTCCCCAGGCCACTGCAGACTCGGTGCCCAGTGCTCGATTCCACAGACAGGTGATGGTCAGGAGACAGTGGGCTCCCACTCACGTAATCCTGGGGATTCGTGCACTAGGACCAAGGTCCTCTGTTGGGGAGTCTGAGTGTCTGTGGAAAGACTGAATTTTTAGGATGTATCCATTTGCTCGATTACCCTTTCCGGAATGCCTACCAGGTCCCAAATGCTGGGGGCAGGGGGGAATGAGGAGCCTGCATGGGCCCGTGCCCAAGAAAGTGGGGGCTTCTGGGGGGCCCGTCAGGTCAAGAATCTGTCTGTCTGGGGCTAGAGCGATAGCACAGCGGGTAGGGCGTTTTCCTTGCACTTGGCCAACCCGGGTTCGATTCCCAGAATCCCATATGGTCCCCTGAGCACTGCCAGGGGTGATTCCTGAGTACAGAGCCAGGAGTAATGCCTGAGCATCACCGGGTGTGACCCAAAAAGAAAAAAAAAAGAATCTGTCTGTCTGTCTGTCTGTCTCTCTCTCTCTCTCTCTCTCTCTCTCACACACACACACACACACAGACACACTCACTCGTGTCTAGAAATGACCTTACATTATACTGAAAATTCCGTAGCCCATGGGGGCTGGGGGTTGCGGTGGTGGTCCAGGCTGGGGCCTCTCCCTCAGGAAAGGCTGCCCTGGGACAGCAGGGCGCAGGGAGGGATCTGAAGGCCTTCCTTCAGCGACTCCGGGTCTCTGACAGACTGAGGAGAACACTGCACCAGCCTCTGCCACTTTCACGGGCACTTGGTTAACCAAGACCCTGGACAGTGCATTTTGCAGGTTTGTCCCTCCCTCCCGGGTGTCAGCGATGCTCAGGGCTGTGCCCGCCCCGGGGTCCCTGGCTCGGGGCTGGTGATGGTGCATACTGGGTTGCTTCCCCGTTGATTGCACACGTGTGGCACGGGGATCACAAGGCCAGGGAACACACACAGTGACGTAGGGGACGGTGCTGGGATCTAACTCGTGGCCTCGGGCCTGCAAAGCTGGAGCTCGCCGGAGCCCCCTCGCGGGTCAGTGCTGGCCTGTGGCCTGCAGAAAGCACAGGTGAGTGGAGGAAGCGGCAGCCACTTTCCTGGCCCGGGCATTGTCAGGGGCCTGTGCTGTCCAGTGACACCAAGTCACCCATCCGAGGTCCCCACTGGGCCACCCTCAGCCCCGCCCCTGCTGGCTCTCCTCTGTGTGGGCCCCCCGGACCAAGGGTGGAGGGACGTTTCCCAGGAGTCCCAGAAGCCACTCGGGAAGGAGGAGGAAAGAGCACGGGGCACATCAAGCGTCCAGGCTGGGACCCTAGACAGAGGCTCAGGTTTGATCCCTAGAACAGGCTGGTCTCCTGAGCACTACCAGGAGTGACTGGCAACTGCAAACCGGAAGTAATCCCTGGAGCGCTGAACTTAGGGGGAAAAAAGTCCTGAGCTGATGACGGATGAGCTGATCCCTGGAGGAGGGGCTGCAGCTCTGAGGGCTGTGCTGGGTGCAGCGGCCGCAGGAGAGACACACCTTAGTCTCCCGGTCGGGGCGTCAGGACCCGGCGAGGTCTGCGTGAGCCCCTGCCCGCCTGGACGCCAGAATCCCTCCTGCCACGCGGGGCAGCTGTCGAGCTGCATCCCGTGGCCTCCACCACACGGGAGACGGTCCCCACCGCCTTGCTCAGACAGCCGAGGCCTCCGAAGGGAGCGAAGGGTTGTTCTTTCAGGAGAAGCAGGGGCACTCCCCACCTCCCCTTAGCGTCCCCCCTTCGCTGCCCACCCTCGCAGAAAAGAAGTTCAGGGCCAGAGAGATCGTACAAGGGTTAGGATGCTTCCCTTGGGTATGTCCAACCTGGGTTCGAATCCTGGCACCGCAGATGATTCCCTGAGCACTGCCAGGAGTGGCCCCTGAGCTCAAAGTCAGTCCTAAACAAGCGGGGTGTGGCCCCCAAACAAGGCAAAAGTGAAAAACCAAAAGAGTTCCAGGAGGAGGTGAACAGTGAAGGAAAGGCAAGGTAACGCGTTCTGGAGAGAAGGCAGTTTCCAGCAGAGGCGAGAACTCCGGGGCCAGGGTTATATCCATTTTATTCCCCTCATTGCCTCGGCCTGGTGTTCCCTACACAGATAAGCACTGTCCCAGGGTGCCCGTGAAGGGGTTGGGTGATCTTCCACATTCTTTTTTTGGGGGGGTCACACCCAGCGATGCTCAGGGCTTACTCCTGGCTCTGCACTCAGGAATCAGTCCTGGCAGTGCTCGGGGAACCATATGGGATGCTGGGAATTGAACCCGGGTCAGCCGCATGCAAGGCAGATGCCCTACCCACTGGACTGTCGCTCCGGCTCCTCTTTGGTTTCTTTAACCCACATCTTGGATTGACTATTTTCCCAGACATGTGCCAGAGGCCACCACCGGCCTCCCTGCCTGTCCCCTCCCTGGGGCAGCCTGAGTCAGAGCCCAGAGCCAAGCCCCTTTTATCTCCCTGGACACCCCAGTGGCACCCCTGCTCCCCACCTACTCAGAGGTCCCGGATCTTAGTCCTCCTCGCTGTGAGGGTCCTGCTTGCAAGAGCGTGTCTCTGTGCTCTGTATTTCTTGAGTCCCCCAAACTCCCCAGCGTCCTAGGAGAAATTGTAACCCCAAACATCTTGGTCTGTGACCAACCAAGGAATGACAAAGAGCAAGAGCTGGGAGGCTGGAAGACAGAGGCCTCCTGTCCGCCAAGGAAGCCATGAGAGGTGTGGTTTTTTTTGTTTGCTTGTTTGCTTGTGTGTGTGTGCACATTGGGGTATGGTGCCGCCAGCAGGTCAACCTGTACCTGTGGGGCGAGTACATCAGCAGCCTGATGGTGCCTCCAGACTTCCAGATACCCCAAAATTGCTGCTGTGCCTTTGGCCAGACCCCAACAACTTGGCCAAGTTTACCAAGAAATTAAACGGCCAAAAGTTAGGTACGTGGGAGACACACCCACAAACCACCTCCGGCTCAGCTATGTAAGCTCACCTCCCGGAGAGCCTGGCAAGCTACCGAGGCTATCCCACCCCTACGTCAGAGCCTGGCAAGCTACCCGTGACGCATTCGATATGCCAAACACAGTAACAACAACGTACTCTTCATGTTCCTGGAGCGAGCAGACGCCATTGGGCTACACTAGCACGCGACAGGGAAGAATGGAAGCGTTACGGCACCCACTGGAGCAAATTGAGGAGCAATGGGATGACAGTGCTACAGTGCTACAGTGTGTGCACAACCGTGTCTCACCCATGGCCGAGCCCTCAGCCCCTGGCCGTGTCTCACCCACAGCTAAGCCCACATCCACAGCAGGGCTTTACTCCATGGACGGCCGTGGAAGGCTCCAGCATCCCGCCTCAGATCACCTCAGCACCCACCCTTAGCATCGGCCGACCCATAGGGAGCCCCTGACCTCAGATGGACAAAGGAACTTAAGCAACGACAGCTCCAAGAGAGTAGCAAGGGGTGTCCCACCGCGGCCTTCCTGAGCACTGTTGGAGAGGGTCGGAGAACTGGCCGGGGGAGTCCAGGGCACCAACTCACTTGTCTGTCCATCTGTCCATTTGCCAGCATCCATCAGCTCACCCTGGGCTTATCTTTTGAGGGGACTAAAGGCCTGGGGCTGTGGTAAGCAGTGCAGAGTATGCAGACCTGAGCCCCTGGCCTCAGCCCACTGTGGTCACCACTGTCTAGGTGACCGACCCAGACCGGACCCTGGGCAGCATGCTCGCATCTCTCCATGCCAAGGGTGGGCGCGAGAGCTCCCATCCCAGGCCCAGCCCTGATTCCTCCCCTTCACAGGCTCCCCTGACCCCGCTGTGGGCTGAGATGCCTGACCCAGAAGGAGCCTGTCCCATCCCACCCTGAGCGCGGAAGCCGGGGCCCGAACCACAGAGAACTGGCCGTGCTACAAGCCGGGCTTGCTCCGGGGGACACGCGGCCCCTTCCCTCAAGTCTCCTCCAACCCTGAGATCACGACCCAGAGTAACATCTGCAGGTTCTGTCTGCAGCCTGAGTTGTAGGGCTCGCGGCCCATTTGATTTTTAGGGTGACCAAGTAAAGAAAGTAACGATCCGGGGCTGGAGCGATAGTCCAGCAGGGAGGGCGCCTGCCTTGCACACATCCCCGACACCCCACAGGGTCCCCTGAGCCCCCCAGGCGTGACCCTTGAGCACAGAGCCAGGAGTCAGCCCCCAAGCCAGCCAGAGTGGCCCCCCAAAATGAACAAACAAAAAATATCAACTCTAGGCCTGGAGCAGGTCTCAAGAAGGGGGTCTGAGGCAGGAGAAGCAGGCTCTGTTTGTGAGCTGTGCAGCTGGAAATCTCTGAGCCTCGTTTCCCCACCTGGGACGTGGAGTCAGAGAGCACTGGACTGTGAGTGTCCGGGGAGACGGTGGGGTCTCAGGAACCTCCGTCAAAACTCAGTTCCTGCCGCCCTTCCCCCCAGTCTCCCCATTCCAGTCAGCGGGTCCCCTGCTCAGCTTGGCGGGGCTCCCTGCCCCCACAAATGGCAGAGGGAGGGGGTGAGGCCCGGCCCAGAGGGGCCATGGAGACTCCGGCTGCGGCTGAGGGCACACGGGGGAGCAGGATTCATGGCTCCTCCCTTCCCTTTTCCCCTCTGGAGGGGCTTGGCAGGCCTGGGGCAGGTGTCTGGAAGGACAGCGGGACCCTCCGCTCAGGCTCTGACCTCAGGTGGACTCTCTCTCCCGGCCAGGGCCAGGCAAGCGGGCTCCCCTCTGAAGCGAGAGCACTCGGCCGTGAGCCCAAGGATGCGAGTGAGTCAGAGATTCCGTCTGACCAAGGGCTCGGCTGAGAGGTTGGCTCAGGGGCTGCCCAGAGTCCCCACCATGGCTCCCGGGCCCCCTGAGCCCCCCAGACTCCCGCCCAGCCCCGGGACAGGCTGCAGTTTGTTCCCAGGTGCTGTCTGAGTCAGGCACAGTCGCACAGGTTCTGCAGACCCAGCTCTGTCCCCTGCTGCCCTGGGCCTGGCTCTGGCCCCGCCACCCACTCAACCCCTCCATACCCCCCCCCCCCATCTGTCCCTCTTTCCCTGAAGCCTGTTGAATGTGAACTTCTGTCCTCCGTGACCCAAAGATTCAGGCAGCTGGGCTCCCTGGGGACCAACTCTGGGTCACTCACTGAACCGTCCCAGTGTGGCTCCCGCAAGCCTGGGGTCAGTCCTCAGCTTGCAATGCAAACCGGGGGGCTGGAGAGATAGCGCAGGGGGTAGGACGCTTGCCTTGCACACAGCTGGCCAGGCTTTGATTCCCAGCACCACAAGTGGTCCCCTGAGCCCTGCCAGGAGTGATCCCTGAGTGCAGAGGCAGGAGTAAGCCCTGAGCACCGCTGGGCCTCCCCTCACCCCTAAACAAACAAACAAAAGAGTAAAACCAAATCTGAAAAAGAGTCATTTTCAGAGAGAAAGAGAGCTTAAAAGATGAGCCAGGGGGTTGGAGCAATAGCACAGCGGGTAGGGCGTTTGCCTGGCATGCAGCCGATCCGGGTTCGATTCCCACCATCCCATATGGTCCCCCGAGCATCGCCAGGGTGATTCCTGAGTGCAGAGCCAGGAGTAACCCCTGTGCATTGCTGGGTGTGACCCAAAAAAAGCAAAGAAAAAAAAAAAGATGAGCCAGGCCCAGGTTCTGTCTCCGGTACCACTTGGTCCCTCTGCTCTTCCAGGAGAAAGTCCTGGAGCATCAAAAGAAAAAAATAATAATAATCCTTCGCTTTTGGGGTCTGGGACGATAGTAACATGAGTAAGGTGCTTGCCGTTCACATGGCTAACATGGGCTTGATCCCCAGCTACACACTGAGTGGCCGAGCCTTGCCAGGACTGACCCCTGAGTGCAGAGCCAGGAATAAGCCCCGAGTACAGCTGGGTCGGAATCAAAAACCAATGAAAGAAACGAGAAATCGATCCCTTGCTTTGGGGTCGGGCTATTGCTACTGGGAGGTGTGAGCCCCTCCGGAAGTGAAGAGTCAGGGTGGGTGCTCAGGCCGGACACCCGGATACCTTTTCACCTAGTCAAAAGTTCCCCAACATCCTCTTTCTAGTAAAATCATAGCTCACTGGTTTCTCTTTCTTTATTTTTTTTGGGGGGTCACACCCCCAAAATGCTCAGCGGGGCTCCCAAAGACCCAGCACAGAGCTTACTCCTGGCTCAGCACTCAGGAATCATTCCTGGTGGTGCTCAGGGGACCAAATGGGGTGCCAGGCATCGAACCCAGGTCAGCCGTGTGCAAGGCAGACACCCTACCCATTGTACTATCCTGCCGAGTTTACTGATTTCTTTCTTTTTTTTTTTTTTTGCTTTTTTTGGGTCACACCCAGCAATGCACAGGGGTTACTCCTGGCTCTGCACTCAGGAATTACTCCTGGCGGTGCTCAGGGAACCATATGGGATGCTGGGAATCAAACCCAGGTGGGCTGAGTACAAGGCAAACGCCCTACCCGCTGTGCTATTGCTCCAGCCCCAGCATTCACTGATTTCTTAGCTTTCACCCTCCACCCAGTCCCTAGATGCAACTTGAGGACAGGAATTCTGTTGTTCACAGCTTTCTTCTCTTTTTAGTGGTTTGGGGTTGACCACAAGTGGCAGAGTGCTCAGGGCTTTCTCCTGGCTCTGCTCTCAGAGATTATGCCTGGCAGTGCTTGTTTGGGGGACCCTGCGTGGTGGCAGGGACGGGAAGCAGGGTCTGCCGGAAGTGCTTTAACCCTGTGCTATCTCTCCAGCCCCCTGAGTTCCTCTTGCCTGCCATGGATCATGGGCAGAATAAACGTTGGCTGATGGATGCTCTTGCCCTTCACCAGGGTTTTGAGAAGACACAAAAGAAGCCGTTCCTGGAGGTCAACCTCTCTCTGGAGGACAGAGAGGAGAAGGCATTTGCGGCAGGGAAGGGGTGGGGCGGGCGTTCATCACGTTCCAAAGAGCCTAGAGGCCACCTCCCCTGTGGCATCCCCTGTCGGGTGGGAGTTTCCAAGCCGCTGAGATACTCTGCGAGACCAAGTCATGGGGTCCAGTGGGCTCGCAGGCAGTGAGTCCAGTGGGGCCTGCCAGACCCCATGACAGAGAGAACAGTGGCGAGTCAGGGGCCAAGGCACCGGAATCTGGCTCCCTGCACCCCAGCAGGGGCGTCTTTAGGGGCTCCAGGGAGTCTGGGGATAGGAGAGCCTAACATCTGGGAAGAACGGGGTGCCCTAAGGGCCCCCCAGGAGAGAAAAGCACCCGCCATGAGACCCAAAGACCAAACACTGAGTTGGGTGCCCGTGGATGTCTGGGGGAGCGGGCAGGAGGAGGAAGGGGTAGCAGAGTGGGGTTCTAAACCTGCTGTGGGGTCACTGGGAGGGGAGAGGAGTCAGGATTGAACCGGGAAGACGCACAGACAGTCTCTAGGCACCGTGTGCCAAGCTCGGTTTGGGTACTGGGGACACCACCAGATAGAACTAGAGGGATCTAGAACTGGAGGGATGATACAGCAGGAGGGGCACTTGCCTTGCACGAGGCCAACCTGGGGTTCAAGCCCAGGCACCCCATATGGCTTCCCTGAGCCCCACCAGGAATGGTCCCTGAGTGCAGAGCCAGGAGTATTCCTGAGCACTGCCAGATGTGGCCCAAAATTCATAAAAAGAAAAAAGAATAGGTGGGCTCTGGGGTAGAGGCCAGGGGTCCTTGGGCACACGGATGGTGCAGAGGCGGTGAGGTATCTGTGTGGATCTAAACTGCAGATCCAGCAACACCGTAAGCATGAAATCCAAACTACAGCAGCAAACTTTAAAATGTGCTTGTCAGGGGGTGGGAGGGAACCTGGGGACACTGGTGGAGGGACCGAGGGAAGTTGACACTGGGGTGGGATTGGTATTTGTAGTAGTAGTGTATGTCCGAAACTTAACTGTGAATCACTTTGTAAATCGTGGTATCTGGACTTTTAAAAATGGTTTTTCAAAATAACTCAGTTCAGGTTTTGTCTACCTGGGAGCTTGTGTTCAAGATAGCTGAAGAATTTGGTAGAGAAGCTGGTTGCTTCGTCTATGTCATCTCCTCCGGGAAGCCTTCCTGCTACTCTTTGATTGGGGTTTTCAGCTTCTTCTGTCTCCACAAGTCCCTTGGACTTCCCCTGGGAACCCTGGGGTTGGAATGTGAAATTACAGTTTTGTCGAATATTAGGAAAGAGAACTCCTAGGCATGCATGGAGACCCCTGCGGCGCCGGCAGACCAAGACCCGCGGGTTGGGCTGCAGAAAATGCAAAGAGGAATGTATGCAAAAGGCAGGGGTGTGTGCGTTTGTGCCAAGGATCCAAGGTGTCGACAAGAGTGCGTGCACGCATGCAGAATCCACAAGAGTGAATGCATGCGCGCAGAGGCACACACGCTCTGCACACACGCTCTGCACACACGCATGCCGAGCTGTCAAACGAGACCCGGGGCCGGCCGTGGCGGGTCAGGTCCTCCCGCTTCCCGAGAGCGCCCTCTGCCGCCGCTCCCGGCACCTCGCCATGCCTTTTCCGGTCCCATCTCGCCCCTCCCTTCGGAGCGAGCCCCGCCCCCTGGGCCCGGCACCGCCCACCGAGGATCCCTGCTGTTGCGCACTGCGCACGCGCGGGTTAGAGCCCGTGCAAAGAGGCTTGCTCGGGAGCGCTGCCACAAGCAGTCAGGATGGCCGAGCGGTCTAAGGCGCTGCGTTCAGGTCGCAGTCTCCCCTGGAGGCGTGGGTTCGAATCCCACTTCTGACAAAGCTTCAACTTTTTGTCTGTTGCGCACCATTTTCTCTATTTTTACGAAATGAGCGTTTTCTTCTGACAATTTCAAACATTTCGAGTTTCTTTTATTTATTTTATTTTTTAAATTTTTTATTGTGGAAAGTTACAAAGTTACAAAGTTTTCAGGTTTAAATCTGTTATACAATGCTCGAATACCCATCCCTTCACCAGTGCTCATATTCCACCACCAAGAATCCCAGTATAGCTCCACCCCGCCCCCTCACACCCCAACCCCCCCCCCCACTCCCCTAGCCTCCCCACTCGAGTTTCTTTTAAACACCTATTTCTGTGACTTTGGCTCAAGGCCTCAGATAAAGATAACGGCCCGTTTTGTATTCGAACGCTTTAAAGTATGTAGTAAACAGCTAACTCCCCAGGGAGCTCGGAGGCACCCTCCTCCTCCACCCCCCAAAACAAAATGCTGGGGAAACTGTCAGAAGTGGGATTCGAACCCACGCCTCCAGGGGAGACTGCGACCTGAACGCAGCGCCTTAGACCGCTCGGCCATCCTGACCTCCCGCCCCGTGCCCTTTATTTAATTGATTTACTTATCTGGAGTATGATTTGCTGGCGGGTCACAGCCAGCGCCCGGTATCTCGGCCGAGCGTAGTAGGTCACGGAGCCCCGACAGCTCCGCCACCGAAGTCCACCTGCCCTTGAGTGGTCTCTTTTCAGGGTTTGCGTCTACAAGGAGACAACACATTGGAAACACGCCCCCAAATAGATGCAAATAGGCCTTCTCGTCCCCAACACAACGGACACGAAAGGACGGCATGAAATTTCTTGCTAAATTCTAAAGTTCTGAAATTAAAGCCTGTTGCGGGGGTGCAAAGGGGCGGGACAGGGGGCGGGCGTAGCTCTGTGCGGGGCCTTGCCATTGGCTCCTCAGGACCGGAAGTCACGGGCAGAAGCTCCGAGCCACTAGTGATTGGCTGGAGCTTCATGCAGATTAAGTTGGGGTTTCTCTTTTATTATTATTATTGAATAACCGTGAGATACAGTTACAAGCCTTCATGTTTGAGTTTCAATCATATAATGATCAAACACCCATCCCTCCACCAGTGCACATTCCCCACCACCAAGGTCCCCAGTATATCCCCCACTTTCCAACCCTCCCACTGCCCCATATGCTCTCCCTACTCTTGGGCATTATGGTTTGCAATACAGATACTGGGAAGTTATCATGTTTGGTCCTTTATCTACTCTCAGCACACATCTCCCATCCCAAACGATTCCAACCATCATTGACTTAGTGATCCCTTCTCTATCCCAGCTGCCAAAGCTGGGTTTTTATACCTTTTACAATTGACTGAATATGGGGGTTAGGTTGGAATTTCTTAAGGCTGGAGAAGAAGCGATCTGCCCATCTACAAACGCCGGTTGTTTATAAAGGATTGTAATTGATTGTGTCTGTCTGTCGTTGCTCCCAGGATGGACTTGGGTTGAGGGTGCGGTGGGTAGACAGACCCAGGAGGTTTCGGAGAAGAAAGAGCACAAGGCAAAGCAGAGAGGACTCCTGTGCAGATGGTGATCTCCCCAAGACTGGGGGTTTTCAAGACAAGGCTGAAGAATCACGTGGGGGAAATGCTGGTGAAGGGACTTGAAGGTCCCTGTGTTCCTTACTGTGCTGTAACAACAATGGATAAAGACCCAGAGGTGGCATAAGGACAGTGGTGAAGGGTCTGGAGCACTTTGGTAGTCGTGGGGTGCAGTAACATTGTATATAGCAATACTAGAAATGTAAGCACTATGGTAAACATATTATATAAACAATAATTTAAAAAAATTTTAAATTGGGGGCTGGAGCGATAGCACAGCGGGCAGGGCGTTTGCCTTGCACGTGGCCGACCCGGGTTCTAATCCCAGCATCCCATATGGTCCCCTGAGCACCGCCAGGGGTAATTCCTGAGTGAAGAGCCAGGAGTAACCCCTGTGCATCGCCGGGTGTGACCCCAAAACAAAAAACACACACACACACAAAATTTAAATAGATTATTGCAAAGTTAGTGGCCTGAAATCACACTATTTGTTATAGTTACTTAGAGTTCTGGAGCGATAGTACAGCGGGTAGGGCGTTTGCCTTGTACACGGCCGACCCGGGTTTGATTCCTCCACCCCTCTCAGAGAGCCCGGCAAGTTATCGAGAGTATCTCACCTGCATGCCAGAGCCTGGCAAGCTACCTGTGGTGTATTCGATATGTCAAAAACAGTAACAACAAGTCTCACAATGGAGACGTTACTGGTGCCCACTCGTGGGATGACATTGCTACAGTGCTATTCAGAGTTCTGGAGTCAGACCTGCATTCTTTCTGCAGGCTCTAGGGGAGATGGATTTCTTTTTCCTTTTCTGGTTTCTAGAAGCCACCCGTATCCCATACACCACATACTTCCATTACTCCTGTTTCTATCCCTGACTCAAGACTCAACTGTTTAACAGACTCTTAAAAGGATTCTTGTGATGAGCCTGACCAAGAAATCCGGGATAAGCTCTCCATCTCAAACTGCTTCATTTAACCATAAAATCTGGATACCCATGAAAAGTGACACATGCACAGGCGACAGATGTTCTGGTGACAACTTGTGTGCTTCTGGGGAAGGGGATAGAGGAGGAAGAAAACTCTTCCTTTCCCTTCTCTGTTTGTTGGTGCCAGGAATCAAACATGAAACATAGGCTTTGCCACAGAGTTTATAGATCCCTGGCCCAAGAGGGAGATGTTTTCAATTCTACCTTTAAATTTTGTGGTATTTGTAGGGGGTAGGGCGCTTGCCTTGCACGGAGCTGACCCAGGTTCAACCCCTGGCATCCCACATGGTCCACCAGGAGTAATTTCTGAGTGCAGAGCTGGGCACATCACAGGGGATGGCTCCAAAACAACAACAACTGCAAAGTGAAAACACGTTCATTAATTACAGTTAAAAATGAGTTCGAGGGCCCGAGATAGTTCAGCGGGGAGGTTGCTTGCCCTGCACACGGTCCAAGTGGTTGGACCCCCCCGCATCCCATATGGTCCCCTGAGTGCCACCAGCAGTGATCCCTGAGCCAGGAAGAGCCCCTGACCATTGCCTGGTGTGACCCACAAACAGACAGACAAAATTTTGTAGCTAGTGCACATACTAGTTAATTTTTTTTTAAATGCTGTTTCTTTGGTGATTAAAGTTAATGCTTGGGACTGGAGCAATAGTACAGCAGGTAGGACACTTGCCTTGCGCACAGCTGACCAGGGTCTGATCCCTGGCACCCCCAGATGGTCCCCTGAGCCCTTCAGGATTTCTGAATGTAGAGCCAAGAGTAAGCCCTGAGCATAGCCAGGTGTGGCCCTCTGGCCCCAAATAAATAAAATAATGCAATTTTAGAACTGGGGAGATAACTCGAGGCTGGTGCTCATGTTTTTCTTGTAGGAGAACAGATTTGATCCTGAGCATTGACTGGCCCCCAGAGCTTCTGAGCCATGAGTAGTTGACCCTGGGTGTGACCCCCAAAACAACTAAATTAAATAACAAAATTTGGGGACCAGAGAGATAGCTTAGCAGCTCGAGCATATGCTATGTACATCGGAGGGAATTCATGCTTGATTCCCCAGAACTTCATGTTCCTCTGAGCACTGAGCTGGGAGTAATCCCTGAGCACTAATGAATGTGACCTCCAAATAAAAATAAATAAATAAATGGAACTATTTCAGTACTGGGGAGATAGAGATGGGAGAGTACATTTTCCGTATGTTTTCCCCCCTTCTCTGATTGGCTATTTGGATCATGAACGTGGATTACTTATTTAATTTAAAGGACGGTCAGGAAAAACTGGGAAAGACTGAGACAGGCAGAAGGTTGTTGGCTGTTCTCGGAATGGAATGTCCTGTGTTAGCTGCAGCTGTGCAGGGAGCTGCTAGAGCAGCCATCCAAAACACAGAGTCACAGGCTGCTGAGTACCGAGCACGGAGCACTGCGCGCCTGGGCAGAGCCGAGAGTGCTGAGGCTGCACCGTGGCTGGGGAGATCTGAAAGACCGGAGTACCAAGAACAGGAGCTGGAGCACCCAACTCTCGTCTGATTACCTGCGTAAATACAATCTTCTGAAAATACATTGTGCTAGATGCATTATTCTAAAGTGTTTAAAGTTAAGTTTAGGGCATGGGGCCAGAGAGACAGTACAGTGGGTACGAGAGAGTTCTTTCATGTAGGCTCACCTGGGCTCCATCCTGGGGACCCCGTGTGGCCCCCTGAGCCCGCCAGGAGTGAGCCTGAGCATGGAGCCAGGCGTGAGTACTGAGCACAGCCACGTGTGGCCCAAACAAAACAAAACAAGTTGTTTGTTTGTTTGTTTCTTTTCAGTTCAGCGCAGCTTAGGCAGCTCAAAAGACTGGAGCACGTGTTTGGATGAGAGAGGCCTCACTCGCACCCTCCTCCAGCGACCCTGAGCACTGATGCAGGAGCAGCTCCTGAGCATGCCAGGTATGACCTAAAACCCAAATAATAAGAATGATGATACATAAAATTCAGTTTTAGAAATGCAAACCTTATCTGGTAAAATGTGACTGGTTCCACCTGGGGTAGAGGCACTTTGCTTCATTACTCTGTGGTTTGAAGTGTATGTATACTTTCTCTCCTCCCTCCCCCCTCCCTCCCCCATTCTCCCTTCCCCCTCTCCGTCCCTCCCTCTCTTCCTTCCTTCCTTCCTTCCTTCCTTCCTTCCTTCCTTCCTTCCTTCCTTTCTTCCTTCATGATAAATAAGAAATTGCAAATAAGAAACTGCTAGAGCGATAGCACAGCGGTTGGGCGTTCACCTTTCACTCAGCGGACCCGAGTTCGATTCCTCCGCCCCTCTCAGAGAGCCCGGCAAGTTACTGAGAGTATCGCGCTCACACGGCAGAGCGTGGCAAGCTACCGGTGGCCTATTGGATATGCCAAAAACAGTAACAATAAGTCTCACAAAGAGAGACGTTACTGGTGCCTGCTTGAACAAATCGATGAGCAATGGGATAACAGTAACAGTAATGTGATGAGAATTATGAAACTGTAATAAGAACTAAGAAAGTGCAATGGACACTGGGAGGGAGCCACGAGCCATCCACAGGCCCTACCCAGGAAGGCGGCCGGGCAGGTCTCGGGTCTACCCACGGGGAGCCGGGGCTGGGGCCGTGATAAGGCGCCATGGGGAGCGGCCATGGGGGGAGAGGAGCTGCTCGGGCAGAAGCTACACACGGAGGCAGAGTCTTGGAAGGACATCCAAGAGCAGGCAGGAGAAGAGCACTCGGGGCAGAGAAACCCATGAACAAGCAAGCGTCTGTGGCCAGAAAGGAGGGGTGAGGCTGGAGGGGCTGGGGAGAGGGAGAGTCGGGAATCGGGCGCCTGAGTCTTAACCTCACTCGGTGACAGAGTGGATCTTATTATCTCAATTTTATTATTTTTAAATATTATTTTTATTCTATTATTTTTTAAATAAGGGATCCAGGAGTGAGCCCGGCTGTTAGGGAGCACACCAGTCAGCATCTGACCCGGGTTCAATTCCTGGCACCACAGGGTCCCCCGAGCGTCACTGCAATCAGCCTAGAGGGCCCCCCAAAATAAATAAAAATTAAAGGAGGCCACCGGAGATGAGTAACACCGTTTGCTTTATGAATTCTTTAAAATACGCGGAAATGGGCTGGAGAGAGCAAAGCAGCTCAGACACTTGCCTGGCGTGTGGCTGACCCTGGTTTGACCCTTGAGCACGGCAGATGCACACAGGATCCTTGGCCCTGATTTGATCCTTGAGCATGACCAAGAGTGATTTCCGATGAGCACAGAGCCATGAGTAAGCCTTGGGCAGGGCCGAGTGTATTCCCCACAGCACCAAAAATGAAACAAAACACAGAGAAATGTTGCCCGTGGGAGAGGTCTGCCCGCAGTGTCCCCCAGCACCCTATCTGCCTTACTGTCACTCCAGCCCCACTGGGACATTTTTAAAAGGACACAGCACACCGGAGCCATGGCACGGTGGGGAGGGTATTGCATGCAGCCGACCAGGGTTCGATCCCCAGCATCCCACAAGTTCCCCACCACCACCAGGAGTGATTCCTGAGTGCAGAACCAGAAGGAACTTGCTCCAGAGTAATAAATAAAACCTTCGCAGGCGGGCCTTGGCTCTGGGAGATACCATCTAAGTCCAAACCTGATAGAAACACGGTGCCAGGAAGTTGACTGCCCCTGAGAGCAGCTCACTCATGTACAGCCCCCTCGTGGAGCCAGAAACTGGCATCATCCAGTCCTGCAGGAGTCCAGTTGGCCATGACTCCGAGGGAGCCCCAGTGAAGATGGCCCCACGCACAGGAGCGCATGATCTGCATGCGAAGGGGCCCAGGTTCACTGTCTGGCACTGCGAAGCCTCTGGGAGCAAACCCCAATCATCAAACCAGGAGCAACCTCTGAGCACTGCCAGGTGTGAACCCCAAACCCACCAACTTAAGACCAGTCCCCAAAGAGGTGAGCTTAGCTGCTGCGTTGTCTTCCACAATGGGGAGAAGACCAGGGAAGACCACCGGAAATAACAAAACAGGAAGATTAGGGGCAGGACCCGAGGGACCCATGCTAGAAGCTGGGCCCAGATGAATGGGTCGTAAATCATAAAGTTACGAGCAGACCAAAGCAGGGAGCAAGTTTGATTGCATTCCTTCAACAAGAACGGGGTCACGGAAACATTAGTAAATGCCTATAAGGAACTTAAAAACAAATCATATTAATCACTGATCATTCCAACTATTATAGAAGGTTCTGGGTTTGACCTCCGGGCTAGCAACCATCAACTGTGTTTGTTACATGGAGAAGGTTTCCCCAGGAGCCGCTTGGCCGGTCTCGCCTTAAAACCTCTCTGTGAGCTTCGTTAATGGCCGGGCTCCCTTCTGGCTGCTCGAGTCCTCCAGCGTAATAAAGCTGGCGCGACCCTGAGACTTCTCCGGTGCCAGTCTGCTTCCTGGCCAGATTTCCGTAACAATGCAAGTCACGCTTGTAAAAATTCTTTGAAGGGCTGACGACGTGGTCAGTGGTAGAGTCCTGCCCAGAGAAGGTTCTGGGTTTGACTTCCGGCGCTGCAAAATTAAACCCATTAATGAGAAAGACGCAATTCAGTGCTTTACTGTGTTCCTCCAGTGACCCTTCACCACCGCGGAATTCTAGCACATTGCTGTCTACACCACATGCTCTTCCCTCAGCGGGTTGGAATCCAGAGCCCTCAGCTAAAAGCTCAAGCTTTTTAGTGCATGTTGTGGCCCCTCTCGGCTTATGGATTATTGAGTCTAGGGTGGGTTGGGGAACCACTAAACTTGGCGCTTGTCAGAGGTGACGGCAGTCTGGTGACTGACCCGCCCTATTCGTGCCTTTCCCATCTTATCAGCCTCTTTGATATTTTGCCACTTTGATATTTTACTCTCTGCCACTTTTATATGTTGCTGTTGTTTTCTCCTACTCTATCTCTCCCACTCCGTGGCATTTTGACAAATATGTACAGTCATGTACTCACCACCAGAATAAAAACATAGAACATTTTGGAGCCAGAGTGATAGTACGGAGGGTGGGGCGCTTGCCTTGCACATAGCTGACCCAGGTTCAATCCTTGACACTCCATATGGTCCTTGAGCCTTGTCAGGAGTGATCTTTGAGTGAAGAGCCAGGAGTAAGCCCTTAGTGCGTGGGTGTCCAAAAACAAGAAGGAAAGAGAGAAAGAGAGAAAGAAAGAAAGAAAGAAAGAAAGAAAGAAAGAAAGAAAGAAAGAAAGAAAGAAAGAAAGAAAGAAAGAAAGAAAGAAAGAAAGAAAGAAAGAAAGAAAGAAAGAAAGGAAGGAAGGAAGAAGGGAAGGAGGGAAGGAGGGAGGAAGGGAGAGAAGCAGGGAGGGAGGAAGGAAGGAAGGAAGGAAGGAAGGAAGGAAGGAAGGAAGGAAGGAAGGAAGGAAGGAAGGAAGGAAGGAAGGAAGGAAGGAAGGAAGGAAGGGAGGGAGGGAGGGAGGGAGGGAGGGAGGGAGGGAGGGAGGGAGGGAAAGAAAAAGAAAGGAAGGAAGGAAAGAGCAAATCTCGGAAATCCCAGATTGTGAACCTCGATTATCTTTCTTTGATGGTAAAAGGATTTGGCAGCGATGGTTCGGCCACTGAGATGGGACACCCATCATTGTAATAAATATTGTCCTTCTAAGAGGGACACTCAATGAATGTGAAAGAGAAATCAAGGCAACATGGGGATAGGGTCGGTGTGACGGAGCTGGAAGCCGAGAGCAGGGCTGCTCACAGCGGAGAGATAAGGACCCCCTTCTTGCAGCTGCACCCTTGGTCTTTGGTTTAGTCCTGGGGCTACTTGGATCCAGAGTGGTAGCAGACGACAGCCTAGCAGCGGATGCCTTCAGGTCGGGGTGATTCAGAGAGTTCTTTCCTGTAAGACAAGGTTTTAAAAATTCATCAGTGTTGGTTAACATGTCTGTAGATTGTTTCTTTTTATTGTGGAAGGAGTCCCTATATTTACATACCATAGTCTCCCTTTGGGGTTGGGCAGTGGGCCACATCGGGCTGTGCCCGGGATTTACTCCTGGCTCTGCTCAGGGGTCACACCCAGTGGTGTTGGGGGAGCACATATGGTGCCAGGGATCAAACCTGGGTTGCTTTTTTTCTTTTTTTAAGAAGTGGAATAAAGAATTTTTATTAAAAGGGGAGAGGGGCTGGAGAGATGGTGACACCACATATGGTCCCCAGAGCCGTCTCCAGTGGTGATCCCTAAGCACAGACGAGGAGTAAACCCTAAGCACCAGAGCATGTGACCCGCCCTTTCCTCCACCCTCCAAAAAAAAAAGAAAAAGGAGAGAGAGAAAAGGTAAAGTGCTCAAGAGAGAATAAAGGCAGGACTAGAATGATAGTACAGCAGGGAAGGCACTTGCCTTGCACCTGGCTGGCCTGGGTTCAACCCCCAGCATCCATATGGTCCCTGAGCACTGCCGGGAGTAGTTCCTGAGTGCAGAGCTAAGAGGAATCCCTGAACACTCCAGATGTGACCCAAAACCAAAATACACACACACACACACACACACACACACACACACACACACACACACACGAGGAAGAAAAAATGAAACAGCAAAGGCTTCTGCAAAGGGAGGAGAGAGCCCTGTGAATTAAAAGAAGCAAATCACACACCCCAGGCTGGGATGTGGTGACTCCGGAGTGGAACAGGCCACTAGAATTTCCTTCCCACTAGCCGCTCTGTGCACATTGGGTTCCTTCCAATTTAAATGACTATGAGCACAACTATGACAATTTTATTTCTTTTCATTTTTTAATTATATATAATTATAGCACTGTAGCACTGCACTGTCATCCCCTTGTTCATCAATTTGCTCGAGGGGCATCAGTAATGTCTCCGTTGTGAGACTGGTTATTACTGTTTTTGGCATGTTGAATACTCCACGGGGAGCTTGCCAGGCTCTGCCGTGTGGGCAGGATACTCTCGGTAACTTGCCAGGCTCTCCCAGAGGGACGGAGAAATCGAACCTGAGTCAACCGCATGCAAGGCAAATGCCTTCGCGCTGTGCTATCGCTCTAGTCCATATATGATTATATATATCATTATTCAAATATATATACAAGCATATATATTTGAATAATCATTATTCAAATATATACATATTTGAATCACCATGAGAAACACAGTCACAAGGTTGTTCATGACTGGATTTCAGTCATATAATGTTCAACTACCCATCCCTTCACCAGTGTCCACTTCCCACCACCAATGTCCCCAGTTTCCCTCCAGTCACCCTTCCCAACTGCCCCGTCCCCAGCCCCAGCCCCCATGGCAGACACTTCTCTCTCTCTCCCTCTCCCTCTTCCTCTCTTTCTCTCTCTCTCCCTCTCCCTCTCCCTTTCTCTCTCTCTCTCTCCATCTCTCTCTCTCCATCTCCCTCCCTCTCTCTCTCTCTCCATCTCTCTCCCTCTCTCTCCATCTCTCTCTCCATCTCCCTCTTTCTCCCCCCCTCCCCTTCTGGGCACCATGGTTTGCAATACAGGTACTGAGAAATATGTTCCTTTACCAGCACTCAGTTCTTGTACAGAGTAATCATTAAAAGTATAAACATTTGAATGCAATCTCTGTGTGTGTCTGTGTGTGTGAACATGTTTCCATTTCTCTTGGACCAACCCCTAGGAATAAAATAGCTGGTCATAGGTTTCTGTGCGTCATTAATCGCCAAGGTGACTATTGCCATTCTTTCTAAGATGAGTCAACCAAGCCTGGACAAAGGTCAGTGACTTGACCAGGATCACACATTGAATTAGAGGCATTCACTGAACTAGAACCCAGATCTTTTCTTTTTGGTAGGGTGGGTGGGTGCTGCTACACCCAATAATGCTCAGGGGTACTCCTCGCTCTGCACTCAGGAATTAATCCTGGTGGTGCCTGGGGAACCCTATGGGATGTTGGGGATCGAACCCACCCGAGTCAGGCGCGTGCAGGGCAAGCGCCCTCCCCACTGTCCCATCACTCCAGCCCCATCCACAGAGACTTGGGGGGTCTGCGAGTTCCAGCCTGGGAACAGGATTCCTTCCAGCATCTTCTGACTGGGGGCGAGTGAAATTGGTTTTCGGGAAAACGTCCCCATGGAATCCACTGCAGTGGGCTCAGCCCCCCTTCCTGCCATTTGAAAGGAATGAGAGTGGGATTAACCAAAACAACAAGATCTCAGCCCAAACCTAAAGAAAAGCACGCCACGATCTTAGAATCAGCCCCAAACACAATCATTTTCTTGTTTTCTGGGTCATAATAAAATGAAGGATTTACTTACCAGCTCCTTTTTTCTGTGTGTTTGTTTTCAGGGTGGGGGAGGTGCTTGAGGTACTCCTGGCTCTGAGGCTCAGGGGATCACTCCCGGGGCACCCGGGGAATATGTGGGGTGTCGGGGATCGAACCAGGCCCAGCCGTAAGCAAGGCAAGCACCCTAACCTCTGTACTACTAAGGGCTCTGTTTCAATCTGCAGAGAAGTTGGGAAGCCCTCTGAGGGCTCTGAAGACGGGGTGTGTGTGTGTGGGGGGGCAGGGCATGTGTGCATGAGCATTGAATTGGGGACAAGGGGTTGAGCATTCAGTTGAGAAGAGAAAGGGTTAAAACTGGGACTGGAGTGATAGTACAGCCGGTTGGGCTCTGGCCTTTGCTTGTACCTGACCCAGGTTCAATTCCCAGGGGCCCCCTGAGCCCTGCCAGAAGTGAGTCATGGGTGAGGCTGAATGAAGCCCTGAGCACCACTGGGTGTGGCCCAAAACCAAAGGAAGAAAGGAAAAAGACTAACACTGCACCCAACAGTGACATTTCAAAGTGCCCGTGAGATCTTGTCATTCCTGGCCATCAGATCGCCACTGCTGGCAGCCCTCCAGGCTTGGGGCCAAGGAGACAGCTCCGTGGCCAGGGGGGCATGATTCTAGCCACACTGCATGCATAGTACTCTCTGCCCTGCCCCCACTCCATCGCCCAGGGTTTCCGCCAGGCTTTCGTCACTGGGCCACGGGCTGGTTGGCCCAGGAAGGCAGTGAGCAGCCCTGTGTGCCGGGGCCCTGCTTGGAGCCCCCCCTCACCACCCCCACCTCGTGCCTTTGACTGAGAGGTCGACTCCTCTCTGAAGCAGGCCAGCAGATGGGTGGGGTGGGGGGTGGGGGTTGCTGACAGCAATCTCCTCAGAAAGTAATAAACCAAAATGTGGAGCCAAGGACTTGCTCTAGCACTGGCCTGAAGCAGCCAAGAAAGCATGCCAGCTGGACCCACTCTGTGGGCGCAGGAAGCCCGGCCGAGAGGACTGGCCCCAGCATCCACCCGGGGAAGCCTGGACCCCTCCAGGGAGAAAAGCTCCAGCCCCAACTTATCAGAGAGGCTGTGATAAGAACCCTAAGGTGAGCCACGAAAACCCCGTGCCCCTCCCTAGCGACAGACTCTTATCTACATAGAAAGCCCCAAGCGGGGTCAGTTTGGGGGAATGCCCCGTGGAACCAACGCTGCAGAGGCCGTCGTGGGGTGCACGGCCATCCTGGGGTCCCTTTCTTTGTTTCTAGCCCTTACTAAACACTGCGCTAGAATTGGGTTCCAAAACACACACACACACACACACACACACACACACACACACACACACACACGTTTGCATTGTTTGGCTTGGTTCTGGGCCCACCCAGCGGTGCTCAGGGCCTACTCCTGACTTTGTGCCCTGGGATCGCGCCTGATAGACTCCGGAGCCATACAGGGTGCTGAAAATTGAACCCGGGTCCAGGGCATGCAAGGCAATTGTCCTACCCGTAGCACTATTGCACCTGCCCAGAGTAATCCAAATCTTGTCTAGTTAGTTCCTGCTGCTTTCTGGGAGCCCGGGATAGGACTTGACATAGAGTTAGTAGTTGCTCAGTAAATCTTATATTTATTTATTTATTTATAAATCATGATAAATCAATCCAAAACTTGTCTAGTTAGTTCCTGCTGCTTCCCGGGGGCCCGGGATAGGACTTAGCATAGAGTTAGTAGGTGCTCAGTCACTGCCATCCCGTTGCTCATCGATTTGTTCGAGTGGGCACCAGTAACGTCTCTCATTGAGAGACTTATTGTTACTATTTTTGGCATGTCAAATACGCCACAGGTAGCTTGCCAGGCTCTGCCATGGGGGCGCGATACTCTCGGTAGCTTGCCGGGCTCTCTTAGAGGGGTGGAGCAATCGAACACTGGTGGGCCGCGTGAAAGGCGAAAGCCCAACCCGCTGTGCTATCGCTCCAGCCCTAGTAGGTGCTCAGTAAATCTTTTATTTATTTATTTATTTATTAAATCTTGATAAATCAGTGAACCTACCTCCTGCAAGCCTGTACGGTCTGAGGGGCGTACAGGAAAGTGTGCGCGTGCTAGCTGTTTGCATGTGTGTTAGAATTTGGTGGAGCAAGAAATCCAATTCCAATGTCATGTCCAGGCTTGAGGGACACACCTACCCCAAGGCAAGGTCTTCTCTCGACATGACAGATAAGGAAACTGAGGCTCCTAAGTTACAGCTCTCGTTGCCACAAGTGGGGGGTGGGGAGGCAGTTAGGACAGAGAAGCGACCACTATGACAATAATAGCTGGAAACGATCACTCTGGACAAGAACAGGGCGCTGGGAGGAGGTAAAGGGACATACATTCTCATAGACAACCCTTCAGCACCTGTATTGCAAACCATAATGTAAGAGAGATGGGGGCTGTAGGGGGGGGTGGGAAAGTGAGAGAGAGAGGGAGAGAGAGAAGAGAGAGAGAGGAGAGAAAGAGAGGAGAGAGGGTAAACTGAGAGGGGAGACAGGGAGAGAAGGCAGGCTGAGGGGCGGGGGTGGGGTGACATCAGTGGGCCCCCACGGCAGCTTATGTGAGGTGAAGCGAGAGGGACACTTTCTCCCAATCCACCTCTGCCACCCTGAGACCCCATTGGGGAGACTAGGACCAATCAACTAGGACCAGTGAACCCCTCTGGGTGGCCGTCGAGCCACATGTTGCTTGGTCTTCTCGGCACGGGAGTTGATCCCCGCCACCCGATTTCTCGGGGAGCCACGGACTCAGGTTGGAGCGAGGACTTGCTCTGCAGGAAAGGAAAGTCAGGCCCAGGCCTTACCCAGGGCTCTATGGGTTCTTGTCTTGCCTCCCAGAAAGGAATTTCAGGAGTAGACTAGCAGGGAAGTGAAACAGATTTTATTAAGAGGTTTTCAGCAAGGGGGAGGAGGGAGAAAAAGTCAGAGTCATGCGCTCAGAGAGAGAACCCGCGCTTCCTCAAGGGCAGTCTCTGCACACATCCCAGCACCAGACAGGGAAGTTCACATCTCCAGAGACACATCTCCCTGTGTACCCAGATGCGGGTGCCACTTGTGCGTGGGTACCCCATGTGCTTGCCCAAGTGGGCTCGGGCAGCATATGTGCCCTTCCTTTGTTCAAGGTGGTTTTTTTCTGGCCACTCCCTACTGGGGCTTTCTAGCTAGATAAGAGTCTGTCGATAGTGTTGTTGCTATTGTTGCTAATGGGAAGAGTTAGAAGTGGTCTTTGAGCTTCTTTTCCTGACCTTTGCTCCTGCTAGACCTTTTCTGGGAGGGTGGGTCCAGCTTTCTCTGGTCTGGGCTAGCTGAGGGTTAATGGATTAAAGGAAGGAATTGAGGGTTCTCCAGTAATATCCTTGAGGAGGCTTTTTCTGTAGGGAGGGGTCCAGTCTCCTCAGGGCCTGCTGTTGGGGAAGGTCTCATCAGCTGTTGCTTTCTGTGGCCACAAAGTGGGTCAGGTTTAGGACTAGGTTTAGGACTTTATTACTTCCCAGAAATTTCATTGCCATGATGTGTGTGTGGGGGGAAGGGGGGCTGTGGGGGGAGGGGGTTTCCTAGTCTACCTACCTGCCTACATCAGCGGCACAGGTGAAGGGATGGGTATTGGAACATTCTATGACTAAAACCCAACCATGAACAACTTTGTAACCGTGTAACACATAAACAAATAAGTACATTCCAACTCAGTATGTTTGGAAGGACAAGCCTATCCCCTAGGGCTAGGCGGGTGGCCCCCACTCCAGTACTCCTACTCCTGGGTTCACCCTTTGCTCCTGGGACCTTGTCCCTCTGCTCTGACTGTGTCTCGGGACGCCCGCGGCTCCTGGGACCGTGTCCCGGGGGTGCAGGAGCCGCAGCGCGCGCGCGCAGCAGAGAGCCGGGGTGGTCGGCTCGGCTCGGGATCCACGCCCCGCGCTCCTGGGCGCTGCCGGGGGGCGCAGGGTTAACGGGGCGGGGCCGGAGGGCGGGGCCGGGGCTGCGGCCGCACCTGGCGGCTCCCGGGCCCCGGGGAGCGGCCCCACCGCGGCGGAGCGAGCGGCGGCGCCATGGCCGAGTTCCCGTCCAAAGTGAGCACGCGAACCAGCAGCCCGGCGCAGGGCGTCGGCGCCTCGGTGTGGGCGCTGCGCCCCGACCTGGCCTTCCTGCGCTCCAGCCTCGGGGTGCTCATGCTGCTGCAGCTGGTGAGCGAGCGGGGGCGCGCCCGGAGCGCCAGGGGGCCGCTCCCTCCCCACCCCTCTCTCCCTGCGCGCCCCCAAGCCCGGAGCGCCAGGGGACTGCTCCCTCCCTACCCCTCTCTCCCTGTGCACCCCCAAACCCGGAGCGCGAGGGGGCTGCTCTCCCCACCCCTCTCTCCCAGCGCGTCCCCAAGTCCGGAGCGCCAGGGGCTGCTCTCTCCACGGCCCCTCTCTCCCAGCGTGTCCCCAAGTCCGGAGCGCCAGGGGCTGCTCTCTCCACGGCCCCTCTCTCCCAGCGTGTCCCCAAGCCCGGAGCGCCAGGGGGCCGCTCTCCCCACACCCCTCTCTCCCTGCGCGCCCCCAAGCCCGGAGCGCCAGGGGGCCGCCCTTCACAACCCTCTCCCTGCGCGCCCCCAAGCCCGGAGCGCCAGGAGGCCGCTCTCCCCACACCCCTCTCTCCCTGCGCGCCCCCAAGCCTAGGACCCCGCGTGGCCCCCACGAGCGCGCACAGTGCTCCCCGTGCTCAGAGTGGCCCTCGCGCCGATGCCCATCACGCCCCCCGCGCCGTGTGGGGGCTTCAGAAACCATCCCCTGTCCGGGTCACTGCGCACCCCTCGGTCGTTCGCGCCATCTCTTCGCCGGGACAGTGACCCCAGCCCTGCAGGGACCCCCCCCGCCCCAGCCTGAGCGGGAGTCCACTCCCGGCCGGCGGCAGCCCTGCGGGCCGCTCGCACACCCTCGTCGCACCTGCCCGGTCCGCGCCAGCGCGTCCACACGGCGCGGCCCTCCGGACCCCGTCGCGGGAGCCGGGCACGTCCAGCTTCCACTGGCTTCCGGGCCGGGTTGCAGCCGGTTTGGCTGGACGTGCCGGACCCAGACCGGGCGCCGGCGCTGAGGGCAGGGAATCGGGGAGGGGGCGTCTGGGTCCACCGCACGCACCTGCTCCCTCCACACTCAGGTTTCAGTCCTGGGGGCCGAGCTTTCATAGCCCCCTCTCGTAACTGGAGCTGGGGGAGCTGGGCCGGAGGGTCCGGGAGGGTCCGGCCTCCTGCCGCGGACAAGGATGAGGATGGGATTGAGGTGGGCCTGCGCGGCCGCCCTGCGTGTCCGGCGCTTCCTGCCGTAGTCCTGGGGGTGGGAGGGCAGCCCTGAGTGGACGGAGGATGGGGTGGTCAGAGCAAACTTCCCAGCTGTCCCCTACACCTGCCGCCTCCTCCCTCTGGCTTGAGGCTTCCACCCCACCCTGCAAGACCCCTGCAGAGGTTATTTAAAGTAAGCTTCACTGTCTCCAACTCTGGAGAGAGAATGTGGGAAATGGCAGGAAATCTCCTCTGGAACGTATCTCGCTCCCGGAGTCAGCTTTGGGACTGAGGCCTGGCGGGGAGGTGGGGAGGGGGTCCTGTGTCCCCCCAGCCTTGACTCTGTACGTGGACGGCTGAGCCATGGCACAGTGGGGAGGGCTGCCGGCCTTGCCTGTGGCCGACCCAGGTTCCATCCCGGACCTAAATTTGTGGGTGGGAAGAGCTGGGTGTGCCGAGCTCTCCTGGGGCTCCAAGGGGGTCCAAGAGAGCACTTGTGAGTTCCCGGGGGCTCTGGGAGATGGCTCTGGGCCAGGGAGCTCCCTGAGATGAGGCGGGCTGGAGGCGGGGTGGGGTGGTGCAGTGGTTGGCAGCAGGCGCCCAGCCTTGAGGGTGGGGTGATGGCAGGGCAGCTAGGGCCAGAGAGCAGACAGGTGGCGGGTGAGGCTGTAGTTGTTTCTGGGGTGACCTGTTGCTAGAAGCCTTGGGGTCCTCTGAGAAATGGTGACCCGGAGGCAGCCTTGAGAAGTGCTGGGGTGGGGGGGGGGGCAGCCCAGGGAGGACTGGAGTGCTGTGGGGAATAACTCGGGTTATTCTTTTTGTTTGTTTGTTACCCGCCCCCTCTTTTAATTGAATCGCTGTGAGATACAGTCACAAAGCTTTCATGATTGAGTTGCAGTCATGCCATGATGGAACTCCCATCCCTCCGCCAGTGCGCATTCTCCACCACCAATGTCCCCAGCATCCCTCCCGTCACCCCACCCGGCCCCGCCTCCTACTGCTGTGGCAGGCACCTTCCCTCTTACTCGATCTCTACTTTCAGGCATTATGATTGGCTATACAGATCCTCAGAGATGTTACTGGTGCCCGCTCAAACAAATCGATGAGCAATGGGATGACAGTGACAGTGATACAGATCCTCAGAGCCATTATTTTTGGTCCTTTCTCAGCTTTCCGCACACATCTCCCATCTAACTCGAGTTATTCTTGGACCCCCTGTGCCTCTTTTTTTTTTTTTTTTTTTTTTTGCTTTTTGGGTCACACCCAGCGATGCACAGGGGTTACTCCTGGCTCTGCACTCAGGAATCACCCTTGGCGATGCTCAGGGGACCATATGGGATGCTGGGAATCGAACCCGGGTCGGCCACGTGCAAGGCAAACGCCCTACCTGCTGTGCTATTCCTCTAGCCCTCCCCCCCCCCCCCCGTGCCTCTTTACAGGGCAGTTCTGGAAAGAACCTTTCGCAGGGTTTCCAGTTCTCACATTGATGGTTTTAATTCTGGGTGGTTTTTTTTTTTTTTTTTTTGGTCTTGTCTTTGGGACCACACAAATAGGTCCCTGTTTGGCATTTGAACACGGAGATTGGGGCTGAGGGCAGGAGAGGCCCTGGGGTTAGAGTCTGCTCTGTCTCAGTCAGCTCTAGGAGGCTGTGTTTCTGATTTGGTGGTCCCAGGGGGGCACAGGGGCCCGGTCCTAGCACAGATGTGGATTCTGGGGGTCCAGATGGAAGGTCGGACTTGCCTTGTGGGAGCATGTTTTCTGGGCTCCGACGACTGGGAGTGGGGTGGCCTTTCTGTGGCCCCAGTGTTTTCTGGGGGCCCTGAGCAGACGGGCACTGCCTTCACGCGTCCACTTTGTTGGAGAAGCTTCTCCCTGAGAGGGGCACCGATGCAGGGAGAGACATGCAGGGAGAGACGAGTCTTGCTTCCAGCCCCCACCCCCCACATCTTCTGGGAGGCAGCCCCTGTGCTCTGACCTTCAGAGTCCCTCCTGGCATCCCTCCACACACAGCGCCCCCTCTCGCCGTCGAGGTTTGGAGGTTCGTTCTCTGACCAAGTTCTCAGCCGACTTCTCTGGGTGGGGGAGTCCTCAGCAGCTTTGGATGGGGCGAGGGGGGTTGGGCCACACCTGACTTTTCTTTCTTTTTTTTGTATTTTTTATTTTGTTTTGTTTTTGGGGTCACACCTGGCGATGCACAGGGTTTACTCCTGCCTCTGCAGCCAGGAATTACCCCTGGTGATTCTCAGGGACCATATAGGATGCTGGGAATCGAACCCAACCCAGGTTGGCCACCTGCAAGGCAAATGCACCCCCTGCTGTGCTATCGCTCCGCCCATACCTGACTTTTCCAGCCTGAGCTCTTTTGCTGCTGGGAGACACACCAGCAGTGCTCAGGGCTGACTCCCGCCTCTGCACTCAAGGACCACCCCAGCGGGTTGGGAGGGCAGTCAGGGAAGATTGAACCCTGCCAGCCTCATGCAGGGCGGGACCTTTCCCGCTGTGCTAGCTCTCCAGCCCTGGCCCTGCTCTTGATTGCCATGCCCCGGGGGGTCTGGAGAACATGATGGGGTCCCGGGCCTCCAGGTAGGTTCCACAGGAGCTTGCGGTCTGCACGGGAGGTGCCCAGAGCTGAGCTTTGGGTGAGGGCGGAGGAGTGTCAGGCCACACTGACCGTGCTCTGGTTCTACTCTTTGCTCTGCACCCCCGGCTCCCTCCCAGCAGTGACCGGGGGGACCGTGTGGTGCTGAGGGTACGACTATGGTTGGCTCCACGTGTGCTGTAGCCCCTGTGCTGTGCCTCCACCCCCCCGAAGATGAGCATGGGGTGGGGTGGCCTAAGGGGAGGTTGCTTGGCGGAGGCAGCAGATGGGAAGAGGAAAGTTAATTCTTTCTCACGTTTGGGGATGTTGTCAAGATATTGGGGGGAGGGGTGCGGCGGGAGGAGAGAGGCCTGGCCCATGCGACGTGTTTCCTGCAGAACCAGCCAGGGGTGTGTGGTGGGGATCACAGGCTCAGCACTCGCCTCTGTTTCTCCGCCCCTGAAGGCTGAGACGCAGAGTCCCACCAGACATTCCCTCACGTGCTTTCCACGTGCGTCAGAAGTGCTTGGTCAGAATGGGACTTCAGGGTGTGTGAGCAAGGGACTTCCTGCTGCCAGGGCGAGCGAGTGGGTGCCACCTGCAGAGGCAGGGAAGGAATGTCAGATGAGATCTGGGAAGCTGCTCAGAGACTGTGCGTCCCTGCCGAGATGCGCACAGAGCGGGCGGGGCTGGGACTGGCGCCAGGACCTAAGGGGACCGAGCAGAAGGCACGTGCGTGACACCCTAATTGATTTCGTTTTCTCCTTTTTTTTTTATTTTGAACACTTCCAAAACATTTCATGTTCACGTATCATACATTGAATCACATTATTTTTGTTTTAACTAGATCACGTACAAATTATCCTTGAGATACCATTTGCCATTAACATTAAGAAGCGTGACCAGACATTTTTTAGTAAAGGACTTTTTCTTACTCAGTTCAAGAAGGTGCAGACAAGATTCTGTTCAGTAAAATTCGTGACTTATAAATGCTCACATTCAATACATTCAATGTTTAGGTTTAAATGGCCTAAACCTAATCAGAAGAATTTTTTCTTTTTTTCTTTTTTGGGTCACACCCGGCAATGCACAGGGGTTACTCCTGGCTCTGCACTCAGGAATTACTCCTGGTGGTGCTCAGGGGACCATATGGGATGCTGGGAATCGAACTCAGGTTGGCCGCATGCAAGGCAAATGCCCTACCCGCTGTTCTATCACTCCAGCCCCAGAAGAATTTTTTTCAAGCTATTTTCACTTTTTTTTTTCCTTTTTTGGGTCACACCCAATGATGCTCAGGGGTTACTCCTGGCTCTGCACTCAGGAATTACTCCTGGCGGTCCTTGAGGGACCATATGGGATGCCTGAGATTGAACCCAGGTTGTCCGCATGCAAGGCAAACACCCTACCCACTGTACTATTGCTCTAGCCCCTAATTTTATTCTTAAAAAAATTGATTTAATTTTATTCTTAAATTTCTTAATAATGTATTTGCTTTTAAAAGAATCTTATGGATGTATTAGCTTTTTAAAAATCTTACGAATGTGTTTGCCACAACACCTGGCAGGCTTCAGGGCTTACTCCTGGGCTCTGCGCTCAGGGATCACTCCTGGCAGTGCTCAGGGGATGATATGGGGTGCCGGGGATCAAACCTGGGCTGGGTGTATGCGAGCAAGGCAGGTGTCCTGTGGGCTGTACCATCACTCTGGCCCCTTTAGTCTATGTTTAAAATAAAATGTTTTCATGGGGGGGGGGGTGCAAACCTGGCAATGTGGCCTTACTCTTTGCTCTGTGCTCAGGGATCAGTCCCAGGGAATTCTGGGTATTGGGGATCAAATTGCATGTCAGCTGTATGCCAGGCCAGTGCCTAGCCCCACAGTCCTCCTCTCTCTCTCTCTCTCTCTCTCTCTCTCTCTCTCTCTCCTCCAGCCTTGAAAATTGTCATTGTTGGCATCGGCGTTGGTGGTGGTCATGTGTGGGGTGTGTGTAGAGGGAGGGGGCAGCGTCCAGGACCTCTTGCAAGTTTAAGATCTTATTTGGGCTGGTTGTGGGGAAGCCGACTCATCTGGCCAGGTGGGGCCGGGGGAAACGGCCCCAGAGCCAACTCCCCCTGCAGGCCAATAGCCATGAGGAGGCTGGGGGGGGGAACGAGGGGGGGAGCAGAGGCTGGGAATGCCACTGGGTTTGCCGCCAGCACTGAGACTTGGGGGTTCAGTCTCCCTGCTCCGACCTTCCTGGTCCAGCCAGTCCATTGCCCTCCCACTGCCCCTTCAGGGTGCGTGTTTGGGGTTAACGCGTAGTTACGCAGCGAACACAGACACGATCTCCTTAAAACACGGAAGCCCAGTGCAGACACGGCTCGGGTTATTCTGGGACCATCCGTGCCGCTGGCAGAGGTGATTTGGTCACAGGGGTCCTGACGGGTCTTCTGTTCTCACAAGGATGCTTTCATTGTTTTTGTCTTGTTCGGGGCCACACCCGGAAGTGCTCAGGGCCTGTTCCTGGCCCTGTGCTTGGAGACCACTCCTGGCACCGCATGGTGGGGGGTGCTCGTTGCACTGTCTCTGCACCCAGGCCTCCTGCATGCAAAGGAGTGAGGACTTTGGTCCTCACTTTATCTTGCTCTTCATCAGATAAGAGCAAGCACCTTATCTGCTCTATACTAGCTCGCCAGCTCACTTTTTAATTTTTTTCAAGTCACACAAGGAGGTGCTGGGGGAGCTAGCCCTGCTCAAGTGCTCAGGAGTCTGGGGCCCTAGGAGTCAACCCAGCCCTTCAGACGTTCATCCTCAGTCCATGTACTTGCACATTGAGTGCGCCCTCCGGTCTGATGCTGTTACTATGCTGCACCCCGTGTCCAGTGTTCGAGAGGAGCCCTCCTCACGGCGCACGTGCTCCCCTCCCTCCTCCCTGCTAGACAATGCTGCCCCCTGTTTCTCTCCGGGGCACATCCCAGCGTGTCCCTGAGCCTGGCTCAGCCAGCTCTCTATCAATGAGTATATTTTATTTTATTTTTAAATTTTATTTTGTTTGTTTGTTTGTGGGCTACACCCGCACGGCAGAGCCTGGCAAGCTCCCCGTGGCATTTTGGATATGCCAAAAACAGTAACAACAAGTCTCACAATGGAGACGTTACTGGTGCCTGCTCGAGCAAATCGATGGACAACGGGACGACAGTGCTACAGGGGGCTACACCCAGCGATGCTCAGGCTGTTAACTCCTGGCTCTGCATTCAGGAATTATTTTCGATGGTGCTCGGGGGATTGTGTGGGATGCCGGGGGTTGAATCCAGGTGGGCCGTGTGCAAGGCACACACTCTCCCCGCTGTGCTATCGCCCCAACCCCTGAACATAATTTAAAGAAGTCGTTTTAGATTTCAGACTGAGGCAAAGTCATGGCGGACCATCCGGATGGTGCAGGATTGGGTGAAGTGCTGCCTCGCTGACCACCGCTGCCCTTGCCCGGCAGCCACCCCCAGGGGCTGGCATTCCAGGGGAGCCTGGCGTCCCTCCATGCATCTCCCCACCCTCACTCAGGCAGAGGGAGTGCTCCGTGCTGGCCGCGCGTCCGGGAGGTTCTGTGTCAGTGCGGGTCACACTGTGCACTTTGTTTCCGTCTCCTATCGACTCGACTTCTTTAATAGGTAATATATTCACAGCGCTCGCACTAGGGCAGCGAAGAACACAGCACCGTTTTCTCCCTGTGAGTTAGAGTGTGTACACATACATACATGTGGGTGTGCACTCGTGCACGCGCGCGCGCGCACACACACACACACACACACACACGTCCACTAGTGCCCGCTCATGGTAATTTGCCATGTACCATTTCCACTTTTTTCCTCCTTTTTTTGTTTTGTTTTTGCTTTGGGGCCACACCTGGCTGTGCTCAGGGCTTACTCCTGGCTCTCAACTCAGGGATCACTCCAGGGGAGCCTCAAGGGACCATATGGGGTGCCAGGGATCAAGTCCAGGTGGCCACGTGAGAGGCAAGCACCTTATGGCTCTATACTAGCTCTCCAGCCCCACTTTTTTTTTTGGCTTTTGGGTCACACCCGGTGATGCTCAGGGCTGACTCCTGGCTCTGCACTCAGTAATCACTCCTTGCGGTGCTCGGGGGACCATATGGGATGTTGGGAAAAATCGAACCTGGGTCAGCCACATGCAAGGTAAACGCCCTCCCCGCTGTACTATCGCTCCAGCCCCTCCAGCCCACTTTTTAATTTTTTCAAGTCACACAAGGTGGTGCTGGGGGAACTAGCCCTGCTCAAGGCTAGGGAATTGCTCCCAGCAGTGCTCAGGAGTCTGCGGGGTCCTAGGGATCAAACCCAGCTCTTTAGACATTGATCCTCAGTCCAACTTTGACTTTGAGAAGATCAGCACGAGTTAGAAGAGGTGACATCGTGAAATTTGCACTTAAGTGGATGGACATGGAGAGTATCATGCTCAGTGAAATGAGTCAAAAAGAGAGGGACAGACCTAGAAGGACTGCACTCACGTGTGGAATATAAAGTAACATACTCTGAGACGAACACCCAAGGAGAGTAGAGACAAGGGCCAAGAGGGTTGCTCCATGCTTTGGCAGCCTGTCTCACGTGGCGGGGAAAAGGCAGCTGGGATGGAGAAGGGACCACCAAGTCAGTGATGCCTGGAGGGATTGCTTGGGATGGGAGATGCGAGCTGATGGTAGACTAAGGACCAAACACGATGGCCTCTTAGTGTCTGTATTCTAAATCATAACACCCAAAAGTGGAAAGAGAGTAAGCGGGAAGGTGCCTGCCACAGAGGCAGGGGGTGGGATGGCATGGGGGTGGCGGGAGGGACATTGGGAACATTAGTGGTGGAAAATGTGTGCTGGTGGAGGGATGGGTGCTTGATCATTGTATGACTGAATCATAATCATGAAAGTTTATAACTGCATCTCACGGTGATCCGATAAAAAAAATAAACAACAAAAAAAGAAGATCAGCATGAGGGGCCCGAGCTGTATTTGCCAGGTGCACCCCGGGGCTTACAGCTGCACCCCACTCGCCAGTCAGGGGGGAGATGGCGCGGGCATAGGGTTCTGTGGCTTTGCTCTCGAGAGGGTGGTTGACTCTTGCCGCTGCCGTTCGAGCCCTGTGGGCTCCCCTGTCTGCTGGGATCCTTCCCCGTCAGTCATCAGTCCTGCTGTTGCTCTGGGGTGTCTCTGTGCCTGGTCTTAGCCGTGAATTTTCCCTGTCTCTTTGTTCTGTTTCTGGCCACGCCCAGCAGAGCTCCAGGCTTCCTTCTGGCTCTTCAGTTCGTGATCATTGCTCCTGGCATTGCTCGTGGGACTATATCAGGTGCCAGGGATGAAATGCCCTACCTACTCTACTCTCTCTCCGATCCCCTACTTGTATTTGTTTTTTTTTTTACTTAACTCTTGCCCCCGCACCTGGCTGTCTTCACCAGGGCCCCTCGGAGTAGGGCAGGTTGAGTTTCCCTCCCCGCCCTGAGCAGAGCCCCCACAGCCGAAGACCTCTGGAACCCAGCACAGCCATGCTCAGGGCCCCCCTCCACATGTTCAGACAAGCCTCACGCATGAAGGAACTGAAAGAGGAACCCAGGTGTGCAGGACCCGGGGCTGAGATCTCCAAGCCTGCTTGGAAGATCTGGCCTCTTCCGCCCAGATCCCCCATTTTCCAGTAGCTAGGCAGTCACAGCTAGAAACTGCCTCCCCCCTCCCCCCCCACCCCTTTTAATTCCATCAACGGCTAACATCAGAGCAACGGCTAACATCCAGAGACTATAAAACCAAACTCTCTTAAAGTCTAATTCTCCCCTTTGGAGAACCTGGCAAGCTATCAAGAGTTTCCTGCCCACATGGGAGATCCTGGCAAGCTCCCTATGGCATATTCATATGCCAAAACCAGTAACAATGATGGGGCTCATTCCCTGACCCTGAAAGAGCCTCCAATGTGGCACCTCTGGGAAAGATGAGTAAAGAGAGGCTTCTAAAATCTCAGGGTTAGGATGAATGGAGACGTTACTGAGACCGCTTGAGAAAATTGACAATCAACGGGATGATGATGATGATGATGATGATGATGATGATGACGACTTAACACTTGCTATTGACCACTTCTCCTCCTTCTCTTCTTCCTCCTCCTCCTCTTCCTCCTTCCTCCTCTTTCTCCTCTCCTTTCCTCCATTTATTATTTTGGGCAATAAGTAGTCACTCCTGATGGTGCTCAGGGGACAACAGGTGGTGCCAGGATCAAACTGGGATTGGTCCCACGCAAGGCAGACAGGCCCCTTAGCTCCTCAACTAATCTCTCAGGTCCTTTTTTAAAAAATCTTTTGCCATACAGACAAATGTGTTATCGAATTCTTATTTCCTTTATTGATTTTCAATTTTATTTGATTTTGGTGCTACACCAGCAGTATTCAGAGCTTATTCCTGGTTCTTCACTCCGCCATCACTCCTGACGGCCCATCCCATGTGGGATGCCAGCAACCAAACCTGTGTCAGCTGCTTGTGGGGCAAGTGTCCTCTCCCCTGTGTGCTATTGCTCTGGTTCTCCCATTTCCTTTATTTTCCTTCTTCTTTCTGGCTTTTAGGCTTCTCACTACTTTACTTTTAATAGGAAGTCTGGGAGGTGCCTGTCTAGGCATCTGTAGAAAATTGAAATATTTTTGTTGTACTTAAGTTTTCTTTGTGTGTATGTGTGTGCTGGGGGGTTGGAGAGAAAACTCAGGGGGCCCAGCGACTGCTCCCGGTGATACTCACTGCTCAGTGCTCATGCCCAGTTGTGCATTGTTGTCCAGGAGGTGATGGTAATGCTGAAATCCCATTTGTCTGTGGGGACAGAACTCAGGCTTCTATGCACGCAGAGCCTGCACCTCTCAGCCCGAGCTCTCTCAGCTTATTACACTGAATTTTCCAGCTAGTGGCGGTTGGGGTTAGAGCTAGGTAACAGGTTTTCCACACTTGGGTAATGTTTTTCCTTTTTGGGTCACACCCGGCTATGCACAGGGGTTCCTCCTGGCTCTGCACTCAGGAATTACTCCTGGCGGTGCTCAGGGGACCATATGGGATGCTGGGAATTGAACCCAGGTCGGCCGCATGCAAGGCAAACGCCCTACCCGCTGTGCTATCACTGTAGCCCCATTTGGGTAATTTTTATTTTCTTCTGTGCACAGGGAGGGGATGGAACCCAGGGCATCATACAGGGGAAGCATGTGCCCCTTCATTGAGCTGTGAGTATACACACACACACACACACACACACACACACACACACACATACACACACACACATTTGTCTTGGGGCCATACCTGACTGTTCAGGTCTTACTCCTGCTCTTTGCTCAGGAATCACTTCTGGTGGGCTTGAGGGACCATCTAAGGTGCTGGGAATTGAGTCCAGGTCCGTCTTGTGTGAGGAGGCACCACGCCTTACCTTCACCATGCTTTTGGTAATTAGAAATAATTACTTTTTAAGGGCTGGGGAGATGGCTCAAAGGGCTGCTCTTGCTTTGCATGTGGGAGCCCCAGGTTCTGTCCCTGAGTACCATGCCCGGAGTAGCCTCTGGGCACTGCTGGATACTGCCCCCCCCCCCAATTAAAATTTTTCCTCATTTCTTTTCTTCAAATATTTGGGCCACATCCACTGATTCTCAAGATTACTCCCAGCTCTACACTCAGGAATTACTCCTGGTACCTATATTGCCAGGAATCAAACCTGCGTCAGCCATGTGCAGGGCAAATACCCTACTCGCTACGCTATTGCTTGGGTCCCCCTTGTGTTTAAAAATCTTCATTAAGGTCCTGTGATTTACAGTACCGTAATTTACACCTCCCTCCGACACCACATCCATCAAACTGAGTTTCTGTTTTATGATTAAACTTCCTTGTGTGATACGACAGCTGTGAGGACAGGTTAATCAATCACAGATGGGTGTGACAGCAGACGGCGTGTTTAGTGAGAAGGGACCAGCTTCCCGCGGAGGGAGGCGGTACTGCAGGCCTGCGTGCGGCCGTGGACGGAGGCAGACGCTGGGGAGGCGGCAGCATCCCAGGGCAAAGCTGGTCTCACAGATCATTTCTTCGAGAGAACTAAACACAGGCTCCACGCGGACACACCTCTGTGAAGTGTGTGTGTGTGTGTGTGTGTGTGTGTGTGTGTGTGTGTGTGTGTGTGTGTAGGTGTAGACTGCCTCTGGAGAGCTATGTCAGAAGCCATGCTTGGTCGCCACTGGAGAAAACACTGGGTATCAGGGGAGGAGAGAGGCGGGGCTAAAAACACCGTTTTATTACCTATCGTGTCATCAATCTTACACACTTCAAAATGTGCCAAGAGCTTCCCTGTCAAATCAGTGGAAATGTGGAGCTGAAAAAGAGCCAAGGTGGCTCCCTGGTGGGCCTGTCCCCGGCGGTGAAGGCGGCACCTTCGAACATCGCGGGCCGAGAGACGGGAAGGCCCTTCGCCAGATCACGTGGCACCAAGGCTGCTGGGCCACGGGTTCCTGAGACAGAGGTTCCGCCCGGCCGGCCCCCGGTCAGTGGGTCGGTGAGCTGTGTGCCACTCGGCGGTAGCCCTGGCTTGGGTGAGCTGCCTCTGCAGCTAAGAGCAGACTTCCTCCTGGTTTGTGGGAGGAGGATGGTCCCACCCATGGCGAGGCCCATCTGGATAAAGATTGTGGAGCTGGACACAGTGGACAGTTGATGGTCTGGGGCACCTCCCAGTGCTTTCCTAGCCCCCAGAGGTATTGGGAACCCGAGTGGTTTTTCTTTGTCTTTTTTTTTTTCCACTTTTTGGGTCACACCCGGCAGTGCTCAGGGGTTACTCCTGGCTCTGCACTCAGGAATTACTCCTGGTGGTGCTTGGGGTACCATTATGGGATGCTGGGAATTGAACCTGGGTTGGCCGCATGTGAGGCAAACTCCCTACCCGCTGTGCTATCGCTCCAGCCCTTTCTTTGTCTTTCTTGATTGGTTTGGAGGCCCTACCCGGCGAAGCCCAGGGGTTACTCCTGGCTCTGTGCTCAGGGATCACTCCTGGTAGCATGAGGAGGGACCATATCCCTGTATGGCTGGGGTTCAAACCCGGTCGGCCACGTGCAAGGCAAGCACTCTATTTGCTGTACTATCCCTCTAGCCTTTGTTTGTTTGTTTGTTTTTAGTTTTTGCTTTTTCGGTCACACCCGGTGCTGCACAGGGGTTACTCCTGGCTCTGTACTCAGGAATTACTTCTGGCGGTGCTCAGGGGACCATATGGGATGCTGGGAATCGAACTGGGTCGGCCGCGTGCAAGGCAAACGCCCTACCCGCTGTGCTATTGCTCCAGTCCCTCCCTAGCCTTTGAGTGGGTTTTGTTTTGGGTCCGTAACAGCCATGCTCAGTGCTTACCCCGGGCTCCACACTCAGCGACCACTACTGGCAGTGCTCGGGGATCAAACCCTGGTCGGCCCTGGGTAAAGTGGGTTCCCAACCCCCCCTCTCCCCCAGCTACCGCTCCTGCCCTGGAGTGGTTTTTCCTGATAGCGCTGTGAACTCTGGGCCCTCGGTGGCCCTTTGCCACCAGTCGGTGTCCCTCCTGTTTGCTCCCGGGGAGAGGCCTGGGTGTTCCTGGGTGGCACAGGGAGTCGGGCAGGGAGGCAAAGGCCAAAAGGCAGGCCGGGGTCAACACTGGTGCTGCTGCAAACAAGCCCTCTGGGACATTCCAGCTGCAGTGGGGGGGCTGGGGTAGGTGGCCCACCTACCTACCCGCTCAGGGGCTGGCGGGAAGGTCACCGGGCTGTCCTGCAAGTGAAGATAGGGCAGGCTTGCTCAAGGTCAAAGGAGGGTGTCAGGTGGGTGTGGCCTCCTGTGGCCTCCAGACCTTGGCTTCCTCATCTGTGAAATGGCCCCAGCCTTGGCTGAGAGAGGCAGGAAGGCCTGGGAAGGGGCCAGAGCACTAGGACAGCACGTAGGGCGCTTGCCTTGCACGTGGCTGACTCGGGTTCTATCCCCGGCACTCCGTAAGGTCCTGAGCCCCGCCAGGAGTGGTTTCTGAGCACCGATGGGTGTGACCCCAAACCCAAACCAAACAAGCAAAAAAAAAAAAAAAAGGCTCTGAGAGAAGCACATTGGCAGGGGCCTGGTGGTGCCAGCGAGGACCTGGGATGGAGCAGGGCCTTCCGGGGAGAGCCCAGTGCCGCCGGCAGGGCCTTGGTCCTATGGGGAGCCCTGGGCTGGCCAGCAGCACCCCCAAGGCAAGGTCCAAATCTCCAGAGCCTTTTTGAGAAGGAGCCCCAGGATTTCTCCCAGCACTAGGGAAGCCCTTGCGGGAGTGTGTGTGTGCATGTGCGTGTGCACGTGCATGTACGTGTTCACATGCTTGTGTGTACATACATGTGTGTGCACATGTGCATGCATGTACATGCATGTGCAGGTAGATGTGTGCATGTGTTCATGCATGTGTGTATCTGTCTCCCAGCCCGTGACCTGTCCCCGGAGCCTGTCCATGCAGAGAGACTAACCCTGAGTGAGGCCGTGAAGCAGTGCTGGTGGGCAGGGGGACGGGGGGGAGGGGGGCGTCCTGGCCAGGTGGCCCAGTGGGCTGGAGTTGCGGCTTTGCCTGCAGGACGTCTGGGCTCCGTCCCCGGCACCACCCAGCTACCAAGCACCTGCAGGACTGAGCCCTGGGCCAGCCCCTGAGCACACTGCATGTGGGCACCCCCCCAAAAAAAAAATTAAAGATCTCAGCTCTGGGGTCCGGGGATGTGGTAGAACACGCGACCCCAGGTGGGAGGCCCTGGCTGTTACGTCGGCCCCCGGCATCACCAGAAGTGGCCTCGCGGTGACGGGGGACTCAGAACTGAGGCTGGAGGAACAGGTACCGCCCTCAGAGCCGCCCTGGGCCCCCCACAGCGGCTCCCGGCTCCAGGGGTGGCGATGTCTGGCGCCCGCAGCCCTGGAGTTTGGGGCTTGGTGACAGCACACGGCTTCCAGAGAGGGGAGTGTGCCCGCTGTCTCCTCCTGGGGGGACGGGGCGCGGGGTGGGCGCCCCAGCACTGTGGAGACGGGGATTCCAAGGAGCACCCCCCCCCCCCCCGCCACCCAAGCAGGGAGGGGTGGCGTGTGGCGGGCTGTGAGCAGCCCACGGCCGGGGCCGCTGTCCCCTGCGCCTTTGTCCCCTGGGGCACAATGGGAGCTTTTTGTCCCCATAAAGTCCCTTTCACGGCGGGAGAAGGGCCAGGGTGTGTCTGGAGGCTGGGCCTGGCCAGGCCGAGGGCTGAGTGTCCTTAGCTGCCCAGATGTGTCCCTTTGGGGGGGGGGCGGGCCGGGGAGGACCTCGTGGTCCCCCTGGGCCTGTGTCCTGGTCAGGGCAGGGAGGACATGCCGGCAGGCCCCCTGCCCCCCGCCGAATTCTGAAACCCTGGGTTTCCTCACTTTCCTGTTCTTGCTTGGTTTGGGGGCCACATGTGGGGGCGCTCAGGGCTCCGGACTTGGGGGACCCCATGAGGGTTGAGGTTAAACCTGAGTCCACCGTGTGCAAAGCGAGCGCCCTCGCCACTGTGCTGTCACTCAGCGTCCAAATGCTCAGGATTCTTGTGCCTCTGGAAAATAACGTAGAGCTCAGATGCCCCCAGGCCTGCATTCCCAGCCCCCTCAAAATACCAGCCGCCGCCGTCGGGTCGGCCCCGCACACCCGCCGCCTCGGTGATCTGCCCGAGGAGACGTGCCAGAGAGGCGAGGGGTGCGCCCGAGGTCATGTCCCAGGAATGGGGGAGGGGCCAGAGGATTGGGGGGACCCTCCTCAGGGGCCAAGGAGTTAGCCTAGGGGCTGGGGGCGCACCGCGTGCCTCCCAGGCCCCGGGAGGCCCCCGCATGGAGCAGCGTGCAGGAGGTCTTGAAGGCGAGCTGCATCTCCCTCCTCCCCGCCGCGGGGCCGGGAGCTGAGGGTAAGGAGCACAGGGCAGTGCCCAGGGCCCCTCGGAGGGCAGGAGGTGAGGCCGTGTGCCTGGGGCCCCGCTGAATTGTGGAGGTGCTCTCAGACCTCCCAGCTGACTGGTCTGAAAGAAGGGCTCGGCCCTTATCTGCCAGCCCCCAGCCGGCTCTGCCGCCCCTTATCAGCCAGGCTGCCCCGCCCCGGGCACTCGTGGCAGAGACGGCGCAGAGAAGGGCGCCGGGAGCAGGCACCCGGCAGCGTGGGCACCCGGCAGCGTGGGCACACAGCGGCGTGGGCACCCGGCAGCATGGGCACCCAGTGGCATGGGCACCCGGCAGCGTGGGCACCCGGTAGCGTTGGCACCTGTCAGCGTGGGCACCCGGCAGCGTGGGCACCTGGTAGCATGGGCACCCGGTAGCGTGGGCACCCGGCAGCGTGGGCACCCGGTAGCGTGGGCACCCAGTAGCGTGGGCACCGAGTGCAAAGGCCGTGGTGGACACTGCTCTGCTGACCTGGCCTGAGCGTCACTTCCTGCGGTCTCAGCGTATGGCACGCAGGAGGCCAAGGGCCCGGCCCCGACACCACGGGGGCCCCGAGGTATCTGCAGGCACATCTGGAAGATGAGAGACTGGCACTGAGAGCTTCCGGTGCTTGCTCAGAGTCACACAGCTGGGGCGATGAGGGAGACTCTAAGTCTCGTCCATCGGCACTGCCCAGCCTCCTCTGTCGGTCAGATGGAGACCTCCTCCAGGGGTGCAGTATCCCCTCCCCCGCAGGCAGCCAGGGACTGTATATTCCTTCCTGGGTTGTCCTGGAGACACCACCCCCCAGCCCACGGATGTCCGCTTCTGGAAGCTTGAAGCCCCTGAGGCGGGTATGTGTCAAGGGCTGGGGGTGCGCGGGGGGGCTCCATCTGGGAGGATGGGTTCCTTTTTGGGGAGTGGGCTCAGTCCACAGCAGTGCTCAGGGCTCAGCCCTGGCTCGGAGCTCAGGGACGACTCCTGGCGGGGCTCAGGAGACCATATGGGTGCTGGGGATGGAACCAGGGCGGGGCAAGGCAAGCGCCCGCCGGCTGTCCTGAGGCTCCCTGCCTCCAGGGGCCCTGGGAAGCCCACCCTCGTGCTCCTCTGCTCCTCTGTCCTCAGGGCTCTCTGTCCAGGCATGTCCCTAGGCAGGATCACCCTCTGGGCCGGGCCCCGGTCAAGGAATGCCGCTTCGCCTGGTACCCAGTGCCCCTCTCTCCCTCAACCCCCTGACCCCTGCTAAGATTTGGGGGTAGGGGCTGGAGCGATAGCACAGCGGGTGGGGCATTTGCCTTGCACACGGCCAACCCGGGTTCGATTCCCAGCATCCCATATGGTCCCCTGAGCACCACCAGGAGTGATTCCTGAGTGCAAAGCCAGGAGGAACCCCTGAGCATTGCCGGGTGTGACCCAAAAAAAGCTAAATAAATAAATCACTGTATCACTGTCATCCCGTTGTTCATCGATTTGCTCGAGCGGTGCCAGTAATGTCTCCGTTGGTCCCTGTCACGTGCTAGTGTAGCCCGGTGGCATATTGGGGGCTCTTTTAGGGTCAGGGGAATGAGGACCGTCGTTACTGGTTTTGGCAGATCAAGTACGCCACGGGTAGCTTGCCTGGCAAATAAATAGATAAATAAATCACTGTCACTGTCATCCCGTTGCTCATCGATTTGTTCGAGCAGGCACCAGTAACGTCTCTCGAATGTGAGACTTATTTGTTACTGTTTTTGGCACATCCAATACGCCATGGGGAGCTTTCCAGTGCGTGCGTGGTACTCTTGGTAGCTTGTGGGGCTCTCGAGAGGGACAGAGGAATCGAACATGGGTCAGCCATGTGAAAGGCGAACGCCATACAGCTGTGCTATCGCTCCAGCCCAAATAAATAAATAAATAAATAAATAAATAGAATTTTTAAAGACGACTCGGAGGTATGGTGGATATTTACAGAGTACCATGGGGACAAGGACTTGAGGGCTTGGAGGTCAAGGTGCCCCCCACACCACCCTTGTCTTGGTCTCCTAAAATCGCCAGTGGCACCTGCTCTCCTCTGTCTCCTCTGTCCCCCTTCCTGCTGGATGCCCCGTCCACCTGCCTGCAGGGGGTGTGGGCCGGGGCTGTCCGCAGGAGCAGGGCGCGGCTGCGGGGGGCGGGGAGCAGCCCGGGGGGTGGGGGTGTGCCTGGGCTCAGCAGAAGTTTGGAGGCTCTCTCTTCAGGTCTCCCAGCTGACTCATCCCCGGTGGGCTGTGGCTCTTGTTGGACGAGGGCCAAGTCCCAGAGGCAGGAGGTGGCACAGAGGGGGCCTCCGCCCCCCAGCGCCCCCGCCACCCTGGCACCCGGGGCGCAGAGCTGACCCTTCCACACCAGACCATGGCCAAGTCCTCTGGCCTTTCCTGGGTGTGTGGGGAGGGGTGATAGGTCAGAGGTAGGGGTGCCCCTGGCCCTGCCACGACTGGGGATGGGGCCTGGCCTTAGCCTCTTTCTCCCACCCCCATGGTGGGGTCAGAAGATACTGGGGTGCCTGTCCTATGTCCTGGGACTGGACACTCCCTCCCGATTCTCGAGAAGGGCTCGAGAAGGGCTGGGGGGGAAGAACCAGTCCGTCTGGTTCAGAGGGAGGAACGGACCTTCCTTGTTCTGGGGCAGGACCGAGTCGGTGCCCTGGGCGCAGGGCCAGTGCCACGGAGCCAGAAGGAACAGGAGAAATTCCCGCCGCTTATCTGGGGCTGCATCTCCGGCCTCCGGTGCCTGGCCCAGCTGGACACCCACAGGGAGGGGCTGGGGGAGGGGCTGGGGGCCTGGGTGACCCCAGGTGGTCCCGGGGAGGACAGATGGCGGTGCCTGCCCCATCCTTTCCCAGGGGCAGCCTGGGCCGCCGTGAGCACCTTGGGGCTGGGACGACACACAGAAGTAAGCTCTGAGGGGTGCCGGGCTGTCGGGGAGACAAAGGGGGGACACCAGCCCCTCTACGGCCCAGCCTGGGGATAATGCCACAGTTGAGGGGTGTGCATCAGTGTCACCCAGCTGGTTTTTATTTGGGGGCCCTCAGGGGCCCTCTGGGCAGTACGCGGTCAGCTAGGCTGGTGGCCCAGCACTCAGGCTAGTGGACCTGAACTGCTCCGGCCTTTGATGGAATTTTGGTCCAAGACATGCCCCTCCCCCCCCAGCTGCTCCCCGACACACACAGATGGTCTCTCCTCAACGCCCAGCTCACCTGTCCTTCCTTGGGGTCACAGGGCAGGGATGCCCTTCAGGCCGCATCTGCGCCCCTCCCCCCACCTCCTGCTTCCTCTGAAGCGACTGTCCCCTTCAGAGCAGTGGCCGCCGTGGGCGGCTTCCTGTGTATTTAGGAAGGATGGTGGTGAAAGGGGTGGGGGTCCCTGTCCCACCTTCTCACCGGGCCACCAGCGGGCAGGGGGGTGGTGTCGGGGGGTGGATATGTTGGTTACTTCATCTGTGTGTGTGTGTGTGTATGTGTGTGTGTGTGTGTGTGTGTGTGTGTGTGTGTGTGTGTCATTGGCACCCTGGTGCTGGGGCTACTCCCGACTCAGTGCTCAGCAGGACAGTGTAGTATTTTTTTTTCCTTCTTCTTTTTGGGTCACACCCAGCAACGCTCAATGGTTATTCCTGTCTGCACTACTCAGGAATTACTCTGGCGGTGCTGGGGAGACTATATGGGATGCTGGGGATCGAACCCCGGTCGG
This sequence comes from Sorex araneus, assembly GCF_027595985.1. Classification (NCBI taxonomy): domain Eukaryota; kingdom Metazoa; phylum Chordata; class Mammalia; order Eulipotyphla; family Soricidae; genus Sorex; species Sorex araneus. The sequence goes on from NC_073309.1 coordinate 22,961,506, forward strand.
CCGCATGCAAGGCAAATGCCCTACCCGCCCTACCCACCCTACCCACTCTACTCTCCCTCCGCCCCCAGTGCAGTATTTTGGAGTAAACTTGTCTCCGGCCCTTGGGAATATCGAGCGACCTCACTTCCTCTTTCAGAGGTTTTGTTTGTTTTTGTCTTTAGGGGTCATGTCCAGGGGTGCTCAGGGCCGACTCCTGGCTCTGGCTCAGGGATCGTTCCTGGCAGTGCTCAGGGGACCAGATGGGGCACTAGGGGCCAAACCCGGGTCCGCCACATTCAAGGCTCCCCGCTGTCCCATCTCTCTGGCCCCGTCTCTCAGGTCTCACCAAGGCTCTGGTGCTGCTTCTCCAGGGGCTGGGTGAGAGAGCCACTGATGTGCCCTGCAGGTGGCGGTGCATGGAGGTGGGGGGGGGGCACAGAAGAAGGTTCTGGAACTCAGACGGGGGGAGGAGACGTCATCCCTAAGGCCGGGAATTGGAGAATAACCGAGTGAGGGAGGGGCCACTTCCTGACTCCCGACTGTGCGAGCCTGGAATCCTGCAGAGGGCGCTGTGCAGGAGGGCGGGGGGGCTCCTGGGGTCACTCCCTGTGTCGCCCTCTCTAGGTGCTGGGGCTGCTGGTGTGGGCCCTGATCGCCGACACACCGTACCACTTGTACCCGGCCTATGGCTGGGTGATGTTCGTGGCCGTCTTCCTCTGGCTGGTGACAATCGTCGTCTTCTTCCTCTACCTGTTCCAGATGCACATGAAGTGGTACAGGGTGCCCTGGCCGCTGGTGGTGAGTGGGCCGTGGGGGGCGGGGCCGGGGGTGGGGAGCCAGGAGGCAGAGGGGACGGGGACGGGGTGGGCGTGGGGAGCTCCGTCTGCGCCCTGGCCACCTCTGTCCACTGTGTGGCCACGGCCCAGGTCCACAGCGCTGCGCGTCTGGCGCCTGGGGTCAGGCGGCGTCTCGGGGCCCACCCTGGCCCGTCTCTCAGGTCGGACACGCAGGGCTGCTGCCGGGCTTTTTCCTCTGACCCGGAAACCTGCAGCTGGGCCCGGGGCCTTGCGAGGCACATGACTCGGGCCGCCGGCTGGGCCGAGGCCGCATTGTGTGGGATTCAATGACTCCTTAAACGGAGGAAACGTGAGTCATCCCGGAGACAGACGGGGCTTGTTAGCAGGAGCCAGGGTGCTGGCGGCGGGCGGCGGGTGCTGGACGCGGAGGAGCCCGGGCGGGAGGGCTGGCCCAGCTTTGTGCTCGGGGTCCAGACTCACTCCCGGGAGGCTTGAAGGGAAATTGCTGGAGGTGGGGGCAGGGGGTCTTGGTGTCTCTTGGGCCCAGACGTGGGCTCCAGCCAGAGGTGGCGCTGGACAGAGGCTCCGGCCTGGCCTGATGGCAGGGCAGTGTCCCTTACATTCCTGCAGCTTTAATTTTGGAGGGGAGGGGGGACGAGATGCCCCCCAAGCAGTGCTTAAGGATTCTGGGGGTCACTCATGGTGACTCCCGGCCAGTCGGGCTGGGTGGTTCAAAGGGGACTCCCAGGGGCCGGTGGTGCCAGGATTGGACCCAGGACTTCGCAGCCTTGCGTGCTAAGGCCTTTGGGATTCTTGGGTTTTGCTTGGGGTCCCTGGGCTGGAGCCCAGCGTCCCACTCAAGCAAACGCTCTCCCTCAGAGCCGTGCCCCGGACCCTCCTTTTCACAGGGCGAAGGGGTTGGGTGCAGACTCTATCCAGCAGAAGCTGGGCAAGCATGGTCTGATTAGGTTTGGGGGGCTGAGGCTACAGTCCCCTGCGAGCCAGGCAAGGTACGTGACATGGGTCACTGGGGGCGGTGTCTGGAGAACACATCACTCGTTTGTCCTGGGAGCTGCCTCTGCTCAGCTCCAGCTGTGGTCACGCACATCTGGGCATCCCCACGGCAGAATCAGTGCGCGCTCTCCCTCTGTCTGTCTCTCCCCGGCACTCTCTCTCTCTGTCCGTCTCTCTCCCCATCACTCTCTCTCTCTCCCTGTCTCTCTACCCCCGTCTCTCTCTGTCTCTCTCCCCATCACTCTCTCTCTCCCTGTCTGTCTCTCTCTCCCCCATCTCTCTGTCTCTCCCTTTGTCTGTCTCTCCCCATCTCTCTCTCTGTCTCTCTCTCTCCCCATTTATCTCCCTGTCTGCCTCTCTCTCCCTGTCTCTCTCTCCTTCCATCTCTCTCCTTCTCTCTTTCCCCCATCTTTTTCCCCTCTCTCTCCCTCCTCCCCTGTCTCTCACTCTTCTCTTTCCCTCACTCTCTCCCTGTCTTTCCCTATCTCCCCCTCTCCCTCCCTCTCTTTTCCCCTCTCTCTCTTTGTTTCTCCCTCACTCTCTGTCTCTCCCTCTCCCTCACTCTCTCTGGTTTTGGGGGCCACACCTGGAGGTGCTCAGGGCTTACTCCTGGCAGTGCTCAGGGAACCAGCAATCAAATCTGGGTTGGCTGGTCACCCGGCAAGTGCTTTACCCAGTCTGTTCTCTCTAGCCCCCAGATTGGATTTTAAGAAAATAGTCAACACCTTCAACTTTGCACATGAAACCAAATTTTAGGGAGTCGGTCATTTAAGAAGAATTTGTGGATAAGACTGGACAGGTTGGGGCCGGAGTGATAGCACAGCGGGTAGGGCGTTTGCCTTGCATGTGGCCGACCCGGATTCGATCCCCGGCATCCCATATGGTCCCCTGAGCACAGCCAGGAGTAATTCCTGAGTGCATGAGCCAGGAGTAACCCCTGAGCATCGCTGGGTGTGACCCAAAAAGCAAAAAAAAAAAAAAAAAAAAAAAGACTGGACAGGTCTAAGGGTCACCGGGCAGTTTCTGCTGTCTCCTGGCCCCGAGGCATCAGACTCGGCCTCTGACATGGGCCTTGAGCCCTGTGTGTGTGGAGGGGGGAGGGTGGCCATGGACACCAAAGGGACATCACAGGGCACAGAGGCTTGAGGCCCGGGCCCAGCCCCGCCAGATCAAGCCAGTGACGGAGAGGGCCCTGGCTGGTGCTGCTGGTCTCATGGAGGTTGGCCCCGGAGCAAGTGGCTGTGGGCCGCCCCCTCTGCCCAGTGTCAGCCTCTGGTGCTCAGACGGTCCCGAGGCTGCCCATGGGAAGGGCAACCTCTCTGGCCCTCCCGGTGGCTGCGGCCGCCCCCCCCGCCCCCCGCCCCCGTGTCGGTGTGGAGTCACGACGCCTTTGCTCCCTGTCCCTGCAGCTGATGGTGTTCAATGTGGCGGCCACGGTTCTCTACGTCACGGCCTTCATCACCTGCTCTGCCGCCGTGGAGCTGACCGCCCTGAAGGGTTCCCGGCCCTACAACCAGCGCGCGGCTGCCTCCGTGAGTCTGGCTCTCCCTCGAGGCCGGTGGGCACTGTGGCTCCAGCAGTTGTGCAGTTACCCCTGGCTGGGGGTGGGGAGCCCGGGCAGCACCCTGTGGGGAGTAGGGCGCTCCGGGCAAGGCCCTGGTGCTGGGCAGTGCCTTGTCCCGGCTGATTGAGGGCCCCGGGTCTCCTTTGAGAATCTATCCGAGGCTTTCAGCCATCTCCCCACCCCTTCAAAAGAGCCGACGTCCAAACCTCTCGATTTCAACCGTTTGGGGGAATGTCTCTCATGAAGCCTCCTACATCTGGGCTCTGCCCGTGACCGGTGCGGTGACAGGTGTCCCCTCTGCCCACCACCCCTCGTGCGAGGCTTTCTCCTGTGATGGTATTTCAGACTTGATCCTGTGATGGCCCATAGGTGGCTTTGTACATCCAGGGAAACTGAGGCTGGGAGTTACAGGTGGGACTGAAGGGGGCCCTGGGGGTTTCCTTCCTGACGAGGATGGTTGGGAAATAGTAAACTCCGGGATAAAGAGGGAGGGTGTGTATGTGGGCACAGGTGCTCATGTAGGGCTCTGGATAGGTTCCAGAACATTCCTAGGGTGACTGTCTAGTGTTTCTATGACGCTGGAGATCAAACCCAAGGCCTCACGCCTGAAGAAGGTGCTCCACCACCGAGCTACGGTGGCTTTTGAATGTGCTCTTCTGCTTTGGGTGGGGTGGTGTCGGCCAGAGCATTTCCCAGGGGCCACTCGCAGGGGTTCTCGGCCCACCGGCCAGTAGTTTGGTGCATTGCCTGGGCTTCAGTGGGGTCCAGCAGGTCAGGCAGCAGGTGTTTCAAAGGTAAAGTGTGGGTGTGCCTAGGGCGGTCAGGAGGTGACCACACACACACACACACACACACACACACACACACACACACACACACACACACACACACACACACACACACACACACACACACACACGAACACGCGGTGCCTTTTCAGTTATTCCCCAGGAGGAGCCAACGTGGGCCCCCAGCAGAGTGGGTAAAGTGTGGGTGTGCCTAGGGCGGTCAGGAGGTGACCACACACACACACACACACACACACACGAACACGCGGTGCCTTTTCAGTTATTCCCCAGGAGGAGCCAACGTGGGCCCCCAGCAGAGTGGGCAACAGCGCGTGGCTAAGCGGCTGCCGGTTCCGGGGGTGATGCCGGGTGCGGCCCGAGGCTGGCTGGCCAGCGCCAGCGCCAGCTGCCCGGCCAACAGCCCTCTGCTGCCGCCCCCGAGACTCAAGGCGCCGCCTTCTCCTTCTCTTGCAGTTCTTCTCGTGCCTGGTGATGATTGCTTACGGCGTGAGTGCTTTCTTCAGCTTCCAGGCCTGGCGGGGAGTGGGCAGCAACGCGGCCACCAGTCAGATGGCTGGGGGCTATGCCTAGGCCCCCGGCCACGAGGCTTGCCTGGCTGAAGGCTGCACGGCGCCACGGCGGTGAGGGCTCGGTGCTCATCAGACTCGTTTGCCCCATCCCGAGAACCCGGGATCCCGCCTCCGGGCTGGCCCGTGACCGAGGGGCCAGCAGAGGCCAAGGCTGAGGGCTCCTCCCCGCCCTTCTGGTTCGGCAGACGGCGACAGGGGACATGGGGCTCTCGCCGTCTCTGCCTTGCCCTTAGAGGACGCCCTGTCCCCAGCCGGCCCGTCCTCTCACCAGCACTAACGCACTAACCAGGTCCCCCCCACCCTGCCCAAAGCCGCAGGCCCCCTGGAAGCCTAACAAGCAGCGTGTACTGACCAGAGTCTGTTCTGGGGGTCCCGAGAAGCCCCCCCCTGCCCGCTATGTGCCTGTCGGGGGCATCTGGAGGGGGGGGTGACTCCCGGGCACAGCCTTCCTCCCTGCCGTCTGAACGCTCCGGTGATGGCAGCTGGCGGGCGGCCCTGGCTGGGAAGGGCCCCCGGGGAAGGGCAGCCCCAGGGCCACCTGCTCCCCTGCTCTGCTGATTGGGCACCAGGGACACAGCGAACGAGGGCGGTGGCACCCGGCCTGGTGGGTGCCATATGCTCGGGGGTGACTTGGTCTGTTTTCTTAAATAAAAATAAACACGGAAGAACCTATTCGGAGAAGATGCTGAAGTTGTGATTGTAGATGCTAATAATCTGGGGGGGGGGCGGAGGGTGTTGCAGGCCACTTCCGCTTTCACCCTCCCTCCAAAGCCAGCCGCTAGCTGCTTCCAGTGAGAGGATGGCGCCTCCCTGCCAGCTCGGCCGGGGGAGGGCCGAGTCTTGCATTTGTCTTGGCGTGTGTACAGTCATACCCCCTCGGATCCTCAAGGGGAACCCACTTTAAAGGTTGCCTAGCTCTAGACAAATGAGGTCACTGTGTGGAGCTTAGCACTTCCCTCAAGTCACCTATCTTGAAGGTGTGAAGGTCAGAGGTCAGGGTTCAGGTTCACAAAGCAGTTAACTACGCCCACAGTACCAGAAGCCAAGGGCGTATCTAGGCATCTTTTAGGTTCCCCCCTCCAAAAAAAACAAAAAAACAAAAAACACAACCTAGAACAGAAAACTAGAAGTAACAGCCAGAGCTGAGCTCAGAGACAGACAGAGCAGTGTTTGCCTTTCATGCGTGAAGCCCTCGGTTGAATCTCCGGCAACAGAAAAAAACAATTCCAAACTCGAAATAATCCAAATGTCCCTACACTCAGGAGTGGAGGGACAGGAGTGGGAGAGTTTGCTTTGCCTGTGGTCTGACCCTCTGCCTCTGGGCCCTTGGGTGCCACACGCCCACCCCTGCCAGTTATGGTCATTCCTTGTCACCCGTAAGGGAGTTGAGGTGTTTTTGTTTTGGGGCCACAGCCGGCACTGCTCAGGACTTTCTCCTGGCTCTCAATAGTATCTACTGTACTACAGCTCCAGCCCCCTTTGTTGTTTTTGATGTTTAGGCCATGCCCGATGCTGCTTTTGCATGCACACCAGGCCTTTGAACCATCTTCCTGGTTCAAGATTTTTTTTTTTTTGCAGTGATGGTGTTGAATGTAGGGTCCCATACATGCAAGGCAAATGCTCTATGTCTGAGCCAGGAGTAAGCCCTAAAGTTAAGCTTTTAATTCTTTTTTCCCTTTGTTTTTGAGCCACACCTAATAGTGCCCTTGGCCTACTCCTGGCTCTGCACTTGGGGGATCACTCCCAGCAGGGCTTGGGGGCCCTCAGAGGGTGCCGGGGAGTCTTGCCCTGCCTGCTGTACTCTCTCCGGGCCCACTAAGAGTTTAGCTTTAAAGATCAACTCACTTTGGAACCCACCCGACAAGCCTTCCAGGGTCTCCCCACACCTGAAACTGTTTCTATGGAGAGGCCGAGCTGCTGAATCGGACATCGTCACCCTGGCTCAGGGTGGGCGGGAGCTGAGTGGACAGCGTCTCCCGTGGGGCGGCTGAGCACCGGGAGGATGGCCATCCCGCGCGGGGCAGAGCAGCAGGCTCCCTTCCCAGGCAGGCCTGACGCACTGAGGGTGGCACTGACGCCTTCGCCCTGGTGTGGAGGGAGAGATTTTTAGCCTGTTCTAAAAGGAACCAGGACGGGCCCGGAGTGAGAGCACAGCAGGTAAGGTCCTCACCTTGAGCCCAGCTGACCGGGCTCGACCCCCGGGGCCCCATTTGATTCCCATCCCCACCAGGAGTGACCCCGAGTGCAGAGGCAGGCGGAAGCCCCGAGCGCCGCGGGGTGTGGCCCCGGAAGGCCAGTCTCCTAGTGTCACGGCTTGCTCTTCCCTGGGTGGGGAAGGGTGAGTGAGCTCCTTGCTTCCCTCTGACTCATTCTGCGCTCACGGGCCCCCTGAACGTGCCCATCTGTCTTTCCCCAGCCAGTGGGCCTTCCCCGGGGCGTCCAGCACGCCCGCCTGCAGTGGGCAGTCCTTCCAGAGCACCGGGGCGGGGAGGGGGCGCTACCCTGCTGGCCACAGCGACGTTCCGTCAAGGAAGAAAGGAGGTGATTCCCTGAGGGACGGTTCTGGAGAAACAGCTCGTTTTACGATGGTACAAAAGTATTTAATAAGAGACACACCAGTACAGAAGAACACAGCCTATAGGTCGTCCTTCAAAACGCCAACAAGCCAAGTAAAAAGTTCGTACAGATTATTTAAAAAAAGGAAACTGGGAAGGTCCATACTGGGGTTTGAATGACTGTTTCAACACACCCTGTCTCTGCGTGTGGCCCGTTCTCTCCCGGGACGGGGGCAGCAGAGGCGCCTCTCGCGGCCGCTGCCCTGGCCCGGGGGAACACCATCTTGGTAGGAAGCGTCCGCAGGATGAGGGGGCTGCAGGGCCCTTGACCAGCGGGAGGACGAAAGCGCTGATTTATACAGAGGGTCTGAAGCACAAACCTGCGCCAACGCACGGCGTGCTGCGGGACAAGGCGTGTGGCTGGCACCCAGGGCGTACGAAGGGCAGCGGAGAAGGCGTTTCCACGGCCTCCACGGCACTGACCCGAGAAAGCAGGCGACACAGAATACTCTGATCCTGAAGTGGGTGATCAGGAAAGACCCAGGAGAGACCTAATAGATAGCCTGAGTGTTCATCTCTAAAAACCTTTTTTTTTTTTTTAACAAAACTGCTTGAAAGAGTGAAACTGGGGGTGGGGGTGGGGGCGGCAGCAGACCAGCGACGGGAGACTGATACGGGGCTGCTGCAAGACTCGGGGCTGGTTTCACAGGGAGCTTCCACATCAAGGGTGTTTCTCTCCTTGGACCCCTCGAGCCAGGACTTGCTTGGTAAGAGGAGGGCGCTTCAGGAACCCCCAGACGGGCAGCTGACTCAGGGGTACCCCAGGTAAGGCTCCCTAATGATCAAACCCCACTGCGGCCGCAGGACTAAAACTCTGGGGGTGCTTCTAAGACTCCGAGTGCACAAAACAGATGCATGCGGGGACCAGTTATGGCGCTGCTGGGTTCTTCCTTCCCAGTGGGACACTCCGACACCAGGAAGGGACCCCCCGGGGGGGGGGGATGCTTGTGGACACAGAAGCCAGAGAGGCTCCAGCGTTGCTGAGCACGGAAGAGGGTTTCGGGAGGGCCAGGCGAGTCTGCTCTGCCCCAGCAATACTTAACGTTGCCGAAGACCCGCGGGGCAGCTGGGCGTTCTGACACGGCCCTAGTCAGTCACGAGGGAAGCGGCCCCCAGGTCACCGGGGGCTGCTGAGAACCAGCCTGCAGGTGAGACCTACGGCCGGAGGTCGTTCTGGGGAGCGGGGACAGTGGGTGACTTGCACAAGGATGTCACCACCAGACCACTGCTCAGGTCCAGTGCCCGGCCTTCTTTCTCCTGTGTGGATGAAAGGATTTCGTGAGGAAAAGGGGGGGATCGTGAGCCTTCCTACTAGCTCTGAACCCTGGCATCAGGAGGGGCGGGTCAGCGGGAGGGTGGGCTGCCACGGGGACACGTGGAACAGGGAGGAAGTCATTTTGCATTTTGGCTCAGCACACATGGGGCCCGGAGATGCTCAGGGGTTCCTCCTGGCTCTGCACTCAGGAATTACTCCTGCTGGTGCTCCGGGGACCAGACGGGATGCTGAGGGCTGAATCTGGGTTGGCTGCGTGCAAGGCAAATGCCCGCCCCTACCCGCTATACCTTGGCCCACGCTCTCCCCACCAAATTTTCTTCACTATAGGACATTTATCGTTCCTACTGAGAGAACGGTGCAGACTGAGAGCTGCTGTTTTAGCTACGGGCCTGGGCCAGTTTCACCCAAACAGGAGAATGAAACAGTTTGGTCAGGACCCAGGCTGGCCCGAGGACAAAGGCTCACTCTCCTGATGCCTGGCTCACTGCTACCGGCCAGCCTTCTTCGGGGAGAGGTCGGGGCACAGAGTGACAGTTCTGGGAACCTTCCTCAGTGGTGCAAGGTGAAGGACTGGCCGGAGGGACTTACGGCTCTGTAGTCCAGAAACATTTCTTTAAAAGCCAGGAAATCCGTAAATGTGAGCAGCATGTCGAATATGTCACCAGCCACTTCATCTTTATGGTGCCTGCAAAGAGCAAAGGTGGGCTGGGGAGTGACCACACACTCCTGCCCGCCGCCCTCCAAGGTGGGCTGCTGAGTGACCACTCGTTCCTGCCCGCTGCCCTCCAAGGTGGGCTGCTGTGAGTGACCGCACGCTCCTGCCCGCCGCCCTCCAAGGTGGGCTGCTGTGAGTGACTGCACTCCAAGGCTCTGAGGGCCTCCCAGCCAGTCCTGACCACCCGGAGTCTAAGCACCGGTGCTCATGCAGGGAGAATCTAGCGCATGGAGGAGAGAAGGGTGGAGGTCGGGGACGGGAAGGGAGCAGCCACTCTGGCCGGGCCGAGCCCCACTCACTGTAAGTTCGTCGTGAACGCTGCCATGTTGAACCCAGGGATCCGCTCCACCAGCTGCTCTTCAATATACTTTTCTACCAAAGAAATCTATGAGAGGGAAGGACCTTGGGTCAGACGGCACGTTAGGGAAACAAGGACTGCTTCTTCAGGAAGCCTGTGCTCCGGCTTCAGACAGCCTACGCCGTGTGCCAGGGGAAGACCCCAGACAGAAGCAGACCCGGGCTGGGCCTGCCCGCCTGCAGGCGAAAGGCGTCCACAGGCAGTTCAAGGGCAGCAAACGAGAGCTCAGAGGGGCGCAGAGACAGCCCCAGCTCCCACGACCCCAGGACAGGAAGTGGGGGCTTCTCTACCTGGGTAGACTCTGCGAAAAGAGCACCCAGAACAGTACCATTAGGCTAACAGACACCAGGGGCATCCCCAGGTTCCTTCATCCGAGTGGACCTTCTATGTCGCAAGTCACGGAGGCTGGGGCCAGAGTGCTAGGACAGAGGGTAGCGCGCTTGCTTTGCATGCAGCCAACCCAGGTTCGATCCCCAGCATGTAGATGGTCCCCCAAGCCCATCAGAAGTGATCTCTGAGCAGTCAGGAGTAAGCCTGAGCACTGCTGGGTGTAGCCCCCAAACCAAAAACACCAACAAAGATTAACGGAGGTGTAAACCTATCCTCAAGAAATGAGATCTTCCACGAAGTGCTCTGAGGGTCAGAAGTTGAGGTTCTGGGGGCCAAAGCAGTGGGTAGGGCGTTTGCCTTGCACTTAGCCCGACCTGGGTTCGATTCCCAGCATCCCATATGATCCCCTGAGCACAGCCAGAGGTAATTCCTGAGTGCAGAGCCAGGAGTGACCCCTGAGCATCGCCAGATGTAACCCAAAAAGCAAAAAAAAAAAAAAAAGGAAAAAGCTGAGGTTCCTGGTGGACTGGAATGATAGGATAGCGAGGAGGGTGCTGCCTTGCACGTGGCCACCCTGGGTCTGACCCCGGCACCCCATAGGTCCCCTGAACTCCCCCAGGTGTGATTCCTAAGAGCCAAGTTGGAGCATCACCTGGTGTGGCCCAAAACAAAATTTAAAAAAAATTGAGGTTCCAGAGTTCCAGTCTTGGTTTCTTTCAGCAGCAGGACAGTAATCTGCCAACACTGCCTTCCTCTGGGCGGGGAGCAGGGCTGAGGGGCCCGGCAGGGGCAGCTCCAGGCGCTCAGGAAGTTGGTGCCTCCCCACCAAGCTCATGATCTGGCCTCAGTTTTCACTTAACAGTCATGTCATGAGCATGTAATGGATTGTAAACCACACTTACTCAGCCCACGGCACTCTTTCAGAAATCTTTCAGTGCCCACCCCCGCCGAGTTTCTACCTTAAGCACGCAAAGAGAAAGCATCTCTCCCCACCTCCCCTGCATCATTTCAACAGCCCCTACTGGGTGTATCACCCACTGCAGTAAAGCAAAAAGTTCAAGATATATAGACACAACATCTGGGGAACCCAAGTACTATATAACCAAGAGCAGGGTTATGATAAAGTCAAATATCTTGTTGGGGGGGTGTCGAGAATCAAATAGAGTTGTCAAAAAAAAAAAAAATGCAAGGCCACTGTGTTAACCCCTGCACTGTCTTCCTGGCTTTAAGCCAAATGTCTTTAATGTCTTTTAAAAAGAGAAGCTGATATGAGGCCCAAGAGATAGTACAGTGGTTAAGGCCTTGCATGTGGTTGACCTGGGCTTGATCCCTGGCATCCCATATGGTCCCTTGAGCACTTCCTGTACTCAGGAGTAATTCCTGAGTGCAGAGTCAGAAGTATAGCCCCGAGCACTGTCAGGTGTGGCCCATAAACCAACACTCCTCCCCCCAAAAAAAAGTTGATGAAATGATTAGAAGACAGCCTCAAGAGCTGTGGAAAGAAAAGAAATGATAGGCAAGAAGGAAACACCTCAATTTAGAATTCCAGGTGCTGTATACTGGCAACAGATTTTAAAAGGGGACCAAATCCCAACATCTTCTGAAGCTAAATTTACATTGAAATAAAACCTAATTTCCAGTTCGAAATCCACTTACATATTCATTAAAAATAGGTGTATAGGTGAGTTTATTCTCTTCTGTGTCTTCAAACTCCTGGTAGTACTTATCCATGAAATTTCTCTGTAATAATTGGAACTCATCATCTAAACAATGGGAAAAATTGGTCATTTATTTTGTACTTCCAGATCCTGTTAGCACACTTCCCCCCCCTAATTCTCAGAAAATTAAGCCAATAATGAATTTTTCTCAAGTTTGCACCCTCCTCCCACCATTTGTCTTAAAATGTTGGTGCTGGTTACTGCAGGGCTTATGGATGTAAACCAGATTCAGTGATAAAGAATGCAGGGCCCAGGAAAGTCCAGAAAAGTGAGTCTGACACTTATGTCCTTCATGGACATAATCTGTTTTAACCTGATTTAAAAAAATTTTTTTTTCCTCTGCACTCAGGAATTACTCCTGGCTGTGCTCAGGGGACCATATGGGATGCTGGGAATCAAACCCGGGTCAGCTGCGTGCAAGGCAAACGCCCTACCCGCTGTGCTATCGCTCCAGCCCCTTCAGCTGTGTTTTAAGGCACGGGGAAGTTCATGCTCAAAGGTCCATGTTTTGGGAAGTAATGCCAAAAGCCCTGTAACTTTCAACTTCCATTCTGTTACCTGAACAAGTCCTCCCAAAGGCCTGGTAAGCTATGGCTAGTGGTTGTTTTACAAACCACAGTGAACCAGCATAATGCACTGTGATACAGCAACAACTGTATGTAGCTTGATGTTTTTTCTTAAAAACAGAGCTCCGAGTTCATTTCAGCATCCTTCAAAGCAAGAGTCTGAGAGTTAAACAAAGCCCAGGTCAAGTGGACGCTTACCCATGATAATGTCTTCTAAATACCCAACTACGGCATCAAATTCCGCATCAGAGGCTGAAGAGCTGGAAAACAGGCCAGTAATTCAATTGCCGTTTTAAGTAAGTTAAAACAACCCCTCCCCATCATCGAGGAGCCAGAGTGACCGTACAGTGTGCGGTAGGGCGTGTGCCTTGCACGCAGCCCACCTGGTTTCAGTCCCTGGCATCCCATATGCTCCCGGGGAGCTCAGCCAGGGGAAAGCCCTGAGCACAGCCGGGTGTGTGACCACCCCCTCTCCCCGCCCCCCCAAAAAAAAATGGGGAAAAAAAAAAAGAATCGACAAGGGACACTGTCAAGCATGCACAAAAGCCAAAAAGGCGCGCGAAGCCCAACTCCCGACAACTCAGAAGGCGGATTCTCAGCTGGCCCAGCACAAGACGACGCAGGACGCGCGGGTGGCATCCACGTGGGAGAAGGCACTGCCTGGGTCAGCCGCTTTCAGGGAGAATCCGGGGCAGGTGGCACGCCACGAGCGCACCTGGGCCCGGGAGGGCGGCGGCGAGGACGCGCGGGGACCAACTCCGCATCCCCGCAACTACCTGTGCGCCCAGGGCGCGCGCTTCCCGCGCGGGGGCCAACGACGGGGCGCGGGGTTGGGGGCGCATTTCGATCTGAGTCCCGCCGACGGGAGTGCGGGAGGGGGGAGGGGGTGGTCAGTTGGGGACTCGTGGCCAGGGCCGGGGCAGCTCAGGCCGGGCCTCTCCAACGGCCGAGGCTCAGAGGCGGGAAGGGATGGCGGTGAGGGCGCAGACCCCATCCTGGGAAACGGGGGCGAGGCCTTGGCGGGAACCCCCCTCCCCGAGCCCCCCCGCACTCACTAGGACAGGGCCAAGCTCTCCTCTTCGAGAGCGTCCATCGCCGCCGCGCCCCCGCCCCCCGGGCCGCGTCCACCCCGAGCCGGGGGGGCCGGTCGCCTGCTGCCCAGCCCCGGCTCAGCTCGGCCGAGCCCCACCGAGGCCACGGGCGGCTGCAGGCTGCGCCGGCTGAGCGCCTGCTCGCGAGGCCCGGCCTCAGGCCCCCGCGCTGCGGCCCCGCGCCCCCGGCCGGGCCCCCCTCGGCCGCCGCCGCAGCACGCCCCGAGCCGCCCGCGTCCGTTACGGACCGCGCCGCGCCCCGCCTCCCGTCGCCTAGGCGACCGCGGCCGCTTCCGCCGCCCTGCGGCGGGCGGCAGCCAATCACAGGCCCACGTCTCCAAGCCGGGGGCGGGGCGAAGGCTGGGAGCGGAAATGAGCAAAAGGATGGAACGTTCACCGCGAAAGGGAGGTAGTGCGGGCATCCGCGAGCCGGACCTCCGGGGGCGAGCAGACGGGGCCAAGGACCACGGGGCCACTGCAGCGCGCACAGCTGTTTCATGCAAAATATCGAAGCCCAGAGTGTTTTTCAGTTGCAAGTTGGGATGAACTGCCAAGACGAGTCGTTTCTTAAGGCGGGCTTTAAGAGCACGAGCCTTACCTGGCCCACGTCGCGGGGCTGGCTGGGTTTCTGGGGCAGGGAATGCAGACGTCGGGTTTGCAAGGCTGCTCCTCCCTCTCGTGGAAGGAACGCCTCAGTGCAATGGAATATTCACATCTCTGCATGCTAAATGATCGGACAGGAATTGGTTTTCATGGGTTCGCCCGGCCTGGTGAAAGTTGACAGCACCACTTTGAAGAACGCAGTAAGAAAAAAGTTGCATCTGAAATGGTCACATTTTTATGGAACCAAGTGCTGTTTAAATCAAGCAGTGGTTACAAAGCCCAGTGCAAACTAGAAAATATCCTAATGACCTATTTCCTCTACAAACCACACTTCTTTTGAACTAAATGTGTCCACTCTCTTGATAAAAATATATGGGATCCAAAAAAAAAAAAAAAAAGAAAAAACAAAAGAACAAGAAAAATATATGGGATCCAGGAGGAGGACCTTCTGGTCTTTGCTGCTGCTAAGAAGCACTAAAAAATTTCGTGACTTAACACAAGTATACAATTTAATTAAAAAATTTATTACACATATGTAAAAATTGCTTTTTGGGTCACACCTGGCAATGCTCAGGGATTACTTCTGGCTCTGCTCTGAAATTACTACTGATGGTGCTGGGGAACCATATGGGATGCTGAGGATTGAACCTTGGGTCAGCTTCATGCAAGGTAAACAACCTACCCACTGTATTATCACTCTGGTCCCAATATAATTAAAGTTTTATTAAATATTTAAAAAAGTATTTTCTGACTTTGAAACATGGAAATAATTTTTTGCTCCCCAAAAACTGGTTTCTACAATGGTATCTTTGCTCCCCTGGCATTCTGCAAACAGCACCATACTTTTTATCAGTATCATTCGTAGAGGGCCCTGTATATGCACGTGTGTGTGTTGCTAAGGATAAACTCAGGGTCTCACACAATCAAAGCATATGAGGGGGGCACACACAAATCTCTAAAAATAAAATTTTCCGGGGCTGGAGCGATAGCACAACCAGTAGGCCATTTACCTTGCATGCGGCCAACCTGGGTTCATATTCCCAGCATCCCATTATGTCCCCCAGCACCACCAGGAGAATTCCTGAATGCAGAGCTAGGAGCAACCCCTATGCATCGCTGGTTATGACCCAAAAAGCAAAAATAAATAAAATTTTCCAGCTGAAATTGTTGGGTGCATTTCCTCATTTGTTCACTAGAGAAAACACCAACGAAACATTTTTTTGGGGGGGTCACACCCGGCAATGCACAGGGGTCACTCCTGGCTCTGCACTCAGGAATTACTCTTGGCAGTACTCGGGGGACCACATAGGATGCTGGGATTTGAACCTGGGTCAGCGCGTGCAAGGCAAACGCCCTACCCGCTGTGCCATTGCTCCAGCCCCCAAAACTTATTTTTATTTTGTTATTTCCTGTTACAATATGTCAGCAGTAAAAGACTACCTCCCAGCTTCACCTAAAATGCTTATGTATGGCCTGGGATGTGGCTCAGTGGTAGAGCACAAGCTTTGTCTGCATGAATCCTGTGTATGTAAGTTTGTGGGTTCAAATCCCAGGCATTGCAAATAAATAAAATCACCTATGTTAAAACAAATGAGACCAGGGAGACAGTATAGAGGGCAGGGCATTTGCCTTACATGCAGCTGACCGGGGTTTACAAATGGTCCCCAGAAAACCACCATGAGTAATTCCTACTGTGCAGAGCTAGGGAAAACCCCTAAGCACCACTGGGTGTGGCCCAAAAACAAAACAAAAAGCACTGTAGCACTGTCCCTGTTGTTCATTGATTTGCTTGAGTGGGCACCCGTAACATCTCCATTGTGAGACTTGTTACTGTTTTTTGGCATATCGAATATGCCACGGGTAGCTTGCCAGGCTCTGCCGTGTGGGCAAGATACTCTCGGTAGCTTGCTGGGCTCTGAGAGGGACGTAGGAATCAAACCCGGGTCAGCTGAGTGCAAGGCAAACGCCCTACCCACTGTGGAAAATTTCCAGGGGGTTGCTGATTTTTTTTTTTCAGTAGGCCAAATAAGTTGGGAACCTACCAGTCTATTAAGAAGTGGAAAAGACCAACTTAACTAAGTTCAAGGATAAATTTCTAAGCCAATAGCCTCCTATGTTCTTTTTGAACCTATTACCCATTCATTTCCTTTATTCCATCTCCCTGAATTCATCGGTCACCTTTGCTTTGCGGAGTAATGGTCTTTCCTATTGGTAATCTCATTTTTAGCAGTGCTCTCTCCTGCCTCCCAAGTCCTTTGCACCATTCAGACACAAGTCACAGCCATCTTTTAAAATTATCAAGGACTTTCATGTTGGAGAAGTAGTACAGCAGGTAGGGTGTTTGCCTTGCACACAGCCAACCTGGGTTTGATTCCCAGCATCCCATATGGTCCTCTGAGCACCGCCAGGGGTGATTCCTGAGTGCAGAGCCAGGAGTGACCCCTGTGCATTGCCAGGTGTGACCCAAAAAGCAAAAAAAGAAAAAGAAAAAAGGACTTTCATGTTTAAAAGGCTTGTTTTCTATTGCACTTAGAGCAGAATACAGGATCTTTAAGATGGCCTTCGGGAATCATTCCCTGGCCTCTGCCAACGCTGGAGCACACCATTCATTTCTGTTATTTCTGGAGGGTTTTGGGTCACACCTGGTTGATGCTCAAAGGTGATTCCTGGCATTGCTTGGGGGACCATGTGATGCCTCAAATCAAATCAAATCAAATCAAGGTAAGCAGTGCGAGACGCAAACGATCTGCCTTTTTTTCTTCTTCCCAACCCCCCCCCCGTCACACCTGATGATGCTCAGGGGTTATTTCTGGCTCTGCACTCAGAACTCTTGGTGGTGCTCGGGGATTGAACCTGGGTTGGCTGCGTGCAAAGCAATTGCCCTACCCAATGTACTATAGTTCTAGCTCTGCTTCCTTTTCTTGAAGCTACAGGAGTTTCAACATCGCGTCCTGAAACCCACTGCGCTCTTTTCCACATTAATGTCGTTGCTTACGTTGCTGTGTTCATTTAGTTATACAGATGTAGAAGCATATCCTCATGAGGCCTGGTCATACGCTTCTCTCTCTCTTTTAATTAGGGCCCACCGCTGGCGATGCTGGGTTCCCAGTGCTGGGGGCTCTAACTCAGGCTACATTTGTGCTCTACCACTTGAGTTATCTCCCTGGACCCTTTCCTTTAAGTTTGCACTATATTTATTTCCTTTAATAAGGTTTCTCTGGTCCCCATTTAGATTATCTGTCATGGCACCCTATTCTTTTCTCTCACCACTGAAATTGTACGACAAAGACAAATTATCTACTCCCCCATACCAGACATAAAGCTCTAAGAAAAGGAATTCCATATACTACCATAGGCAGCTTGTCCAGAACATATTAGGTGCTCAGTGAAGACTCACTATACTGAGAACCTTGCTGTTTCTTTCTAATACTTGATTCTCTCCTACCCTGGACAACAGTAAATTAGAATATAATGTCAGAAGGCACCAATAAAAGTTATAAAATCTTACTCAAAAAGGCAAGAAATGTTTTATTCTTCAATGCAAATTACTGTATTCACCACAAGCTAGAGAACATATATATGCATACATGTATACATACATATACATATATATGTATATATATTATGTTTTTCTTTTTCTTTTTGAAATTATGGAAGACTGAAGACATGGAAAAACATCCAGCACCCCAACAAGTACGGTCAGGAAGAAAATCTGTTTGTCATAGAATGGTTTAATGAACTCCAAACAAGAAAGGGTGGGGAAATAAGAAAAAGTGTGCGTTGAGCTTAAGACACTGTAAAACTCAGAAGACATATTTACTATTCAAGTATAAACTCAGTAAGGACTTGGCATCAATTGAAAGGCAGCTGCTGAGGTACACCATTATAAAATAACTTCTATGAATTTACAATTCTACCTTCCAATTTTCTGGGAGAAAAAACAAACAAACTCTTGAAGGTCTTCACCAGAGCCCCCGAGAGGGCGAACACTTTCGATGAAGACACAGCCAACGATCCATGACTGAACTTACTATTCAAAAACATGTATTTATTCGAAACAACAGAAATATGTGCTCTCAGACAGTCCTCTAAGAGTTTTTTGGAGACTATTAATTCAAGAGTTTTAAAGTAGATTACTTCCAAAAACAATACTGATTAAAAAAAAAATTAACAAAAAACAAAAACCTGATTTGATGGTACCTTAAAAATACCCTAAATACCAATTTTTCTTCAGTCTAATATTGCAATTAAGAACTCCACCTGCATTGTTAAAACATTTCTTCCTCACAAAATGTGGGTACTGACATTGGATAGAAACACCATGAATGTGAAAATACCACCAATTTTCTGCAGTTTAAAAAAAACTAGAATGTTCTTTGGAATCACTGAAATATAAAACATTTGGGTTTTCTTCTACAGTCTGTGCGCCTTCTCAGATCCTCCGCGTTGCTCGTTGTATTGACCTGTGTGATTCTAGGTTCAGGTTCAAGGCTCGAAGTGCAATATCCATGCTGACACAGGTGTCTTCTCTGACCAACAGGAAGTATGTTTAACCCAGAAATGCTGTCATTATTTCTCCATAATGACTTTGCCCAAAATAAAAACTTCAGAATATGACACAAAACGTCCCGTGTTAAACAATCAAGTGAACCCAACGTGGAGAAATTCTGGCACGGTTCCAGCACTCAGGAGGGCAGGCTCCTACTGTTTCCTCATGGAAGTACCACCGGCCTTTGTTAGCAGTCAGCTTTCCTGGGCCTTAAAAGGAATTTCTCAGGGCTGGCAAGTTGGGTTAGATTCTAAAAGAATTTTGTCTTTGACAAACTACCGCTTTTAGCATAAAATCTGGGCATGGCTATACGTTTCAATGTGCGTACAACTGATTAGAGAATTTTTTGTTTTTGTTTTTCTTTTCAGCATTGGCTGGAACTGAGCAGAAATAAGTCCAGGATGCTGCTCCCCGTGTGTCATGAGATATGGGAAATCTGTCTGACTCTCGTCACTATTTCTTTACGGCACAATGGGCAGGTCTCCAGCTGCAAGGCACAATCCATGCACAGGTCGCTGCAGAGAAAGACAGAAGTGACAGTTAGATGGACAGCACTACAGGTCACTGCTGGCCTGCTGTTTCCATCTCAGACCATGGAGGGTCACGCGTACACATGGCTAAAAATCAAGGTAATACAGGGAGGAAAATGTCTCTGTGCTTTTTTGATCCTGTATCCTACTTTTATCTTGGTTCGTGTGTGTTGGGGACACACCTGGCAGTGCCCCAGGGTTTACTCCTAGCCCTGGACTCAGGGGATGCTATGAAGTGCTGAGGACAAGGCCCGGGTGGGCTGTGTAAGCACCCTCCCTGCCGTGCTCTCGGGCCCCTGGGTCCTACACTCTTCCAAGGATAAGCTACAAGTTCATGTGTTTTCTTCTAGAAAATGTATGTGTACACGGTGTATACCTACTGATGCACAGGCAAACATACAATGCTACTTTTTTCAGATAACCGGAACATTTATCCCAATATAATTTGTCTACAACAGAGTTGATACAATGCGCTAAATAGTAATTTGTAATTATTTCTATTTATGGGCTTAAATTTTGTTCATTTTATGCCATCTTCTTCAGATACTGAAACAAAACTACAAATATGTTTTATAATGTAATAGATAGCATTTGTCCTTCATATAACTTTCAGAATTTTCTTGCTCTAGTATTGCATGTAGTTTCTCTCTTTTTTTATTTTGGCTTTTTGGGTCACACCCGATGATGCTCAGGGCTTACTCCTGGCTCTGTATTCAGGAATTACTCCTGGCGGTGCTCAGGGGACACTATGGGATACCAGGGATGGAACCCGGACTGGCTGCGTGCAAGGCAAATGCCTTGCCCACTATGCTATCGCTCCAGCCCACGCCCCCCCAGTAGTTTCATTTAATCTTCACTGTTGTCATATCCTTCCCCACTTCCTTTCATGAATGGTATCAGTGCTGTGATGACCAGAGGGGACACACTTGTGTGGCTGTGGTGTATGTACAATGTTAGCTGTGGCGCTCACACACTTGGCCACGGACTTGGAAATTGTACTCCTTTAAGCAGTGCTCCCTGGGGCAAGCTTTTTATTTTTTTTTGTTTTTTGAGTTGTCCCTGGCAGTGCTCAGGCTCACTCCTGGCTCTGTGCTCAGGAATCACTCCCGGGGAGCCTATAGGGTGCTGAGGGTCGAACCTGGGTCAGCTGTGTGCAAGGCAAGTGCCTTGGCTGTTGTATGATCTCTCGGGCCCCATGTGTTGAACATTTTTGCTGAGGCACACGTGTCACAGATGTGGTATTCACACACGTGCTTGTAAGAGATCATACTTCTTGGCTATAGGACTGAACATGCTTTTTGTTGTTGTTGTTTTGGGACCATCCCTGGTGGTGCTCAGGGTGTACTCTTGGCTCCATGCTTGGAGATAACTTCTGATGGGCTCAGGGGACCAAATAGGGTGCCACGGACTGAACCCAGGTTGGCTATGTGTAAGGCAAATGTCCTACCCACTGTGATGCTGTCAGGTTTTGTGGTGCTCAAACACACCTGTGGTGTAGCCAGAAATCACTTTGCAGTGCTAAGACCTGCAGACAGCATATCTGCCAGGATCTTGGATCCACACACGGGGGCCACCTGAGATTTGAACTCATGTCCACATGTGCCGCAAGACAGATTTGGTAGAGTTTTCTGGGCCAAGTGAAGAACAAACTCAAGGAAAGCCATATAAGGTCACTTACAGGAGGAAGAGTCAAGACCTCCAAACGTTGGGGGCTGGAGCTACAGTAGCGCAGGGAGGGTGCTCATCTTGCATGGACCATTCCCTAGAGTCCCCTGAGCCCTGCCAGGAGTGCTCCCTAAGTGCCCAAAACCCAACCAACCACCCCCTTTATCCCACCTTAAAAACTATGCACCTGTTTGTGAGGCTCTGCTAACTAAACCCTCCAGAGTGCTCAAACTGAGACGCTCTGGAGTGGTACCAAGGGCTGGAGTCTTACGCCTGCTGTTCAGAAGACTGGCAGCACTCGGGGGAAAGGAGACAGGTGGGATATACCACCCCAAACAGCAGGTTGGGTCAGAGCACCCTCAGAGGACACGGGTGGGGGCTGGCTGGGCGGCACAGCAGGGAGCGGCCTGACCCCTGCCCGACAGTCAGCACACAGAGCCTTGCCCCTTCCGAAGGCAGCTGGGAGGGCTTCCTGGAGACCTTCTGACTTGCTGGGCACACTGGCGGTGACACATAGAGTTCTATGTTCCATAGAATTCAAGTCACTTTCTGGGTTTTTCCTGTAGAACAGTTGGCTAAACAAAAGGGAGGTTCTGCTTTCAAAAATAGTTAGAAGGTGGGGCCGGAGCAATAGTATAGTGGGGTAGGCATTTATTTGCCTTGCACACGGCTAACCTGGGTTTGACCCCCAGCATCCTGTATGGTCCCCTGAGCACTGCCAGGGGTAATTCCTGAGTGCAGAGTGATTCCCGAGCAACGCCGGGTGTGACCCAAAAAGAAAAAAAAAAGTGAAGCATACACAACTTAGTTTTAGAGGCGCCTTTAAAACGAAATGGAATCACCCAGCACAATCCTATGTAGCATTTAAGTCTTGTGTGTGTGTTGTGAAGTGAAAAGCAGATGAAAAACATAACCGTGAGTAAACAAAACAAAACACAAACAGATGAAGCAGCTTGATCCAGGTTTCTGGAAGACGGCCATACACTGCTCAGCAAACACTTTCCCCGCCCCCACCGGTGGGCCACACCTGGCAGTGCTCCCGACTTCCTCCTGGTTCCGTGCTCAGGGATGACTCCTGGTGGGGCGGAGGTGACGCTATGGGGTGCCGGGGATGAAACGTGAGCTTCCTGCGCGCAAGGCAGACACCTACCTGCTGGACCGTCTCTCCGCCACCCCCCGCGCCCACAGACTGCCCTCTCGTCCCATCCATGCTGGACATCATGAGCCGGGACGGACAGCCCCGGGCTAGCAGCAACACCCCGGACACCCCGGAACAGCCGTGTGACGAGCCAACACCGACGGCATGAGCCGGGGCGGAGGGCAGGTCCTGAGCCCTACCTGTGCCCACACGGCCGCAGCTGTGTGTCCGCCGCCTCGTCACAGCACAGCGAGCAGCAGTTCTCCCGGATGCTCACCTGCTTCAGCAGCGCGAGACGTCTGTGCCTGCGGGGAAAGCACGGTTTGAAGTCTGTCCTGCCAACAGGCGACGGGGGCCTGCTGGCAGGGAGACAGGTCTCAGACGCTCTGTGCAGGTACAGACCACACCGGCGCCCAGAGATCCGTTTATCTACTATTACTAGTCAGGCAAGCAAGGTGGCTTTGTTTGCTTGTTTCATTTTGTGCTGGGGCCAAGTCAGAGCCTTACAGAAAACCTCTGTGCTGAGGACTCCAGGCCCCCCGGCGGACACCACAGCTAGAGGAGATGGAGCGACACAGTCTGACCCAAGGTCCGGTCACCTCTCCCCTCATCACCACAACCGAGAAAGCGCAGCCTGATGCTGGGCTCTGCCACTCTGTCCAACACATGCTTCTCAACTGCACGAACCCACTGGTTCCTTTCAGAACTACACAGCAGCTTCCCTGAAAACGCTACGAGGCAGACGGCAAGGCCCCTGATGGCCCCCCGGGATAAACCAGACTCCCTACCCCGAGCCTCAAAGCTCGCTCTGCAGACTGTGCTCAGACACACCTCACGATGTAAGTTGCTTCTGCCAGAAAACCCCAATTTTCTGTTCATTTGTTACTGGAATGTGTGTGTGTGTGGGGGGGGGGAACGGGTTGAGAATGAGAATTTAATTTCCTTGAAGCCTTACTATGTATGTGCCAGCCACTGTTTTAAACCCTGGAGGCTCATAAGTGGAGAGAAGAGTACAGGCACACCCCTCCTTTCTGGAAAATGCCACACTATTGGGGGAGGGCCAACCAATGAAATACACAGAGCAGTAAGTTCTGAGGCACAGCCACTGTGGTATGAGGGGAAGGCAAGGGGAGCTGTAAGGGAGAGAGGAGGTGTCCAGTGTGACCAGGGAAGAGCTCACCTAAGATGACGTTTATGACACGGGGCTGGGAAGAAAGTACACTGGGATGGGCACTTGTCTCGCACACAGCCAACCTGGGCTGGATCCCAGCATCCCGGAGGGTCTCCCTGCACCGCCAGGAGTGACCTCTGAATCCAGAGTGGGGAGGAAGCCCTGAGCACCCAGGTCTGGCCCCCAAAGAAAGAAAGATACGAAGGGAAGGAAGGAGTAAGCCTTGTTATTTGGAGAGAATACCTGTAATATTCCAAATCCAGGAATAAATATACATCTGGTCTCTGTGCATATTCCTGGCCAGCGGTCATAAAAATTCTTGATCTTTTCTAAGGTCAATAATGGTGCTTTGTTTATTTTAGAACTTTTTATTACTGATTTTTGGAATACTCAGAACGAAGGATATGCTGGTTGCCAAGAGGGCCAATTCAGTGGTTTCAAAGGTTGAAACGTTCAGCCCCTCTTCTTTTCTATTTTGGTTTTGCTCGGGACCTTATTCTCTACTCAGGAATTACTGCTGGTGAGCTCAGGGCACCCTCTGTGGCATCAGGGAGTGAACCCAGGTCGGTCACGTGGAAGTTCCCTACGTGCTGCACTATCTCTCCGGCCCTGAGAAGGGAGGCCTAGAGCCTGCGTTCACCAGCTGGCGGTTTACTCCATCATTCCAAAATGGTGCAGCCGGCACAGAAACCCACAAGGATGGCCTCCAGGGCTTCAGGACCGGCGAGCACCCGGAGACAGCGGGAGAGTGGCCCTGACTGAAGGCCTGGCCCTCCCGTCTAGCTTGCCCTAGGTATCTCCTCTTTACCCCCTTCACAAACGTGAGAATCAATACACAGACATCCTACTTAGATGAGCGTGTGAGAACACACACACTCAGCAAGGGACAGGACCAAGTGTGTCTTACATCTTCCCCAGCAAATGATGCTGCTTCCTTACCCCAGTGGAACAAGATATTTTCTTTCTTGAGCGGCAATAGCTCAGCCAATGAGAGAATGCCACACACCTATGAGTGAGAAATCACACAACCCACTTTTTTTTCTAATAAACTAACTCCATCAACATTCTATAATTGGTATAAGCTGGTGTAGGCCTTTGTTTTAGGAGGAAAGGTTCCCTATTTTGCCAAGGGACTACACATTCCAAATTTGACTTTTTTGTTGTTCCTGTTTGGGGGCCACACCTGGCGGTGCTCAGGGATCAGTCCTGGCAGGCTGAGGGGATGATATGGGGTGTTGGGGACCAAACCTGGGCCTGCTTCGTGCAAGGCAAGTGCTCTCCCTGTTGTACTGTTGCTGTGGCCCCCAAATTGGCCTTTCTGTTGTTGTTTCCTACAAGCCATCTTGTGGGTGAAATAACTAACTGCATTGTGTCTGAGGTGGATGGAACAGCATGGTTATCTAGTAAGCAAACTGCGCGCCTGAGGTCTGCAAGCTCTGGCAAACGGACAGGACTTGAATGGGGGCGGCCATGAGAGCCCAGAACACCACAGTCAGTCTGTCAGCAGCACGGGGCACGGGCTGGACTGGCAGCTGGCATCTTAGTGGGAGAAGGGCCAGGGAGCAGTGCAGGGTATGCCGCCTGTGCCAAGTCCAGGTCTGAGCTCACAGAGCAAACCCACATAAGGTGAGAGAGAAGGGGCCTAGAGAGGACCCAGCGCAAAAGTGCTTCGAGAGGCCCCTGAGAATCGCTGGGGTGGCCCCGGTGACCCCGATTCCACACAGCCTAAAAACAGTGCACTCTCAGGCCTCAGTGCTGACCTGTGTGTCCAGCTGGCTAAGGAATAGCCACCAGGCCCCTGATCATTGTTTGGGAGGAACCAAAAAACAACAACAACAACAACAACAACACCCCACAAAACAGAAGATTAGGACCAAAAAAATGAAACAAAAATTATCTGTAAGAAGCAGAAAGTACTTAGGCATTGTTTAAATTTCTTCTGAGATGCGTATGAAAGGCTGGCAGATTTCTTACCTTGGCAAAATGATTTTCTCCTCAGCTGTCAGGAAGGCATAGTCATTGAAAGTGCTAAATTTCGTTGATGGTGGATATTTAAATGGTTTTGCTCCAAAATTGAACTCACACTGTTGATATGACATAAAGCTAGCTGCAGCAAAAAATCCAGATCTACAAATGAAAATGCAGTAGAGGTCAAGAGAATAAAGTAAAGTTCAAACTGGAGTGATTTTCAGAAAACCGGAGTGAGTCATACCCTACAGAAAATGTGACTTTCTTCCTTTCTTTTTGTTTTTGGGCTCTACCCAGAGGGCTCAGGACATACTCCTGGCTCTGTACTCAGGAACTGCTCCTGGTGGTGCTCGGGGGACCATATAGGGTGCCGGGGATCAAACCCGGGTTGGGCACATGCAAAGTGAGTGCCCTCTCCGCTGTGCTATGCTCAAGCCCCCAGAGTAACAGATTCTGTTTATTCACAACCTAGACAGGACTGTGGACTGGGGAATATTCTGCTTTTGTCTTCTCATAGCTAACCTGTAAACAGTTTCACTTATGACCAATGGGGCTGCAGTTACTTAAAATAAAATGACTTCTCATTGCAACTGACTACATAGAGTTTTTCCTTTTCTTTTCTTTTTTTTTGGAAAAAGCACATTTCTTGTATCTACTCAAATATTCAGCCCAGGAGAGCTACTTACACAGTAGATGAAAAGACCTGCTTTTCGGGAGGCAGCTGGTTGCCATTTAAAAAGAAGATCATTTGCTTTTCATTCAAGTCTAACAGAAATCCCACGGTGTCCCCTGGAAGACAAAGGGACACGCTGTTAGTCTGAGGGGGTGCGCCCGCCGGGGCGGGCTTGGCGTCTTGATGCTGGGTCTGAAGGCGACATCTGCAGCCATTCGTCCTTCCTGCTTCTGCTGCAGCCGGCCTGACCCACACGACTGCAAAGGAAACGCGGCCACTAGTCTGACAGCCTCTACTCCTAAGACATCGGCTTCAAAGAGGTTAAACTATGGGAGGAAAGTTCTTCTGGAATCAGTGAAATATGGAAAAATCAAAACCACAAACTTCGTTGCCTCTCTGGTGAGATTTAAGTCTCTAAGAGAACTGCCCCCAAACGTGCTTTATGTTTTTGTACAGGGGTGACTCCTGGCAGGGCTTGGCTGGCGGCAGGGGCCTACGGTGCAGCGTCTGGGGACAGCAGTGCCAGAGACACACCTAGGGGTGGGCTCAGGGGGTCCCCTCGGGCCACATCTCTACTCGTCCAAAACATCTTTTCAAAAATTTGATCTCTAAGAATAAAATATTTTTCTTTAAATTATCAAAGAAAAGCATATGAAATTACAATGATACTCAATGCTGGTTAAGGAATAAGCAAAATTTGGCAATACCTAAATCAAGAGCCTGGAAATTCTGTATGCTCCTTGCCAGACAGGTTTTCTTAGAAAGGACTAGTCTGGAGACAATCTAGAATGATCTATAGCGCTTTTTACATAATAATGATTTTTTTTTCCTTTTTGGGTCACACCCAGCAATGCTCACGGGTTACTCCTGGCTCTGTGCTCAGGAATTACTCCTGGCGGTGCTTGGGGGACCATATGGGATGCTGGGAATCGAACCCAGGTCGGCCACGTGCAAGGCAAACGCCCTACCCGCTGTGCTATCACTCCAGCCCCAATAATGATTTTTAAAGGCAAAAAAATGCCAGGGATCCAACCTTGTTGTAAGGCAAGCACCCAACCTGTACTGGGTCTCTGGTGCCAGTGCAATTAACTTGGAAAGCTACCTAAGCATGTTAAATGAATGACCAAAGATACATACATTAAACTTTTAAGTATTAAAAAAATCTCTGGGGGCCAGAGCCATAGAACAGTGGGTTGGGTGTTTGCCTTGCACACAGCTGACCCAGGTTCGATTCTTGGCATCCCATATGCTGCCCCCGAGCACTGCCAGGAGATTCCTGAGTGCAGAGCCAGAAGGAACCCCTGAGTATTGCTGGGTGTGACTCAAAACAAGCAAAAGCAAAAAAAAATTTCTAATGGAAACTTTACTAGGTATTATAACTTTGTTTTCTATTTTAGCAATTCCTTTTAAATTTGAAAAGTCACCAAGTCAGCACTTCTATGTTTAGCGGTGGTAAATGAAAAAGCTTTATTTTTTAAGAATGGCAACTCCTGCAAGTTTTGCTAAGGGGTGCCCCCTTCCTTGAGAGGTGACCTTCCTAAGGTAACACCACTCACACCCAGGTCTGGGGGACAAAGGCTAGTTGAGAGTATTTTTCTTCATACTCAACCTTCCGTTACGCAAAGACGCCTCGTCGTTACCAGGTAGGAAGTAGCCAGTAAGCCGTCGGAGAGAGTGCCGCCTGCCTTCCTCCCGGTCACAACAGGCCTAAGGAGCTAGCAGCCCGGCCGAGGGAGTGCCGCCTACCTTCTTTCCAGCAAGGGTGCTGGTGAGGCTTGCTCCTGGCGTTGTACCAGATCAGCTGCCGGCAGCCGTCGTAGGCACAGGAGTACTCGTCGTCCCCAATGCCGTAGCCTTCCTGCGGGGGACAGGGCGGCCGAGGGTCAGGTGCGCAGGGAAGGGAGTTGTAGAGTTGTCTCCAATCCCACTAAACTAGCTTTTGGGTGGAGGGAGAGTCTCCACCCCTGGCAGACACCGAGAGCTTACTGTCGGGACATACCAACAGTGGCAGCAAGCTTCTAACCCACAGGCTGCGGGTCAAGAAAACAGACAATGACGCTTCACTATGATCTGCGAAGTTAGTTCTTCTCACTCACCACCTCACAGCTGGTGGCATCGTGTTTTTAAGGGAAAATAAAGGTTCGGAGCCAATCAGCTTGCCCAGGGTCACATTATTAAATAGTCAAGTTTGGGCCTTGGTCTTTTCCGGTTCTGAGACTAGTGCTTTTCACTTCATCAGAGGTGGGCAACACTTCTTACATGCAGGGAACTTT
Source organism: Sorex araneus (assembly GCF_027595985.1). Classification (NCBI taxonomy): domain Eukaryota; kingdom Metazoa; phylum Chordata; class Mammalia; order Eulipotyphla; family Soricidae; genus Sorex; species Sorex araneus. The sequence goes on from NC_073309.1 coordinate 22,989,477, forward strand.
AACGTATCCACATATGTGCAAAGAATTTCAAACCAGAGACAAAAAAAGAAGGTTACAAAGGACAATCAGCTCAGTTTGAGTACCATATAGGACCTTGGCGGCAGTCCTTGTTACTTATGATCTTTAAATTATTTTACAGTTATTTTTATTGTTACAATAATAAAGAAGGGTAGAGGAATCATTTAGGGGGTTTGTTTTTTAGGCCACGCCTGAAGGTCTCAGTGGACCACGTGGTGCCAGGGCTTGAACTTGGGGTCCCCGCATGCGAAGCACACACTCTCTCCTGAGTCTAGGCCCAGGATGGATGAGTCTTAACAAACGATTCTCAGTGCTTATAAGCGACACAGAGGAAATGTGCAAATCTGATGCTTGCTCTAGTTAGTGAAATATTCTAGCAGAGAAAGGGACTGAAAATGAAAACATTCATGCCCCCAGGCCCTGCTGCCAACAGGCTGTCTCAGTGTGAGGAAGGTTCTCCGTACTCCTTGAAGACTTTGATGACTACATGCTCAGTTCCTGGACTTTAATATATCAAACTTAGGTGAGTGCTCTTCTGAGTAAGGCTTCAGGACACACTACCGAATTATTCAAGCGCTGACGGAACTTGACCCTAACTGCCTGCAGACAGAGAAGAAATGCACACTCTACTGGAAAGGGGGCCTTCCTATTCCTTTAAAGGCTACACAAGCAAATGAAAAGCTCTTTTAAAAAACCTTGTGGGTACTGGGCGGGGAACAGGTAGAGGGTAAGCAATTCTTTTTTTTTCTTTACTTCCTAACATCCTGGAAGTTAACGTAACACTGGAAATTCCCAGAGGCCTCCCAGCTGCTAACCACTGGTTGAAAGCAGTTCTACCATGCAGTTGTCCATGCTTGGAGGAATTCCATGAGAGCTGCATGGTGAGATAAAGCGTAGATCCAGGTGTCTCTGACAAGCAAATGGCTCTAAAACTGCCCTTGAGGGTCCAGCTCAGAGAGCACCCGAGATGTATCAGGAATGCCGCATCCTCAGAGAGCACCCGAGATGTGTCAGGAATGCCGCATCCTCAGAGAGCACCGAGATGTGTCAGGAATGCCTCATTCCCTCTCAGCCCGGGACAGTCCCCTCGGGATGCAGCACAGCTACGGGAGGCTGGCACAGGCCAGTGAGACCCTCCTAACTCGGTCCTCTGCCATCCTGTTCATTTTGGGGGGTGCTGGGCAGTGCTCAGGAGACCCGGGGTGCTAGAGATCAAACCAGTCTGCCTTTTTTGCGGTGCAGTGGTGGCGGGGGCGGGCAAGGTGTATCCCTGAAGTGCCTATGACTTACTTGTGCCTCTGTGCTCAAAGAGCACTGCTGAACTAGTCTCTGGCCTTGGTTGGATGACTCTTAACACATTCTCAGTGCATGTAAAGGAAATGGAGGAAATGTGCCAATCTGATGCTCGCTCTAGTTAGTGAAATATTCTGAAAATAAAGAGAAAATGCACGCCCCGGGCCCTGCTGACAGCAGGCTGTGTCCTGGGGAACCACACGCAGTGCTGGGGATCAAACTGGAACGGGCTGCGTGCAAAGCACATGTCTCAACCCCTGTCCTCTCACCCTGGCCCCTGGTCAGGCACACTCTAGTTACGAGTCACTACTGAAGACAAAGATCACAACTATAAACAAAAGGAAGTTCAGCCGGAGCCCGTCAGTCAGGAGTACTCCAAGCCGTGTCCCCTGGCAGACACGGCTTCTCCTCTCCCGCGCAGCTTCCCAACTCACTCTGCGTGCCGATGAAGGTGAAGAGTCCTACTTCCTGTGATGGTGGTGGAGGCTGCCACACGGTCGAGTTGGGGCTGCCTGGACAGTCCTCAGAAACCCGTGTGACCTGAGGGACCCCACGCAGGGGGATGTTTGCGACTGCTCTGTGGCAGTACTGCTGGCCACGTCCCAGCCGGATCCTTCCCCGAATGCACTGGCTAAGGCACTTCTTTACGTCTGTTAGCCCTCTGCTGCTGTCTGGCGCCTGCCTGGCTCCCAAACCCACAGGCTTCCCAGCCAGCACTTTCCCACCGAGAGGGCCGGTCCCTGTCCCCGAGGCAGAGCTCGGCAGGGAAAGGCTCTCCGGAGCAGCTGAAGCTCCTGTAGCACTTGGTGGACAGATGACTGTCTTGGTTTCTTTGAACTTTGTTTCACATTTAAAATGGGAGACTACACTCGCCTAAATTCTTAAAAAAGATCAGAGCCAGGGGTTGAAGAGACAATACGACAGGCTAGAGCACATGCTTTGAGCACATGCTTTGCATGCAGGGGCCTGGGCGTGACACTCAGCAGCCTCCACACGGTCCAGAGTGAGCCCCCAGAAGGAAAGCAGTCCCTGGCCCCCAAACCAAAACCAATCAAAGCACAGACCAGAGAGAAGGGAAAGATCTGTCAAATAGTAGATGCTCGGGCTGGAGCGATAGCACAGTGGGTAGGGCGTTTGCCTTGCACGCAGCCGATCCGGGTTCCATCCCCAGCATCCCATATGGTCCCCTGAGCACCACCAGGAGTAATTCCTGAGTGCAGAGCTAGGAGTATCCCCTGTGCATCGCCAGGTGTGACCCAAAAAGCAAAAACAAACAAACAAACAAACCAAAAAAAAAAAAAAAACAGTAGATGCTCATAAAAAGGCAAAGGATATACCTTAATCAAGTCAAAATAGACTTCTGGGGCTGGAGCGATAGTGCAGCGGGTAGGGCGTTTGCCTTGCATGCGGCTGACCCGGGTTCGATTCCCAGCATCCTATATGGTTCCCCAAGCACCACCAAGAGTAATTCCCGAGTGCAGAGCCAGGAGTAACCCCTGTGCATCGCCGGGTGTGACCCAAAAAACAAACAAACCCAAAAAATCCAAAACAAAATAGACTTCTGAAAAAAGACAGACTACTCTGTAGGTAACTGAACAAGAACTAGCCGTAAGCCTCTCTGTTGCGGGTGGAGGCGGGGGTGGGGAGCATATCCAGTGGTGCTCAGGGCTCACTCCCGGGTCTGCTCTCAGGGATCACTCATGGGCGGTGCTTGGGAAACCATAGGAAGTGCAGTAAACTGAACTGGCTGCCTGTGTTCAAGGCAAGCGCCCTGCCTCCTTTGTTATCTTCCTGGCGCAGAATCTTATTGTAATAACAGGTACCTGAGCCAAATACTTTAGTTAGTCTGTCAAAACTGAAGCCCAAGCAGCAGCACTTAAAATGACATTTGGGGGCTGAAGAGACAGTTCTGGGAGTAGTTTGACCCTCAACATCCTGGGCTCCGCCAGGAGTTAATTCTGAGCATCCTGGGTCTGGACCCGAAACAAAAACAAACAAAATAAAATGACTTATTCTGTAAAACCACAAGCTATCTGCATAAGCAGAAAGGATTCACAAGGAGCGGATAATGTCGATCTGAAGCAGAGCTAAAAACAGGAGATCATTAAACTCTACATTTGGGAAAAGATGTATCAAACTTTATCAGTTTCCAACAAGAAATCAACCAGTACTTGAATCAGGAACTTTTTTGGTTTTTTGGAGCCACTCTTGGCAGTGCTCAGAGGGAACATGATGTGGTGCCGAGGACTGAAACCAAGCTGGGTGCATGTGAGTCAAGGGCCTTACCCACTGCGCTAACTCTGGCCCTTGGATCAGGAAGGACTGATTGACTGACTGATTTTCGGCCACACCTGGCAATGCTCCTGTCTCTGCACTCAGGAATCACTCCTGGCAGTTCTCAGGGGACCATTCTGGACGCCGGGGATCAAACTCAGGTTGGCTGTGCACAAGGCAAGTGTGTTTCTCTCTCTGGTCCCTGCTGTACTATCGCTCTGGCCCCAGGATTTTATTTTATTTTATTTTTTGGTTTTGGGGCCTTCCCTGGCAGCGCTCAGGGATCAATCCTGGCGGGACTCAGGAGATCATCTCAAGCAAAGCAAGCGCCTTATTCACGCTACTATTAGGGTTTTTCTATGTCTATCTTGGGGCCATACGGAGAAGTGTTCGAGGACTTCTAAGGGTCTGGTACTCACACGTAGAACAACCTTTGAGCTTTTCTGTGACACTACTTCTGAGCAAGTTCAGGAAGTAACTCTCAGGGATCTGGTACCCGAGAAATGACTATCGTGCAAAGTTATTGAAAAACAATTTCCAAACTCTCAGCCCAAAATCACTGCTGCCCCAATTACATGATTCTCAAGGGTACTCACATGATTGAGAAATTTACTGTCTCTCGTAGCCCAGCCGATCTGCATGACACCAGAAGTGACCACTGTCACTTCATAGTACCACACCCCAGCATCCACACAAAAGGTACAGCGCACGCTTTCGAAAGAGGAGGCATCACAGCGAGCCTGCGGAGAACAAAAGGGTGACAGTCCACACCAGTCCCTGGAGCGATGAATACAATGTTACTTATTAAAGCTTTCTGTGGAACACTGCTTCCTTGTCTCTGTACCCTTGTGACAAAAATAAATAAATAAATTAAAGCAAAGTGAATGAAATGCCCTGGCAATTTCATAGTTTTGTTCTGGGAGGGTGCAGGATGCGTGGATGCGTGCCCAGCTTAGAAAGCCCGAGGGACCAGTGAAGGCCGTGGGCTTCATTTTCATATGCTTTGCTCTCATATCAGGACCCCTGACAAGTGCCTAGACATGGCTGTTACCTAGACCTGTTATGACAGAGGGGGAGAAGATCATTCAAGACTAAGTGATGGGACGTTTAAAAATAATCTAAAGCATAAATCTCCATCAGGCATGTACTGGGATGTGAGGCCAGAGCTGTTTGCAGCCCTCTGTCAAGCAACTCTTGTGTCTGATCTGTCTAGTACTTCCTGTCACCTGTTCGCACAGAAGCAGCTTTTTTTTTTTTTCCCGCTTTTTGGGTCACACCCAGCGATGCACAGGGGTTACTCCTGGCTCTGCACTCAGGAATTACTCCTGGCGGTGCTCAGGGGACCATATGGGATGCTGGGAATTGAACCTGGGTCGGCCACGTGCAAGGCAAACGCCCTACCCACTGTACTATCGCTCTGGCCCCAGAAGCAGCTTTTATCCATCCTCACCACAAAATCAGCGACATCTCCAATATACATGGAGGGAGAAGGAGAATCATTATGCCTAATACAATTGTCTATATGCAAAATATAAAGTTGCACTTAGCACTATGTGGGGTATGGAAAGGGACAGGCATTGCCCAACACCCTCTTCTGTGGTTATGGAGATCTCTAGCCACTCTGAGGAGTACAAAATAAACTTCCAGTTCTGCAAGAAACCACCTGCTATAGAACCTGGGGGCTGGAGAGATAATACAGCGGGAGGGCATTTGCCTTGCATTAGGCCGACCCAGGTTTGATCTCTGGCATCCCATGTGGTCCCCTGAGCACTGCCAGGAGTGATTCCTGAGTACAGAGCCAGGAGTGACCCCTGAGCACCAGTGGGTGTGGCCTCCAAACAAAAACAAAAAGATGATAATAAGACCAAGATTTCACCCTGCCCAGTGGTCCACCCGTGGGGGTCTTACCTCCAAGCCACGCGGCGAGATCTTTAGGTACTCGCTGACGTCGTTGCTATTCAGCATGGCCCGGATGTTATTCAAGTCCACCTTCTCATACGTCAGCTGCCGACCTTCTTTTAAAACTGCAAAAGAGAAAGTGGGGGTGTTTCTGACAGACTGCAGCGGGCAGAGGCTGGGATGCCACTCGCTGTCCCTCGCAGTGACCACCAACGGCAGGAGTGACTCGGAGAGCCCTGTACTCTCGGCTCTGGAGCACTCCTCTCTCATGGGTGAAGATGAACCAAGAGAGCACTAAGCAGCAGCACTCCGTTCTCTGGCACGTGACAGCCGGGCTGAATTCTCCCACGCTCTCACCGAAGCGGCACCAGACAGGCCAGGCACCCAGCAGCTCCCCACACTGCTGTGGACACTGGGAGTTCCAGGTCCAGCCGGGAATGGGCACACCCGCTAAGTCCGGTGGGCAGCAAAGGCAGGGCAGCAGCGTTGCCGCCAGCAGTCCTTGAGGAGAGCGGCCAGCAGAGACCTTCTGATATAGGCAAGACATGACTTGAGTTTTTTTTTTTTAAGATAATAAGTTTGTTGTTTTTATTTATTTATTTATTTTTGCTTTTTTGGGTCACACCCAGAGATGCACAGGGGTCACTCCTGGCTCTGCACTCAGGAATTACCCCTGGTGGTGCTCAGAGGACCATATGGGTGCTGGGAATCGAACCCGGGTCGGCCGTGTGCAAGGCAAATGCCCTCCCCGCTGTGCTATCGCTCCAGCCCCATGACTTGAGTTTTTTTTTTTTTTTTTTTTTGCTTTTTGGGTCACACCTGGCGATGCACAGGGGCTACTCCTGGCTCTGCACTCAGGAATTACTCCTGGCGGTGCTCAGAGGACCATATGGGATGCTGGGAATCGAACCCGGGTTGGCCGCGTGCAAGGCAAATGCCCTACCCGCTATGCTATTACTCCAGCCCCCCATGACTTGAGTTTTTAAGAGAAGTGTGGGATGGGGGAGAGAGAAAGAGGGAATTCCAAGTAGAAGGAGCCCAGAAGTAGGAGTAACTGGAACCTATTTGTAGGACAGTGAGGAAGTAGTTTGTTTTTGTTTTCAGGTCACACCTGGAGGTGCTCAGGGGTTACTCGTGGCTCTGCACGCCGGAGACGGCTGACGCTGGTCAGAGGTGATTATATACTACCGTACAACTGATGACCTCGATGCAGTGGGAAAAGGGGCACCAGTGAAGGTTTCTGAATGAAGATCAGTGGAATTAGTGGCATTCCACACAAGCTTTGACTGAAGGGCCCCTAGGATACTTTTCTGCTAGAACATTCCAATCCGATGATAGAGTCCCTTACAAGGAAAACATCACATTCGCTTTACAAAACTATCCTATAAAGACGGATAGGACTGGAATGGAATGAAGCGTCTGAAGGAAGAACAGTTCCCACTCACAGAGATTGTCTAAGCTCCACTGTGCACAGAAGCCAACCTGGCGTCTCAGGTAATCAGGATCGTCAGCCCAGGACTCCAGCGTGGTAAGTCGGTCACTGATACTGGATTCTGAGATGGTCAATTTATTTTCACCTGTTTGGAAAGACACAGACCTTAAGTTAGCAATGAAAGGTCAGGAGTGGTAAGGAGTGAGAGGCGGCACCCACAGCATCGGGAAACTCGCACAATGACTATCCCAAGGGCTCGAGTCTCTAGAATGCAGCAATCTCCTCATGAAGGAAGCAGCAATCTCCTCACTGAATATTTAGCTCTGAAGAGAGCCTCATCACGATCACCAAGTCTTTTTTTTTTTTTTCTTTTTGGGTCACACCCGACAATGCACAGGGGGTTACTCCTGGCTAATGCACTCAGGATTACTCCTGGCAGTGCTCGGGGGGCCATATGGGATGCTGGGAATCGAACCCGGGTCGATCACGTGCAAGGCAAATGCCCTACCCGCTGTGTTATCGCTCTAGTCCCCCCGATCACCAAGTCTTGATGCTTGGGTGAGACCCTCGCCTTGACCATGACACCTGGCCTTGGGAGAGCGCATTCATGCTTTAATGAGATTCCAAGTGCAAGCTTGTCTCGTAGGAGTAAGATTCTTAACAACCAATGAAGATCAGTAGTGCGAGAAGTCACTATACCTACTTGTCTGTGCAAACTTTTCCAGTGCGATGAGTGCAAAAAGCATGACTGTGGGGTGGGACCGTAACTTCTGAAAGACAACAAAAACACAACAAGCATCACCTCCGTGCACAGGTTTTTCTTTTCTGTTTTTCAGCAGTCAAAAAGGTTATACTCATTAAGTTGTTAATGATTGGTAGTGAAGAAACAAGATAGTTTCTTAAAATTTTATGTATTTTTCTTGAGGTCATTGAAATTAATCTATAGACACGGACATATCATAATGATCTCACTAAATGCACTGCTAATTTTTCTTAGTAAAATTTATATTAGGACTGTTCAATAAAATGTTGATTCTTACATTCACCTAAGCAAGTCAGTCAGAAAACAAGAATTTTGAGGCCTACTTTGTAACTGTATCTCACAAGGACTCAAAAAACAAAAAAAGAAAGACTAGTCCAAGCAGAGTATATGTTTTACATAAGAAAGGATTGGAGGCTCTCTGCCGGGATCCGGCGGCCGCACATGTGCGGCCTCACGGCAGCTGCATGAGCCTGACTCCAGAGGCCAGCTAAACTACTTTTGGTACCGGCAGCTCCTTGCAGAATGTCTCCAGACGGAGAACTAAGCCGCGGCCCCATGCTTGTCCAGGAGGGGAAAGGTTTTTCTCTCTTGTCTTTTCCTTCTTTTCCTTGTGGGGGCGGGGAGGGGAGGGGGAGGGCGTGGCGACCGCCAGCTTATGAGGACCACAAATGAGAGATACAAGCTTGCAATGATCCAATTTCTGGAAGAAATTCCCTGTATTTATTTGCTAAAACACAGAAATCCAAAACCTCATATCTCATATCTCTTCACAGCAGGTCTGACTCTAGTGGGGAACTCCTAACGGTAATAGTGAGTTTTTTGTTGAAATATTGAATGTAACCAATGTAAAGAGAAAGTAAAGTGAAATTTATCAGTTACACAGGCGGGGTGGGTGGGGGAATGGGAGGTATACTGGTTTTTTTTGGTGGTGGAACATGTGCACTGGTGGAGGGATGGTTGTTTCAGCATTGTATAACTGAAACTTAAGCCTGAAAGCACTGTAATTTTCCACATGGTGATTCAATAAAATAAATAAAAATAAAAATAAATAAATAAATAAAAAAGAAAGGATTGGATTTGATCCCTGGCACCATATCCAGAGCAAAGACCTGGGAGTACTCTGAGCAACTCCCACTGTGGCCCCCAAACCAAAACACAAATAATAATTGCTAGAAATAACTTTTCACTTAAGACTCTAAAATAAATTATTCATTACCAATACGTTCTAAAATTACTATAATGAAATGAACAGCTAATGGTTCGGTTTTCGACTTGCTCTCAAAAAAAAAAAAATTCATAATGCTGTGACTGGTGGGAGAGGGACAAGTAGACCCTCTCGGTCACAGCGACACCACGTCACATCTGCTGACACGTAAAGCAAGGCTCCCCTGCTCAGCACCACCACAATCTCTCACGACTTTCCTTTCCCTAGTCACGTCAGGATCCTGCAAACAGAGTAGCAGAGCACTGAGTAAAGATTCCCACTGACTTCCCTGGTGCCCCGCTAGGTTCTGCAAAGCTCTCATCATCATTCTCGGCTGCAAAAAGCCCCAATCAAACAAACAGAAATGGAACAAGATCAAATAAAATGGGAGGCTCTGTGCCCCACAGCTGACTGGGACAGATTCAACCCCTGGCACCACGTCCGGTCCAGACTCGCAGGAGTGATCCCAGCCATTCAGAGCCCCTCTGCCTGGCTCCCAACCACTGCCCCCTGACCGTGCTACCCGTCTACCTCTACCTCCTCTAACTCTGGTCAGGGGGCTCTTTGGAATTTTGTGGACGCATGGTCACTTCCAACCCTGGGTCTCTGTTTGTGATAAGACTTTAACCAAGAAACCCAGTTCTTCCTCCTGTGTACACGATCACATCCTGAGCTTCCAGGGGGACCCAGCTGTGGGCCCTCCTTCTTCCTCCTCCCTCAGGAAATCCCTGGCACTCGGGACTCTTCCAGTTCTTATGGTATTGTATTGTTGTTGTTGTTGTTGTTTTTTACTTAGTTGAAAATATGAATGAGTTAACCAAATATTTGTTTAAAATTTTAAGCAATCTGCCTTGTGTAAATAATATGTACTTAGGTACATATTACCTAAGTACATATTATATACATGTTATTTTTATTAACATGGCATTGCCCCCCCCTGCCTCTCCCTAGCTCCCCATTACCTTCTCTCACAGCATCTACTCACAGGGAAGCAATTCTACTCCTGGTCACAGCCCCCATAAGACAGAGGCCAATCTGCCTTGTCGGAGTAAGCTTTGTCCCCTCAGCTAACCAGCAAACTCTCTGGGTAAAGAAATAACTGGTGGCCTCCGGTCTCCATACCGTCTACTTAGTTTTGCCATTTGTAGTGTGGACACTACGGAGTCTGGTCCTGGGGGACCGGTTTGCTTCGGTGTTTGCGTCTGGTGATGTGGTATGACAGGACCATGCTCGGACTTTTTAAGGCATACACCCAAATGCCAGTCAAGTAGCTATCTATCTAAAAGAATGTATTTAAAACCAGGCTAAGATCTTTTATCGCAGGGATTCTCATAAAACGTATCACAAATGATGGCATGAAGAGATCTCACACAGTTAACTTGAAAGTCCAGATCTACTACGTACTCTTAAACTGCAGGAGCAGGAGGCTGGTATCTTAAGTAGTCTCACATTTCCAAATAAAGGTAGTTATGAAGACTGAAGCACTCCTATACGGCATAACAAGCTACTTAGAACCAACTAAACCATTTTTGCTTTTAATGAAATCTATTCCACTTTTATTATTCTTTTTTGGGGGATTTTGCTTGGTTTTTGTGTTTTTTGTTTTGTTTTGTTTTTGTTTTGGGATCACACCAGGCAATGCTCAGGGGTTACTGCTGGCTCTGCACTCAGGAATAATTCCTGGTGGTGTTCAGAGAACCATATGGGATGCTAGGGATTAAACCTGGGTTGGCCCTGTGCAAGACAAACGCCCTACCTACTGTTCTATCCCTCCAGCCCCCTTTATTATTATTAACCTAAGAGGGAGCAGATAAACACTCAGGAAACACTTGTAAATAAAACTGATAATTGATCCAATTCTCCATGCCAGTGGCTAATCTGGCAACTTCAGGCAGTTCTAGATGAGAAGGAATGACCAGTCTTGATGCTTTTTACTTACCAGACACTGCAGCAAGTATTCCAGTATTCCTGGGCTAAGTAAACCTATACTTGCAGGACCTAGACGAATGCAACAAATAATGGATATGATGAGTGTGCCGAATTACTTGTAATTAGTAACCAAGAGTAAGACTTCTGACAGACCTCTTTCATAAAGTATTTCAAGCAGAAGCACAAGACCTTCTTCAAGCTCCCAGAGTCGAGGAAGAAACGGTACCATCCCCATTTCACAGTAAAGAAGCCTGCGGGAGCAATGCAGTGACTGGGGAGCTTGGGGAAGGACCAGAACTCAAGTGTCTCTTTCTCATTCTGTCTCTTTCCCTCAACACGACAGGAATACCTGGACTATTAACCCGTGGAGTGATGTGAACTTCTCCATGACGGGAATATTCACAGAAGATTAGACGTCTGCTTTCCTTACCGGGAAGGGCTCCATCTTAAATGGCCCTTTCTTGGGCTGAAGAGACAGAACAGAGGTGACAGCACCTGCTTTGCTTGCAGTCACAGCCGTGGCACTGGTTTGAATCTTGGTACCACATAAGGTCCCCCAAGCACCATCAGGAGTGGTCCCGAGAACAGAGCCAGATGTGGGCCACAACAAAAGTTCCTTTTCTTCTTCTCTGCCTAGTATATATCCAGTATCTAGCAAAGCTTTACAAAGTGTATATGTTATGCACGCAATCTTCATTTTACTAAGTTTAGCCTTTCCTTGAACTCTTTTTTTGGGGTAGTGGTGTGCACTGTGGTCCACAGGGGACCAAATCCAGGGCTTCTGGGTGCAATGCGCACACTGCAACCCCGAGTCACCCCCCAGCTCCATTTCTCCTATTTTTGATTTTAAATAAGATTAAAACTTTTTCATTTATTAGGGGCCACACCTGGTGACGCTCAGGGATCACTCCCGGCAATGCTCAGGGGACCACAGGTGGTGCTGTGAATCAAACCTGGGTCGGCCACATGGAAAGCAAGCGTCTTAACCCACTGTTATCAATCACTCTCGGCCTCCAAACAAAACTTTCAATTTCATTTCCCTCTGAAAATCCTTCAATGCTTAGCTGATCGCATTCACCTCTTGGGCTTTTAAGTAAAAAAAAAAAAAGTTTGAGACATTCTTTCTGGTATATAAGGTTTTGATCAAAAACATGACTAAATTTCTCCTTTAAAGTCAACTACTTTTGGGGCTGGAGCGACAGCACGGCGGGTAGGGCGTTTGCCTTGCACGCAGCCGACCCGGGTTCGATTCCCAGCATGCCATGTGGTCCCCTGAGCACTGCCAGGAGTAATTCCTGAGTGCAGAGCCAGGAGTAACCCCTGTGCATCGCCAGGTGTGACCCAAAAAGCAAAATAATAAACAAATAAATAATATATATACAAAGTCAAATACTTTCAAGAATTTCCTGTCTGGCGCTTCCAGAGTTACCTGCCAGTTTCTCGGCCAGGCAGCCCAGGACTGCAGACGTGTTCCTGTGTTTGGCAGGGTGGCCCGAGTCCTGGCAAGCTACTTCTCCATTTAAATTAAGAATTTCAGTCAATTTCTGGAGTGCATCCTAAAAACAAACAAACAAAAAAGAATGAGTGAGTTTGATAAATATACTACTAAGGCTCTTGTCCCAGAGTCAAGCTATAAGCAAGTGTCAAATCACAAAATATTGTGCAAAAATGATGTTCGAGACCTTTAGCCCCAAAGATATTATTGATGGAAAATATTGTCAACTGGAAATATTTCTTCCATAAAATGTCTAAATTTCACTTGAAAGATACCAAACATATGCGATATACCCTGGAATCCTTAAGCAAGCCAAACCCACCCAAGAGATGGCAGGACTGATAACAACAGGGCCAAGTAATACTGAAGTAAAGAGTTAAAAAAAATTTAAGCCAGGGTCTGGAGGATACTGCAGGGGGTAGGGAGTCTGCCTTACACGCGAGCTACCCAGGCATCCCATACAGTCCTCCGAAGGGAGTGACCCGGCACTGCTGGGTGTGGCCCCCAAACAAAAGGCCAAGACAGCAAACTGTCTAAGCCAGCAAGAATGAAACTCACGTTTTCAAGGCAGATTACAATCTTTTTAAAGAAATCTCTTGTGCAAGGGGCCAGAGCGACAGCACAGCAGGCAGGGTGCTTGCCTTGCACGCGGCTGACCTGGGTTGGATTTCCAGTACCCCACATTGTCCCAGAGCCCCAGGAGTGACCCCTTGAGCACAGAGCCAGGAGTAAGCCCTCAGCACTTCTGGGTGTGCCCCCCCCATAAAAGGAAGGGAAAAAAATTATTATAAGGCTTAGGCAAAATTTAATGATCAGTAACTAAGCCAAAGACCCTTTCGCCACAGATATTTTTTCCATATTTTACCCAAATGTCTGAAGCTTTTTTTCTGTTTTGGGGCCACACCTGGTGGTACTTGGGGCTGACTCCCGGCTCTGTGCTCAGGGGTCACTCCTGGCAGCACTGTGGAAACTCATGTGGTACTGGGGATTGAACCGGGATCAGACACCAGCAAGGCAGATGGCTGGACACCTAGACTATCTCTGTGGCTCCCAGACATTTGAGGCTTACACAGACCGGGGGCGGGGGGGGGGAACAGAAAAAACCCAAACACAGCATTCCACTGAACGTATGGCCCGACACTTGTTAGTTTAAACTTTTGTTCTATATAAGGAATAACCAAGGCTCCTCTTTAACATTTGAGTAATACCCTTAAGTATTTTCAGGATATCTGCTTTTCCTTTTTTGGGTGGGAACAGGGGGGAGGGGGGTCCTCCCAAGTGATACTCAGGAGACCCAGGATCCTGACTCCTGGCCAGCCAGGCCAGCCAGGCCAGCAGGCCAACGCAAGCTTAGTGGCCGCCAAGGCAATGCTGCTCAGGCCCCATGGTGCTGGTGCTGGCCCCCCGCCCCCCTCACACAGGAGAGCTTGGGGGTCTCTAGGCCTACATCCAGCCATGCTCAAAGGGCCCTTCGTGCTGGGATGGACCCAGCTTTGGTACATGGTATGTATGTTACTAGCTCCTGGCCCTTAATTGCTTCTTTTTTTTTTTTTTTTTTTTTTTTGCTTTTTGGGTCACACCTGACGATGCACAAGGGTTACTCCTGGCTCATGCACTCAGGAATTACCCCTGGAGGTGCTGAGGGGACTATATGGGATGCTGGGAATCGAACCTGCGTCAGCCTCATGCAAGGCAAACGCCCTACCTGCTGTGCTATCGCTCCGGCCCCCACTGCTTTTCTTTCTGATAGGGAACAACAACAATAAAAAAAGATCATTTTTTTGCTATGGACCCAAGAGCTGGCTCGGTGGGCTGTGGACAAGCTCTGCAGGAGGGAGGGAAGCCGGGGCTTGACCCCCTGACTGCAGGTACTCATGTCCGAGCACAGGACAGGGAGCACATTGGATGTGGCCCAAAACCCAAGAAGGAAGGACACAAAAACAAAACACTTTGGGGGCCAAGAGACAGTTAAAGGGGTTAAGTGTTTGCCTTGAATGAGGCCAACCTTGCTTCTATTCCTGTTCCCCCAAGCCCCCCAAAAAACTATTTGCTTTGGGGTTGGGATGTGCTCAGTGGTAGAAGGTATACGTCATACATATATACATACATAAGCTCCTAAGCTCAGTCCATAAACACATGCACACATGATTTAAAAAAAGATTTTTGCTGTTGTTGTTGTAAGGAACTTGCTTAGAGGAGAAAAACAGTAAGCTTAGCAGGGCAAAGAGGCTACTAGAGTGAGCAAGTAGGGTGCCTGCCTTGCATGCGGCTGACCCAGGTTCAACCCCCGCCACTCCATATGGTCCCCTGAGCCCCACCAGGAATGATCCTTAAGTGCAGAACTAGAAGTAAGCTTTGAGCACCTCCAAGTGTGGCCCAAAACACAAATAAACAAACAAACAAAAAGAAAAAATCACTTTAGCAACAGAACATATTCATTTAGATTTCCAAAGATGACTATTTTAAATATAAATACTTCCATTTTAAACAACTTTAAAATTTTAAGTTAAAGTTTTCACAGTAAGCAACTGCTTGAAAAAGTAGGACCTCATTAATAAAAACCACATTTACATAATGAAATTATTAGTCAACAAGCAGATCCTAAATATAGGAAGAAAATATAAAACATCAAATATTCTTTGTGGCCATTCATTCTGTGCTTAAGCACGGATGATAATTCCATAAAAGACAGGTGTTAACTTACTTTAGTGGGCAATGGACATTCATCTAGTAACAATGTTATAACAGCTGGTCCCAATGGGTCTTCCAATGGAATAACTCTAATTAAAGACTGGACAACATCCAACCATCCTTCATCTAAGAGCAAATCAAGAACATTATAAAATGGAGACACTATTATAAAAAATGCGAAAATAAAAACTTATAATGTCATATAAAATGACTTCATATTAAAACAAACACACCTGGCCTTCACCTGGCAGCATTTAGGCAGTTAGTATTTGGCATGGACATAGTATCAATTGCTACATCCTGATCAAAGAATCCTAACTTATAGGAATCCAGTGATTTGGGAATATCTTGGAGAAAATCCATGCTATGTTCTTGGATTCTCAAATTATGACTTAAATAGTTTCAGCATCTTATTTGCAACAGGGGATTTAACAAAAAATTTAGTCTTTGAAACATTTGGCTTTATTTTGAGAATGACACTGAGGGAAGATGAGGAACAAAAATAATTGTCCTTCCCATTCTGGAAGAGATGCTTAAAGATCTGTCAATGCCAAAAAGAAATCTCCCCCCATAATTTCAGTGAAGTAAAATCAATCTTAGGAGGTGCAGCTGTAATGTTCACAAGGAAATATATAGTACTTTATTACATTAGTACCATGTGCAGGTAAAGTTTCATACACTAAGGGCATTTTCCTTTGCTATGTGTACAAAGTATTTAATTTTAAAAGGTAGCTATATATTTTCATAATCATTAACCGGAAATACTTTTTAAAAACTTTAAAATACCTGTTTCTGCCATTTCGTGCAATGTAATCATTGAATAGGGAGGTTCCTGATCACTGAAAAACAAACATTCAAGACATCAAACTTGAAGAAATAAGAAATGACAATCTCAAATAAACAAAAATTCCAAATAACAATTCTATTCTATAACACAAAATTAAACTGGAAGTGGCGGGGGGAGGAGAGAAAGAAGAAATGAACATGAATGAATGTAAAGAAAAAGATGGAAGAGACGATAGAGCTATATTCTGCAGGGACAAATGCACACCACATGTGTTCTTTTTTAAGATCACTGTTGTTGTTGGCCCACAAATAAAGTGGGCTGAAGGGCACTCAAAAGGACTTGAAGTGAACGCACAAAACTAAAATCGGAGACCAAAATCTACTCTTCAGCTTTATAAAACTCTAGGGGTCCAAGGAACCTAAGACAGAGGTCAACGTCACCTCACACTTACCTCAGAGAAAGGCCGAAAAGAGAGATGACGAGGATAATCCCATATGAGGGCTTATGGAAGCAAAGGCCAACATAAACGTCTTTTTGTTGTTGTCTTCTTTTGGACCACACCCGGCTATGCTACTGAGCTTACTCCTGGCTCTGCGCTCAGGGATCACTGCTTGTGGGGCTTGGGGGACCATATGGGATATGATGGGAATTGAACCTGTGTCAGCCACATACAAGGCAAGTGCCTTAACCCTGGTCCTACTTCTCTGGCCCAGCTTAGGGCTCCCTGCCTGCAGGATGGATATCGGAAACCCAGCCCCATCTGTGTGTGCAATGAAAGAGGAAGACTCAAGTTTCCCCTCACGGTGAAAGGAGTTGGAAAACGTTATAATGGATACTGTTTATCCAGCTACAGTGGCATAAAGCAGAGATAGTCACGCAATCAGACCCGGCTTCTTACAATGAGATGGAGACTCAAGACCACCAATTTGAGGGATACTCACAGATCAAAGGTCCCTGGGATGCCCGCTCAGCAGTACAGCACTGACTTGCCGTGTACATGTGAGGTCCTGGGTTTCATCCTCGGGACTGTAAGACCCAGGGCTCAGCGCAGTAGTACAGCAGCTAGGGAGCTTGCCTTGCACACAGTGACCAGGGTTTGATTCCCAGCACCCCAGATGGTCCCCTGAGACCCAGCAGAGTGCAGAGCCAAGAATAAGCCCTAAGCATTACTGGGGGTGGCCAGAAATAAAACAAACCAAAGCAAACCACCACCAAACCTCCATTAAGGAGTCTGCATGGGTGAGGGAGGTAGCTCAGGGGTCTGGATTGCATGCTCTGCATGCCCATTTATACTTCCAGTACCGCATGGGTCCTCAAGCACCCACGGGAAACCCCCTAAGCACCAAGCAGCAAGCAGCCCTGTGCAACACTGGGTATGGCCCAAAAAGGAAAAGAAGAAGAAAAGAAAACCTGCAACTCAAAGTTCTAATGCATGAGAATAATATTACATACAACCTGAGAATAGTCCCCATCAAAAATAAGCAACTAACAAAACTTCTCAAAGATTTAAAAATAAGGGGCCAGAGTGATAGTACAGCGGGAACGGGCACTTGCCTACATGGGCCAACCCGGGTTCTGGTTGACCTGGATTCAATCTCTGGCACCCATTTGGTCCCCCTGAGCACTACCAGGAATGATCACGGAGTACAGAGCAAAAAGTAAGCCCTGAGTACTATCAGGTGTGGTCCAAAACCAAGCAAACATAAAAAGTAAATGAACAACTGTAAGTGGTATGTGAAATGATATTAATCAAGAGGAAAATAATTCAGAAATCCTAGAAATGAAATGTAACCACTGAAATAAGAATCTCATTATAACATGTAACAAAAGATGTACCATAAGGAGAAAACTGTGACTTGGAAGATGGTGCTGGAGAATTCACTCAGTTCACAGCAGAAATGACATTCAAAGAGATGATAGTTGCGATATTTCCAGATTGCAAAAAATACAGCATATCATATTGAAAGGAGCAGAATGTTAGACAACAAAAGAACAATAGCAAAAACCTTTGTTTCAGTGTGGAGGGGAGGGGATAAAGCCCGATATAGAGGTATACTGCAAAAAAGGCACTTTATTTCAAAACCAAGTCATGGAAAAAAAAATTACAGTGTCACGAGACTCTCCTACAGCAATTCTCTCAGCAGCAGGGGCTAAGCGCCCCTCAGGTCACTGTCGACCTTTCCTAAGTAACAGTTCCAACAATGTACACAAATCACTGCACCACTTATCATACATGCGTCACTTCAGGGAATACCTCCTCTATCTCAGTTATCTTCGTCCGTTTGTTTTGGGGGGCCAGACCGCATGTGCTCTCAGTACTTCCGACTCTGAAGTAACACACTCGAACCTGGGTTGGCCCTGTGCAAAGCTCTATCTGCTGTGTGGCCTCTCTGGTCCCAAATCATCTTTCATGTTTAGTCTTAAGCGTTTTTTAAGCTTTAGAGATTATGGAATTCTTCTTTAGCAGCTTCTAAATATCAAGCTATACAGAGTTTTAAACTGCCTGACTGCTAGTTTGCAATTTACAATTCTCCAACATGTCCTTCATGTTTACTCTGCAGCTGCTTTATTTCTCCCGTTTTCAGGAAAGTTAAAAACTGTAATTCAGTACAAACAATTTTAAGGTAAAAGTTATCCTATTCAAAGGCACATCTTTTTCCTCACATAAATGAGGTATGTGTCTTACCAACAAGTAAGTTGTGACATTTCCTAGCTTAGAAATAAAGCTCTTACTTTGCCTCTTATCACTCTCTTTTAAAACATGACAGAGCTGGAGACAAAGTTCAAAGGGCTGAGCACACACTTTGCACAAAGGTGAGCTGGTCTGATCCCTGGCACCACATGGCTCCCTGAGCACTGTCAGAAGTGACTGCTAAGCATTATGCTAGGAGCAGCCCCCAAGCACCATTCTGGGTGATGGCTCAGAAAAACTAAAATTGAGACCAAATATGACAATCTATTCTGCACCTGCTTTCTCAATAGGTTTAGGTAACACTGCTCGTAGTAAACACTTTATTTTGGGGTGGGAGAGGGCTTTTGGGTCACACCTGGTGAAGCTCAGGGGTTACTCCTGGCTCTGCACTGAGGAATCACTCCTCGTGGTGCTCAAGGGACCACCAGAGATGCTAGCAACCGAACCTGGGTTGGCTGTGTGCAAGGCAAGCACCCTACCTGCTGTACCTCGCTAGCCCTACTTATTCTGGAAGGACAACTTTTCATTGTACACTTACAGCACTTCAAGTACCATTGTAAGACACCTTATGAAACCACTTCTAGTTACTTTTCTGAGTCTGGGGGATAAAACTGATACAGATTTTTACTCAACATTGTGTGTGTGTGTGTGTGTGTGTATGAGAGATGGGGGGGTGGCTTAGGGGCCATGCCTGACCATGCTCAGGGGACCATTTGTAGTGAAAGGACTCGGACAATATACAGTGCCAGGATCTGAATGTGCAGTCGCAGCTAATTACTAGGCAAGAACCCAAGTACCTTAACCTTTGGACTATCTCTCAAGCCTCGACATCTGTATTTTAAACACATACGAAGAGTAATTTAATTCTGATACCAGAACTACTTCCAAGGTTGGTTCAGATATACTTAGGAAGATCTTTCTGAGACAACAATTGCCTCAGAAAACAAAATGCACAGGTTTACCTTGCTTTATGCTATAGTTTTGTTTGTTGGTTGTTCTTTCTTTTGACCACACCCAGAGGTGCTCAGGGGGGACTCCTGGATCTGCACTCAAGAATCACTCCAGGATGACTGGGGGCGGGGGAACCATACAGGATGCCAGGGATTAACCCAGGCTGGCTGCACGCAAGGCAAGCTTCCGACCCGCTGTACACTCTCTCTGGCCCCCTCTGTATCTTGAGGGAGGAGAGGGGGTGGCAGAGCCGCTGGTGTTTGGGGCTTACTCCTAGTGTCAGGGATCACTCTTGGTGGTGCTTGGGGGACCACAAGCAGTACTGGGGACTGAACTGAGGTCAGTCACATGCAAGGCACGTATCTTACCCCCTGTATTATCTCTCTAGACCCTTATGTTTTTGTTTTTGAGCAACCAGACTTTTTATAAAAAATGATTATTAAATACTTAAATTCACTAGGCCAGTCAGAAGTAAAAACAGCTTTAGAGACATAACCTATCTCCATATCATCCAAGCGAGTTTTTGGGGGTTAGGGTGGTGCCAGGAGTCAAAGCCGGGGGCCTCATCACATGCCAGGCCTGTGCACGACCCCCGAGCTGGTAATGTTCTGCGCCCAGGGGAGGCCGTGGGCAAGGCAAGCGCCCTACCTGCTCTGGCCCTCGATACAGGTGTTTGAGAACACGATAGCTCCCGTAAAGGCCTTATTCCTCGTCTCCATGCAGGAGGAAGCTGAGAGTCTAGAAGCAGTCCATCCAGTGTCATGCCACTGGCTCAGGGGCGGAGCCTGACCGTGAGCCTCGGTCCCTCACGGTTCTGAGCTTTTGCTCCTAACCACAGGGCTGGGTGGGTGAGATCAAACTGTTTTTCAGTGTGAACAATACCCTTTAATCTCACAGTTATTCAATCTGGGATTTTATACTTAGAGAGTGAGACAAAGCAAGGGGGAAAAAAACAAACCATGCACAGGTGTGCCCTTCCAGTGTTGACTCACAAAGCTTCCCAAACAGATTCCAAATAAGGGATTAAAAAAAAAAAAAGCCAAGGAGGAGGATGAAAACTCTCCATCCATCTCCTTACGCCGCCAAGGGAAGCAGCAGCCAGCCACACTCCTGGCAAGAACTACTCATCTTCAACCTCCTCGGGCAAGCAAGGTAAGAATGAGTCTTCATGAAATCACTCCCCGCTGGGGCTTGCACGCACAAGCTCCCTCCATCTCCACTGTGTTCCCTAATAAAGATCAGAGCTTTAATGAATGTTTGCTGCTAAGGAAGAGTTTAGGTAGTTCCAGACAGGAGTTGGTGCAAGTAAACCTTATAATTTACTCTGCCATCAGAAGAGAAATAAAACATCCTCCTTCGCCCTATGAGTGCAAGACTTGGCAAATCCATCTCAGTGAAGTGAGTCCAAAAGTTATGGTTACTGCCAGAACCCTTCTGCGTACAAAGAACGTGACTCTGAGTCACATACTTACTTATCTACAAGCGTCCGTATGACGGCCAGTGTGTCCAGCACCAGCCCATCGACGTTTTGTTTCTTTCTCCTTGGCTCGTGTGGTCCGCGGCCCCTCCGTGGGGGCCGAACAGGGTCCCGGGGTTGGCTCCTCGTGTCTGCGGTGGGCACTGCGCTGCTGTCCGCCTGATGCTGCTGGGTGTCAACACTGTCTTCTGCTCCACTGTCATCGCGGCAGATGCAGGAATTGCCCATGGTAGCACTGGCCCCTCTCGTCCGCAGGAAGTGAGCTATGCGCTCCTCAAGAGTCGACAGCAGACCTCGGCCAAGGCTTCTGCTCGCTAGGAACACGGCCCAACCAAAGACAATCATTTAGATAGTTTTCAGTTTCCCAAGTATTGTTTTCATAATCTGGAGTTGAGACAATTGCATCCTATTGGTTTTTAATAACTGAATGCCGAAGAAAGTGGTAGATCTGATCTCCAACATTATCAACTAGAGGAAATCCTGGTCAGCCGGTGGCAATTCTAAAAGAAAAAAGACACGAGAGAAGGGTAATGGATCTCAGATTCTCGGGTGCTTTCTCACTCAAACTTTCCAAGTTGGAGACTACAGGCATTAGGATTAGGATGAAGAATCATCTTCAGTTATTTTTTTCACAGATTTCCAACACAGAGGTTATCTTTTCATAAGAAAACTATCAATGACTCATTTTTTACCATTATGAAAAGGATCACTAAGTTAAAGCATATTCTTGTAAATCACACGAATTACCGATGATTGAAAGAAAACTATGTACAGCTTTATCTGTACAGACACTTTTGAAGAATGCATGCGATCTTTTCAAGGGCTTTCCCTCTTTTTTGATCTTTGGGTCACACCTCAGGGACCACTCCTGGCTCTGTATTCAGGAATCCCTCATGGCGGCTGCCCAGGGACCATGTGGGATGCTGGGGAGGGGTCCCGGGGCGGCCGCGTGCAAGGCGAGCTCTGCCCGCTGTCCTAACGCTTGAGCAGCTCAAGGGCTGCTTTTGAAGCTGAGAAGCAAACGGTCCGGCCAGGGCGGTGCTCGGCCGGGAAAGCCTGGGTTTGATGTCTCTCTCTGGGGACACACCCAGCAGCACTCAGAACTTACTTCCAGTGTGGTGCAGATCGGGCAGGTGGTGCTGGGAACTGCTGGGAACTGACACCAGACCTGCCGCAAGCAAAGGACGTGCTCCGGTGTAGGAAACCATCCCCCAACAAAACCCCCAAGGCCGGGACCATCCCCCCGGACAAAACAGTTTAGGTTTTTTGTTTGTTTGTTTTGGTCACATCCAGCAATAGTCAGGGGTTCCTCCTGGCTCTGCACTCAGGAATTACCCCTGGCGGTGCTGGGGGACCACATGGGATGCTGGGGCTCGAACCCAGGTTGGCTGCGTGCAAGGCAAACGCCCTACCTGCTGTACTATCTCTCCAACGCAAAACAGTGTAGGTTTTAAGAAAATCAGGGAGCAGCAAACATATGGCCAGGAAAGGAGCGAGCAGGTGACAGGCAGCAAATGTGGGCCCAGGAAAGGACAGAATAAAAGACTTCAGGGCGTTTCAAATGCAGAGGGGAAGGTGAATCCAGACTAGGAAAACTGGCATGACTTTATACTCTAAGGGCTCCTGCTGACTGGCATGTGAAACACCCCAGTCTCTGCTCCTCACGCACCCACTGTGCATGTCCTTATGTCTTTGTCAAACTATGCCGCCCGTGCTGGAAACATACTGTACAGAAAATGCCCTGCCTGGGAGCTCGCTGATGACCGCCAGGCGACCCTAAAGCTGGTGCAGTCCTTGAGTGTTTGTCTCATTCTCTGCAACTGACCCCCAGCTGGAGGGAGGTCGGAGGTGCCAATCTGACTGGCTTTGTCGCAGCAGACCCAGTCCTTTGAGCCATCTCCCTGGGAATCAACACCTTCCTTATACCTGGTGAGAAAGCCTCAGTGTTTGTTTCAAATAAAGGATCTAATTAAAGATGAAGTTAAGAAGTCACAAGACACATGTGATAACAGTCATTTGGTGTCAGGAAGAATGAAAGAACAGTGTTTCATTTAAATTAGCCAAACTATAGACTTCCCAGGTGGAAATTTTCTTTAAAATTACAAAGTAGTTACAAAGTTTTTCTGTTACATAAGCAAGGCTATTTTAGGAAAGGCAAATATGTATTACAAGGTTACATTTCACAAAGATCAGCTTGCTGCACAAAGTATCTACTTCAAAGTTAAGAATACCGAGAAACTAGTTATCTTTGCTTGAAAAGAAGCACCTTGTTCCAGGAACCAGGATGCTGCAGGGAGAATAAAGGCGAATAAGGCACAGTCCCTGCCGACAATATTTTGTAGATGACTATTCTCATTCCATATCATAAGCTCATCGTCAAAAAAAAAAAATTAAGGAGGAAGTCATGCCCACGAACCAACTCCGGCGCCAAGTAAGCCCATTCACCGGTCATGACCCAAAGACTCATAAATAAATCTCAAAAGAGACTAACAAGCTGCAGAGATTCTTCCGGGCCCCACACAAGGCTGAGTTGCCCGGGACACCTTCGAGGGGTTGCGGGTGAGCCCAGTGCCCGTCCACAGCCCCAGCAGCCAAAAACTTCCAATCCTTCACAATCGCCACACGCCAGGCTGGACTCCCCTGCTCCAGACAAGCCTCAGGCAGAAATTAATCCTCTGAAAAACTCAGACTTGGGTTTGTGACTGAAATCTCCAGGCTTTCAGGGAGCTGGGGATGGGCTACCTCCTCACCATCTCCCCGTTCTTAGAAGCCCTGAAGTCACACATGACCCAAAGTTGCAACCCTGTTAAAATTTAACTCCAGCTGCATCACCGTGTTTAGAATTTCTGGAATTCCTGAAGCCACATCTTAAACTTTACAACACTGATAACCCAGGAGTAGCACACCAGACTGGGTGGGATGTAATGTAGAAGGCAACCCCACCGAGATGAACAAAACATAAATGCAGAAGGCGTAACCTGTAAAAACATCTCAGTAATCTCTTATACAAGGACTCAGTGGCTCCATGGTGAGATACAACAATCTTCACTAACTTTCTTCTAAGGAAACATTTTTTGGATCATTCTGTTAGTAAATTATTGATAACAAGCAATGGCAAATAAATTCCTGAGGGCCTGCTATGAAGGCAAGCTTAAGGGTGGTTGGAAGTTGGAGACAATGGTGAAGGGGAGGCATAATGGTGGTGGGATTGGTGTTCAAATACCGAATGTCTGTAACAAATCATTATGTTAACAACTTTGTTGACCACAGTGTTTATATAAAGTGTAAGAGGAAAATAAAATAAAAATGAATAAAAAAAAATCTAAGGAGAGACTATGGAGATCGCTCAAAGAGGTGGACTGCATGTGGAAACCCAGGGCTAGATCCTTGGCACAGTCAACAATCAATCAACCCAAGACCCTAATAACAAAAGCAAACCCAACTAATTAGAGTCAGCTCTTTATTAAGCTGAGAAAATCTGGTTAGATCCGGAAAGAATTGGAAGAAGGGAGTTTGTAGTAAAAAGCAAAGAATTGGGGACTAGAATAATAGTATAGTGGGTAGGCACTTGTCTTGCATTCGACTGACCCTTGTTCAATCCCCGGCACCACATATGGTCCTTTGAGCCCTGCTGGGAGTGATCCCTGAGCATAGAGCAAGGAATGAGTCCTGAGCACTGCTGGATGTAGCCCCCAAACAAAACAGAAAAGCAAAACATCAAACCAGTACCTGGGGACTAGGACACAAAAGGACATTAATTACTCTTAAATCCTCATAAACTGAGCCTTGAGTCAGGAATATAGTTATAAATAAAACATACAATTCAGTGAGATTAGATGAGGAAAGCTGCTACCATTACTTCGGACATACTGAAGGCAAGCTCTTAGTTACCCAATTTACTACTCAAAGCACTTGCTTCACATACAGGCAGCTTTGGGCTTGATCCCTGGCAGCGCATGGCACCCCCAGCACCATGGGATGGACCTCTAGCAGAGTCTGGAGTAATCCCTGAGCATTGCCGGGTGTTACCCCCAAACAACAAAGCCAAATTACTGCTCATAGTGGGAAACAGAAGAAAAACAGATAGAGAATATCTACACACACACACACACACACACACACACACACACACACACACACGCACACGGGAAGAGGGGAGGAACACGGGATAGATAGATGTTATTGCCTTCCATGTAGCCTACCCTGTTCAATCCCTGGCAACACACACTGGTCCCCACGCACTGCTAGGAATGACCTCTGAACACAGAGCCAGGAGTAGTCCCTAAGCATCACCAGGTTTATGATCCCCAAACCAACAACCACCCAACCCAAACCCCAAAACCCAGGCAGGCATTATCTGTCTCCAGACTACCAAGCCCACAATGGCTGAGTGAAGCAGTGAAATGGTGTCGCAGATATCCCTGGTCCCGCCTACACAGCCAGGCTGCCCTTCAAAACTTGAAAACTGCACTTATAAATATTATGACTGAAGGACCAGAGAGATGGTACAGGGGATGAGGTGACTGCCGTGCACATCACATACACCCTGACCACTGCCAGGAATATTCCTGCCTTGAGCACACAGCCAGGAATGATCCCTGAGTACCCAGGTGTGGCCTAACACATGTAAAAAGAAAAAGATGACTAAAGAATTGGTACGAGCATGATACAAAGGCTCACAAGACAGTTCTTAACAGAGAAAGCTTTCTAATCACCAGAGTCAAAGCAATGCCACCTGCGCTAGTGCAGAGGCCAGAGCGCACAACTCCCTCCAGGACAGATCACTGAGAGGTCCCGATGCTTATGCGGACAGGAGACAGAAACCAGAAATAACTCTCGGTGTACATTTCTAGAGTCTTTGTGGGTTTTTGTGTTTGTTTTGGGGGCCACCCATAGCTGTGCTCAGAGCATACCCCAGCTCTATGCTCTAGCATCACCCCTGGCAGGGCTCAGGGGACCAGACCAGGGTTGGCTGCATGCAAGGCAAATACCCTATCTGCTGTACTACTGTTCTGGCCCCAGCACTTCTATAACCTTAAAAATTATATTGGTTTCTGAGAAAACCCAGAAAGTCAATAGTCAAGAAGTCAATAATGGAATGTACAAAATATGGTATATGAATTGTATTTCAATTAAAAAATAGATTTAAGCTGCACGAGCATAACTCCAGAGGCCAGCTAAACTACTTTTGGTACCGGCAGCTCCTTGCAGAATGTCTCCAGACTGAAAACTAAGCAGCGGCCCCATGCCTGCCCAGGAAGGGAAAGGTTTCTCTTCTCTCTCCTCTCTCTCCTCTCCTCTCTCCTCTCCTCTCTCCTCTCCCCTCTCCTCTCTCTCTCTCTCTCCCTCTCTCTCTCTCCTTTTTCCTTGCGGGGGGTGGGTGGAAAGGGTGTGGCAACTGTCATATTATGAGGACCACTAATGAGAGATACAAGCTTGCAATGATCCAATTTCTGGAAGAAATTCCCTGGCCTTACTTGCTAAAATACAGAAATCCAAAACCGCGCGGCCACTATTTCGGCCGGGCGACCTCATATCTCTTCACAGCAGGTCTGACTCTAGTGGGGAACTCCTAGCAATAATTGTGAGTTTTTTGTTGAAATATTGAATGTAACCAATGTAAAGAGAAAGTAAAGTGAAATTTATCAGTTACACAGGCAGGGGGTGGGGGGGATGGGAGGTATACCGGGGTTTTTTTGGTGGTGGAATATGTGCACTGGTGGAGGGATGGTTGTTTCAGTATTGTATAACTGAGACTTAAGCCTGAAAGCATTGTAATTTTTCCACATGGTGATTCAATAAAAAAAAAAAAAAAGATTTAAGCCTAAAAAAAAAAAAAGAAGAAGTTAAGCTCTGGCCTTCTCACAGAAAGCCTACAGAGAAGGTACTATTGGAAACATTCATATTAAGGAGAGGTTAAAAAGAAAAGTCAGGGCCAGAGAGACAGCACAGGGGCTAAGGCCTTACACCTAGGTGACCTCACACTGCATATATGGTCCCCCAACAGATGGCTGGGAGTGGCCCACCCCACAAAATAAAGAAAGGAGGTGGGGGGAGAGAAAGAAAGAGAAGATTTCCCCAAAATCCTCTTGTACTGTAAATTTTCTTTTAGTTACAAAACAAAAATGACTTTATCAAGACCCAAGTATCGCACACATCTATAGAACTGTGAGTTTCTCTTCTGTTCTGACAGTCCATTCATTTCCTAGAAGGAACCTGTTAGAAGCTTTGTTTGCTACACGCCTGTGATTTATTTTGCAGTAACATGTTTTTTATTTATTTGTTTTTTTGTTTTTGGGTTACATCCAGTGATGCCTGGAGGTTACTCCTGGCTCTGCACTCAGGAATGACTCCCGGCAGTGCTCAGGGTACCTTATGCTGAGATTTGCTTTGTTTTTCTTCACATTTCTCTCTATACCAATTTAAACAAAACTACCTCATGATAAGGGTGAACAGGAATCTTCTGGATAATCATAGTTTCTTAATGACTGTGCTGTCCAAAAAGCCCCAGAGAACCAACTGACAGTGTGGGGAAAGGCCTAGAGCCCCGTACAAGCCTTCTGCTGAAAGAGCTTCTCTCCCGGGGCAGTGCCCTCCAAGGCTTTTCCCCACAGCCCTGTCAACATTACCAGAGCAGAAAGAAATTACACTGGTCTCTCTCTCAAGTTCTCAAGCCTTTCCACGATCAGTATAAAAGTTCAGAAGACGGGCTGGAGCGATAGCACAGCGGGTAGGGCGTCTGCCTTGCACTCGGCCGACCCGGGTTCAATTCCCAGCATTCCATATGGTCCCCCGAGCACCGCCAGGAGTGATTCCTGAGTGCAGAGCCAGGAGTAACCCCTGTGCATCGCCAGGTGTGACCCAAAAAGCAAAAAAAAAAAAAAAAGTTCAGAAGGCAGGCATTCAGTACAAATAGTAGATGAATCCAAAATAAATTCAAGAAAACCTACCTCAAGCAGGGAACAATTGGGTACAAAGGAAGACTGATAATGACCCAGAAGTGTGAAGGAGAGAAAATTCTAGGAAACAAAGACCTGAAGGGAACAATGGAGTCCCCACAGGGTCACAGCCAACACTTGGGAAACTACTGAGGATAAATAACAAGAAACAATGCCGGCAGTGCTTGTGAGTAGAGGGTTAAACAGAAGGCTGTAAAAGAAAAAAAGAAGAAAACAACTTTGTTAGATCTGAGACTCTTACACTTTGTTCTCTCAGAAGATGCTTTTGCTAAGACTTCCATAAAGCCAGTCTCCAGTCAGCACAGCGTCCACGGAAACGGGAGACGCCAATACAGACAGCAGCCTTTGGCTTCTTCTCTTTTTCTGGAGGTTTCAGGGACTGTGAACCCGGGTCTCAGACATGTGAGTCAGACATGTGCTCTATCACATACCTCATCCCTCCGTGATGGTTTTTAAAAAACATCACCCAGCGACACGGACGCAGCCCAGCTCCACAACTGAGCCCCGCCAGCTGCCACGCCACCGCGCGGTTCCCGCCCCACAGGTCCTGCAGCACACGCCGAGCGCCACCGCACTGCCGGCCCCGTCGGGCCACAGTGACTCTGAGGGAAGAAAGCTGCACGGAGGCCCACAAGCGCCAACTGTGAAACGGTGGCCCAGAGGCTCAGCTGGCACCGAACCAGCCCAGAAAGTCCTCAGGTAGTGACTTCAGGCACCTCACTGTGAGGACCAGCGACGCCCACAGATGGACTCTTGCTGACCTAAGCTTTTATAACTCATCATTTCCGTTCTAACACCAACATGCAGGAAGGTTGTTTGTGCCTGCTAAGGGTGCAGGCCGGGTGGTGGGTGGGAAACTGGGGTTACTGGTGGAGGGACGGTCACAGAGGGTGGGACTATGCTGCAACATTTAATGCCTGAAACAACTGTATTATGAACAACTTGGTAAATCATGATGTTATAATTGTAATAAAAAATAATTTTGCAAGGGCCACACCACCACAACAAGAGCTTCTGTGGTACTCTAGTGAAGAAGTACCTTGGGGACACTAGGGCCACAATAAGAGAGAGACAGAGACAGAGACAGAGAGACAGAGAGAGATAGAGACAGAGAGAGGGGGAGGGGGAAGACAGAGAGAGAGAGAGACAGAGACAGAGAGAGACAGAAACAGACAGACAGACAGAATCAATACTGGGACTGTAACCCACAACCTCCCAGATGCTACTCATGTGCTCTACTCAAGTGCTATCTCCCTGACCCCCAACAGAGGAATTAACCACAAAAATTCTAAATACACTGAATGCGGCTGAAGACACTGTACGGGAGGTAGGCTGCTTGCCTTGCATGCTGCGGACCCCAGTTCAAATCCCTGATACACATATGGGCGGGTCCCCGCAGCATCACCAGAAGAAACTGAGCACAGAGCCAGGAGTGATATCTTAGCATCAAAAGTACAGTGCAACCCTTTCTCCCCAATTAAACTGACTAAATTTGGAAGACAAAAACAAAATTTTCTTATTTCCAAACTGGACTCAAGTGTAATTTGGATCAATTTCTTCCAAAACAATCATTTCCCCTAAACACTGTCAATTATAAAATGCCAGGGGATTGGAGAGATAGTACAGTGGGTAGGGTGCTTGCCTTGCACACGGCTGACCTGGATTCAATCCCTGGCACCACCTTTGGTGCCCCAAGCCCTGCCAGGAATGATTCCTGAGCACAGAGCCAGGAGTTAGCTCTGAGCACCGCTGGGTATGGTCCCAACACAAAACAAACAAAAACATAATGTTAGAGAAGAAAATGGATTAAATCAAAAGTTTAAAAAGACTTTCTTTTTTAAGGACCAGGTATAAATACCAACTAAAGGTATAAACAAGTTGTAATATGTGTAACAAACTATGCAGGCATTTCAAAGGAAAGACTAGGAAACACACAAGGAGAAAAACAAGAGGTGCTGCCTTAAAAAAATATCTGAAACGAGTGCAGAAGAGATAGAGCACAGGGTGGGAGACCTGGATTCAGTCCTGGCCCTTCTCCCCAAGGCAAGGATTTTGTTATTGTTGTTGTTATCCCGTTGCTCATTGATTTGCTTGAGTGGGCACCAGTAACGCCTCCATTGTGAGACTTGTTACTGTTTTTGGCATATTGAATATGCAGCGAGTAGCTTGTCAGGCTCTGCCGTGCAGACGGGATACTCTTGGTAGCTTGCTGGGCTCTCCTAGAGGGACGGAGGAATCGAACCCGGGTCAGCCACGTGCAAGTCAAACACCCTACCCGTTGTGCTATCACTCTAGCCCATCATTCATATATATATATTTTTTACTAAAGAAACAATAATTTAGGCAAAAGAATGGATGATAAAGTGACATTTGAGACCTTTATTTTTTACCATGCTTTTAAGTATTATGTGGTCTATTTTCCTAGGATCACTGTTTTGTGTTTTTTTTTTTTTTCTTTTTGGATCACACCTGGCAATGCACAGGGGTTACTCCTGGCTCACGCACTCAGGAATTACTCCTGGTGGCACTGAGGGGACCATATGGGATGCTGGGAATTGAACCTGGGTCAGCTGGGCAAGGCAAATGGCCTCCCTGCTGTGCTAACACTCCAGCCCCGGGATCCCTGTTTTAAGGAAGTAACTACACAATATATAGGGTACTAGACTCTACATAGCACTGTGCATACAAATACTGTGATGCTTACAGCTTTGAGTACTTTCTTGATACACCAAATATTATAATTTTTTTTTCTTTTTTGCAGTGCTGAGAATTGAACCTAGTGCACACACTTGGAAGGTAAGCTCTCAAGCCACATCCCTGGCTTCCTGAGACACCTTAGATCATAGGTAGTTCTTATACTTGCAGTTTTCTTACGAGGATTAAGTAGAATATTACATGTACAAATTGATGCCCAGGGGACACAGGGATAGTACAGCAGGTAAGGTGTTTTGCCTTGCAGGCAGCTGACCCAGGTTTGATCACTGGCCCGACATGTGGTCCCCTGAGCCCCGCCAAGTGTGATCCCTGAGCGCAGAGCCAGGAATAAGCCCCGAGCATCTCCAGGTATGACCCTAAAACCAAAAATACAAACAACAAATTGAAGCATAACTAGATCCCCAAAACAAGATATGAATACATAATCAGAATTAAAATAATATGAGAGAGGAGGGCTGGGGGTAAAACCTGAGTTAAGAAGATTAAGATAACTAAAAAAAAAAATTCAT
The DNA here is from genome assembly GCF_027595985.1 of Sorex araneus. NCBI lineage: Eukaryota > Metazoa > Chordata > Mammalia > Eulipotyphla > Soricidae > Sorex > Sorex araneus. The sequence continues at coordinate 23,020,565 of NC_073309.1, forward strand.
TTTTACCTACTATATAACTAACGTAATTTTCACTTTCCATGCTATTTGAACAACGGTCGCTTGATCACCATGAAAGGTGATGGGCACTAGAATCACTTATGCACGTAAAAATGCAAATTCTGGGCCCAGTCCAAGTAGCCAGAACCAGAATTCCCAGGCCCTTGCGCATTCTACAGGTGTCTTCTGAAGAGCTCCCCAGGTGCTCTGATGCGAGATCTGAAAGTCCCTGTTCTGCAGATCCCCGTGAGAGCCTGGCACAGGGGGCAGGACCTGCGGGCTGAACAGGACTGAAACCCTAAGAATGAGTCTCCTCTCAGAAAGAAAGCCCCCAGAAGAAAGCAACACTGGCCTCACCCAGAGAGAATCTGCTGCATAATCACATTCTAAATTTTAGAATTCCTGAGCGCTCGGCCGCATTTGCAGCCATGCAACCTCTCATATGCTACACCACCAATAACCAAGCTGTGGTGGGGGGGGGCACGATTTGGGATTTGGGGTGGGAACATTCAGACTATGGTGGTGGGAAGGTGCAATGGTGGTGGGATTGGTATTTGAATATTAAATGTAATGAATAATTGTGAACAACTTTATAAAGTAAAATTTAAAAAGAAAAAAAAAAAGAGTGCGTTTTCTGGGGTCATTAGGGCTACTCTCCTGGTGCCAGAAGGATAGTACAGTGTGCAGGGCGTTTGCCTTGCACACAGCTGATCCAGGTTCAAGCCCCAGCATCCCAGGTGGTCCCCCAGCACAGCTAGGAGTGATTCCTGAGTTGCAGTCACGTTAGCCCTGAGCATCGCTGGGTGTGGCCCCAAAACTTAATCAATCAATCAATAAGACCATCTTAGAACACAGCCAAAATGACCATTAGAGTTGAATCCCTCAGTGGCGATGTGCAGTATAGACAGAAACCCAAGCTGCGGGACTGGGCGGGGGTTCAGCAGTGGAGTGCTTTTTCTGCACATGTGAAAGAGGCCTTGGGGTCGACCCCCAGCAGCGCCCCGCCTTCCCTCCGCCTTCCATACGTAGGCTCCAGGCACACTCGACCATATCTATGCTACGAAGCCGCAAAACAAACCTAAATAGGTAACCTAATTACTTAGGTAATTAGGTAATTATTGGATAAAGCCCGAAACAGGCAATACATTATAGGTGGGCTGGAGTGATAGCACAGTGGTTGGGCGTTCGCCTTTCATGCGGCCGACCTGAGTTCGATTCCTCCGCCCCTCTCGGAGAGCCCGACAAGCTACCGAGAGTATCGAGCCCGAGCGGCAGAGCCTGGCAAGCTACCCGTGCGTATTGGATATGCCAAAAACAGTAACAATAAGTCTCTCAATGAGAGACGTTACTGGTGCCCACTCGAACAAATCGATGAGCAACAGGATGACAGTGACAGTGACATTATAGGTATATTGCTCAAGAGCTGACAGACTGGATAAAATGGAAAAGGATTAAGACTAGAAATTATGTATATTTCTGTGATACATCACCAATTTTGAAGATTTCTCAGCATTAGTCAAGTGACTTGTGAGACAAGAAAAAGTCACAGAATTTAAATATACACAAACTATTAAACTTGTGGTTATAGCAATCACCAACTGATTTAATAATCGTATCACTGGATGCTACTTACTTAGCAGCAAGGATTTTTTTTTTTGGGAGGGAGGGAGGGAACCATCTAAATGGTAATGCTTTTGTAATTCTATTTATTTATTTATTTATTTTTTAGGTATTTGGGCCACATAAAGCAGCGCTCAGGGCTGACTCCTGGCTCTGCACTGAGGGATGACTCCTGGTGGGGCCTGGGGAGATACGGGCCGCCTGCTGGGAATCAGACCCTTGTGAGGTATGTGCGCCGAGGCGACTGCCCTGCCCACTGCACTATCTCAGCAACCCAGTAATGCTTTCTAAATCATACTGTCGGTACCTATTTCCCTTGGAAGACTGTGGTTACAATCCAAGTTCCTTCCTGATCTCTCTTCAGTCTGGCATCATTTTGATTCTTCCCTTCTTAGAAGTATTTATACTTCTCATTTCTATTGAACCTGACTTATTGTAGTTTTGTAATGGGGGGGGAGTCACAGGGGCCACACCCAGCAGTGCTTAGGGGCTACTCCTGGCTCTGTGCTCAGGAGATCATTACGTGGTATCAGGGATCTGAACCCAGCTCAGCAGGCGGGACACAAGGCAACGGCCTCACCCTGCACTATCGATCCAGTTAAAAATTGTTCTATAGGGGCCGGAGCGATAGCACAGCGGGTAGGGCGTTTGCCTTGCACGCGACCGACCCGGGTTCGATTCCCAGCATCCCATATGGTCCCCCGAGCACTGCCAGGAGTAATTCCTGAGTGTAGAGCCAGGAGTAACCCCTGTGCATAGCCAGGTGTGACCCAAAAAGCAAACAAACAAAAAAATTGTTCTACAGGGCCCTGAGCAGTGGTACAGTGGGTAGATGGTACAACAACAACAACAAAAGTTGTTCTATGGAAGGGCAGGCTTGGGCTCTCAGTAAGTTTCATGCTAACGCTTTGATACTCAAAGCACTGATCTCCCTGCCGTTAACAACTGAGCACCGGGACACCTGCCAGCCGGTGCAACTCTCTCTAATAAATGAACAGCCTAGGAATCAATGATTCAAGTATCTGCTCCTGTCCAGTCACAATACAGCTCAGTAACAGAAAGACGTTGGTTAAACGAATGACCACAGAAGGAAAAAGCAAACTAAACTCGGGCATGAAACTCCTGTTGCTGTCATCGTCATCATTTAAAATTTGTACTTTGGATGAAGCATTTCTTCCTATCCCCTCTCAAAGCTAAATTATCCAACATGAAAACCACACACACACACAATCATAATTTTCTCTCATTAAAACTTATTTTGAATTCCTTCCTCAGTGATTATATGCCAAGTGTTAGTTCTGATAGCTTATAGAGCCCTTCCCCAATTTACCATGAGACACTTCTGGCGCTGGGGAGCTAGTTCAGAGGCTGGAACACAGGCAAAGCATGTGGGAGCTCTGACTTTGATTCCCAGTACCAAAAGGTCTCCTGAGCACTCCTGGGAGCAGTCACTGAGCACTAAGCCTGGAGTAGCTTCCAGGCACCAGGTCAGCTATGGCCCAAAAATGGAGAAAAGGAAAATATTCTAGGGCAGAGGGATCGTTCAAAGGGTTGAGTACACGCTTTGCCATGTACTTTGCGAGTCCAGGTTTGATCCCTGGCACCGTGTGAAGAGACCACTGAGTAAAAGAACAGGGAGAACAAAGCACTACCGGGGGTGGCCCTGACACTACATCCCCCAAATCTAATACATTCCAAATTTTATACCTATACGTCCCCCATTATTCACAAGCCCTTGGGTCAACCATTGACATTTTATTTTACTTACTTTATCGCTATCTATCTATTCCCATCACCAAACCATCTAATTCTTTATGCCTTTGTTTTTTGTTTTGATTTTGGGCCAAACACAGTGGTCCCCAGGGCTTACTCTGGGCTGTGCTCGCTCCTGGTGAGGCTTAGGAAACCATATGGGGTGTGAGGGATCGAACCCGGCTTAGCAGTGTGCAAGGCAAGCACCCTCACCCACTGTACTTCTCTAACCCCAAATTCTTTATCCTTTTTAAAGTAAAACTGCAAAAATCAGTACATCTATAACTAGACTTCAAATATTTTAGAGGCTACATTTACATATAATAAAGCACATAGGTCTCTGTTTAACAGAAGCCCCTCGCCTGGGATGTGGCTCAGCAGTACAGTACTTGCCTTACGTGCAAGAGTCCTGGGTTTGATCCCTGGCACCACAAAATTAACTCTATCAAACAAATTTAAAACATAGCAGTCACTCACAATGCTGCACTCAGCACTGCTATGGGCCTGGTCCTAGAGCTGACGATATGGGGGCTGGGGAGTCATCAGGGACGACACATCTGCGGTACTAGGGTTGGGTAGTGGTACTGTGCTGGGGTAGTGGTACTTGGGAGGAAGTATTGGTACTAGGGTGGGAGTAACGATAGTCAGGTGAGGTAGTGGTACTAGGGTGGGGACGGTGGTACTAGAATGAGGGTTGTGGTACTAGGATGGGGGTAGTGGAACTAGGGTGGGGACAGTGGTCCTAGGATGGGGGTAGGGGGGTAGAGAGGGGGTGGTGGGGGTAGTATTCTACCCCAGGTAATACGCTGGAGTAGAATACTATTTTAGGAACAAACCCAGGGCCTCTCACAGGCTAGTCGTGTGCTAAAACACATACCTCTTAAGCAAATGTACTGTTTTATAAAATGCAGACATCAGAGTAATATAAGCCCTATCAAGATACAAAGATTTTGCAGAAATACATTTTGCTTATAAATTAACATACAAGACACTGACAAAAATCCTAATTCTTCTCTTTTTTGAGGGGGTGGAGCTTCCCAGCAGTACCCATGCTTACCTCTGGCTCTATGCTCAGGGGCACTCCTGGTGACCCTCGGGGTACCATATTTAATGCTTGGGAAATGTATCATAGGCAGGGCAATCCTTAACCCCTGAACTATCTCTGGCTCCCAAACCATAATTTTCTTACTCATGATTATATTTAAAGGCAACAAGCTTTGTCAACAAGATTATTTCCTACTGCAACAAACACAGAAGTAAAGCACACTGTATCAGGAGTACACTGGCCAGCTGAGACAAATTACCTGAAAACATTTTAGAAGATTTGTTTTTACTTATTTGTTTTTATTTATTACTTATGCCTGAAAGGCATCTCTGGGCGAGTATTCTCAGAGGTGACCCACTGCCCCAACTATCTAGCCAGAAGTCGCCATGTGAAGGCTAAGTCATAGGTACTATTATCCCTCTTAATGGTCACCTTTGGGTCACCTGGGAACACTACTCTAATACTTTTTTTTCTTTTTGGGCCACACCCGGAAATGCTCAGGGGTTACCCCTGGTGGTGCTCGGGGACCATATAGGATGCTGGGGATCGAACCTGGGTCAACTGCGTGTAAGGCAAATGCCCTACCCACCGTGCTATCACTCCGGTCCACTTGATCTGAAGTGAGATCAGGAAAGTTTATGTCTGAAGGGAAAGCAGAAAATGTTTCTTCTTGAACTGTTAGGGAAGGAATATCTGGGAAAATGGTTTTCCCAAATGTGAAGAATATTTTCTCTCTGTAGTAGTGGTGTCTGTGGTCGTGAGAGACTTGTGGGGGAGTCTATGACTCTGGTCACTGTAGACTATGGTTTGGATCTGAAACAGCACAAAGATTAATCCTTTAAAAATTCAGAAAATGTATGATTAAAAATAGAATTTAGATCTGGGATAGAGTTAAGAAAACGGAAAGAGCCTGAGTTGAGAGCAGAAAGGGAGAAGGGGAGAGAGGGAGAGGGAAAGCAGAAGAGGGAGATGTGGAAGATGGAGAAGGTGAGAGAGGGAAAGAAGGAAGGAGAGAGGGAGAGGAAAGGGGGGTGGAGAGAGAGAGAGGGGAGAGAGAGAGAGAGAGAGAGAGAGAGAGAGAGAGAGAGAGAGAGAGAGAGAGAGAGAGAGAGAGAAAATAATCTTTCCTGGCCTCAAAGATTGAAAAATATGCCTTGAGCCCCAAAAGGAAATGCTAAGGAAAAACTGAGGTAAGTGCTAATGACGGTTGCAGCACAGAAGAGAAAAACAAATGTAAAACTACAGACTATCTGGGAATTTTCCCCACAGGACACCAAATAACAGGAAACCATATAGGGATGTTATTCAAATACAAAATTCACTAGCCTGAAAGAAAAGGTATTTCTATTCTAGAAAACTCTTTGCTAATAATAAAAGCAAACAAATAAACAGCATGAATAACAACAATTTTCTTAATGAAATATTATATTTAAAATAGGTCTCTGAAAACACTCAACTGTAAACTCAACTGGATAGCTATGAGAATCTACAATATTCATTAAACATTTGAAGTAAATCTATTCTAAAAATCTCCAACAGTAAGAAACTGCTCAAAATATTTACCAGTTTGAAAAATGGAGGCAATACCAGTAAATATGAATCCCATGCTTCTATGTTAGGCACTACCCCAAACTGAAATAAAGTCCACCGTGCTCTTGGAAAACAGACAACACAGAGTTCTCTCCCACTAACAGCTAATGCCGCAGAAACTCAGGGACAAAACATCTGGCCCAAGTGGAAGAAGGATCTCACTCCAGTTTTCCAGAGGAAAGGAACTTCATAACATTCAAGAGTCTCTGCACAAGGAAGTTTGCAGGTGATCATGACACATTTTAGCATTAAAAGAAAGGCATGGTTGGGAGGGCCTTTCCTCTGTACCACGCCAACGGGAGTTCCACCCCCAGCACCACATGTGGTTTGGAGAGTGACCAGGAGTGATCCAAGCCTGTACAGAGCCAAGAGATGCCCTGAGCACTTTTTGGGTGTGCCCTCCCAACAGCAGAATTGAGGTCTCCTGGTGCTTAACCATAGGCTGTGTTCTTCACACGGACTATAAGGAAAGAGGCGGCATCATAAACTCACCCCATTACTCACTAGGCACAGGCCCTTTGCCTGGTCTAATATGAACTGGGGGGGGGCGTAGGGGGCCACACACACAGCAAAATAAGAATTAGGAATTTACATTTGCATTTCAGTATACCCATGGTTTTTGGTTTTTGTTGGCTTTTTTATTTTTCATTTTACCGCCAGCATACTGGTATAAATTGTAGGTCAAACAATTATTGGTAAAAATATCCCCAACCACATAGCAAAAGTTTAACCAAAAGCACAAAGAAGCAGTCAAGAGTAAATCTAACAATCTTTTTATTTTTTTTTGAAGAAAGAAGAACAACGGAAAACTGAAAATTAATGAGGGAGCACACTGATGGTTCATAGAGCAACATGCTTGAGTCCTGCAGGAATGCCCACCTGGCCTACGACACACCAGCGGCTTGAGACTGACGCCAAGTCTCTCAGGGCAATCTTTCTGGGAGAAAAATGGTTGGGAAAATAAACTAATATCATGCTAGTTTGGGCTGAGCAATAGTACAGTGGGCAGGGCATTTGCCTGGCACACAGGCACACAGCCGGGTTCAATCCCTGGCATCCCACACGGTCCCTCGAGCACCACCAGGAGGAACTGCTGAGTGCAGAGCCAGGAGTAACTTCTGGGCATTGCTGGGTGTGACCCAAAAAGCAAAAGAAAAAAAAAAAACAGGAAAAAGAAGTTTTAAAAAAAGTAATAATAATTCACTTGAAAAAATGGGATCAGAGGGAAAAAAGAACTGAGGGTAAAAGTACTTGCCTTGCTCCAGGCTGACTTGGGTTTGGTCCTGGCACTCTGCAAGGTCCCCAAGGTCCCCAAGACCGTCATGAGTGATCCCTGAGCGCAGAGCCAGTAGAACCCTGAGTACAGCAGGGTGTGGCCCCAAAACAAAATAAAACGATCACTTGGTAGGTTATTAATAACTAGCCCTCAGGCATATGTACTAGCAACAATTACGATGCAGTCACACTGGAAAAAAAAAGAGCTGCCCTTCCCACGAGGAGAAGCCGGACAGGAGTCCTCGGGCGAGACTCAAGCACTAAGGGAGCACAGGAGAGAAAGCAATGCTTCAGGAGGCAGGAGACGAACACCAAGCATTAGACCATAAGGTAATAATGAACTTGCAGAGTAAGGTAGCATTACAAACCTACGTGATGTGTATAGACTCCTAAAATAATGCTTGCAAACTATAATTCAAGCAGTAAGAAAGCTACAGGCAGGGTTCATTCCCTAACAAGCTTAAGGGGTGCATCAATTCTTCGCTCTCTCAAATGCAGTCTTAGTGTTCGAAACCCAAGAAAGGAAGAAAGGGGAATATTCTCTGTGTTCAACATTATTTGTAAGATGACTTTACTTCATTTACCTTTGTATATAAATTATGGAAATTATGGAATTATCGGGGGCTGGAGAGATAGCACAGCGGGTAGGGCGTTTGCCTTGCACGCGGCCGACCCGGGTTCAAATCCCAGTATCCCATATGGTCCCCTGAGCACAGCCAGGGGTGACCCAAAAAGCAAAAAAAAAAAAAAAATTATGGAATTATCTATAGTTAAATATGTTTTAAACAAGCACCATCTTTCAGAAAGAACAGGGAGTATAACAAATAAGCACTTTTTAAGCAAGTACAAAGGTTGGCAAGAAAACAACTTCAAAGATAGTAAATAGACAAATTAGAGGGGAAAACATCTATTCTTTTTGCACTTGGAAAAGTTGTACAAGTCTGCTCCTAAAGTTTGTGATTCAAGTTTTGGCTCTTCCTGGCTATTTTCACTCCTTCCTATCTATTCTGTGTTTCAATTTTTCTAGCTTAAATACCAGGAAAAGTGATTCAAATGCAATGGCAATGCCTTTAAAATATCCAATACTTTAAAAGGAAGTCAAACTGATAATTTCCTATTGCCCAACAGCTCCTCTCAATTAGACAACTGGCTCCCCAAGGGTCCCATCTGTGGTATCCAGTGACCGTCCCCGGAATTCTGCAATATGACCATCTCATCCTACTGTACTGTGATCCCTCCACAAGACAGAAAATTATCATTTAAAATAATAAGCCTTGATTACTGCCCTCCAGAATTCTGAATAACTTACCAAATTGTATATTAGAGTATTAAAAGAACAGTATTTTTTTTTCTTTTTGGGTCACACTTGGCGATGCACAGGGGTTACTCCTGGCTCTGCAATCAGGAATTACTCCCGGTGGTGCTCGGGGGACCATATGCGATGCTGGGAATCGAACCCGGGTCGGCCGCGTGCAAAGCAAACACCCTACCCGCTGTGCTATTGCTCCATCCGCAGAACAGTATTTTTGAAAGTGACTATTCACTTCATTATAACAAATTACCTCAGTATCAGGGAAAGCACAGATAATTCTTGACAGACTGAATTAAACTCATAAGCTTAGAATATTGCAAATGCACTTTAGAACACGAAAAGCTTTGTTGTTACTTTTCTCACAAGAGTTACTTTCCTTTACACACCACAGAATATTGTTATGCAAAATATTTAGTTTTATTTCCTCTTGAATCTTGGCCAATTTACTAAAAGAAGAGCTATTTTGCTGACAAGGCAGAAAAAACGCACTTTGTATAACAGCTTAAATATAATCATGGAGTACAAAAATAATGAAGATTGTGGAAAAGGGCAAAAAGCAGGACACAAAGATATTAAGAAGCTGGTCAGGACAAATGGATCCTGGGAAAAGAAAAGGCTGATAAAATCACCAGTGAAAGGGGGGAGGTATATCGTGATTCTTGGTGGTGGAATATGTGCACTGGTGAAGGGATGGGTGTTTGAGCATTGTATAACTGAGACTTAAACCTGAAAGCTTTGTAACTTTCCACATGGTTTATCAATAAAAGAATTTAAAAATAAATAAATAAATAAATAAATAATCACCAGTGATTTTTTTTTGAAAAGACTCAAAAGGAGTAAAAGACGAGAAAAGATAGGAAATGTTAAGTCTTTTATTATTATTATTATTATTTTTTACTAAAAACAACAAGCAAAATAACGACTTCAAAAATCACCAAATACCCAAAATCTGGGGGGAGGGGGGAAGATCTCTAACAAATGCCAGTAACGGAAGAGCAGCAGCGCACGCGGGCGGACGGGAACACCTTAGAGCCTCCGAGAGGAAGCCACCAAGATGTCATCGCAGGAAACGCAAACCCTATTTCAGACGGAACAGAACCGCTCACCGTGGAGGGGAAATTTCAAAGCAAGTGCTCCTGTGCCCCGGGAAGCATCATACGCGAGGAGGGGAGGAAAAAGGAAAAGGAGAAAAAAATGAAAAGAACAGGTCATCGTGGCCGGAATCACAGCCCGGGGTGAAGGCGCTGCAGCGGGCACCCCAAGCCCGCGCCCCTCTGGAGCGGGGGTGGGGGGTGGCTGACAGTGTAACCACCTGGGGGACACTGCTGCAGCCGTCGGGGAGAACCACCGGCAGGAGGAAGAGATTCGGGGCGCGCCGCCGCCTCCCGGGCCCCGCAGAGACGCGGGCCAGGAACATTCCGGAAGCGACACCTGGAAAGCCCAGCACCTCCGCGCCAGCCAGCGGGGATGCCGCGGTGGGCTTGGGGGGCTGCGGGGACCGGGCACAATATGGCTCCCAGCACTCCATAGGTGATTAACAAAGCCGGTCCCTTGCAGCCACACGCACACGCACACACACAGACACACACACACACACACACATGCACTCACGCGCGCGCGCACACACACGCACACAGACACACACACCGCGCGTGCACGCGCGCACACACACACACACACACACACACGCACAGACACACAGACACACACGCGCGCGCACGCACCCCCGCGCGGCTCCGCAGTTCGCAGCCGGCCGCTGCCACTTCGCTTCCGCAACCCGCCGGCGCCGGGGCGGGGAGGGGAGGGCTGGAACCTCGGCCCGGGCAGCGGCGCCGTGGCGCGGCGGGGGGCTGCCAAGCCCTCCCCGGGGCCTGCAGCCCGAGACCCCGGCGCCCCCCGCCCCCTCCCACGCGCGCCCACGCTGACGGCTGAGCCGCCTAGCGGGCCGTGCGCGGCTGCCCGGGAGGACCCCGCGGGTCCAGAATGTGCCAACTGCAACCCGGCCCAGTTCAAAGTCCCCCCCACCCCTCACCCCACCCAGTTCCCGACGGCTACACCCAGGCGTCCACCGGACCGCCCCACTGCACCCGCCGCTCCTCGGGCGGGCGGTCCCCCGGGACAGGGAAACTGAGGCAGAAGGTGGGGACCCCCGCCAAATCATCATCATCATCATCATCATCATCATCATCATCATTTTGAAAGCAACACGCCTGGCGCGTTTGCCAAGTTGAGGAGGGGGGTGGGTCGGGTTTAACGCGCCCGCCCACCCCCCACCGCAACGCCGGCGCCCAGGTGTCAGACACAGGCTGGGGTTCCCGAGAGGAAAACCCGGGCCTTCCCCATTTCCCCCCACCCACCCACCCAGGCTTCCCCGCGGCGGGGATCGGGCGGGGGGCTCCTTCCCAGGCCCGCCCAGCGGATGCCCCCGCCCCAAGAGCAGCCCGTCGGCACCTCCAGCCGTTTCTCAGCCTCCCGGGGAGGGGAGAGGCGACCTCCCACCCACCGTGTGTGCACCCCGAAACCCCCAACCCCACCCTCCCGTCGCCCTCCCTCCAGGGGCCTCGCACCTGGACCCCTGGGGCCGCGGCGTCCTCGCCAGGGGGACTCCCCAAGGACCTCCTGGGGCCAAGACCCCCCTAAGAGAGGGGGGACACCCTCCCCCAGGCCCCTCTCCGGGCGCCCGCAGAGCGGGCCAGGGCGCAGGAGCCCCGGGCTCTGCCCCCGCCGTCTCCGCGCCGGCCCTTCCCGTCCGCGGTCCCCGCCGCAGCCCCGGCGCGCTGCCCCGCTGCCCCGCTGCCCCGCGGACGTGCCCAGCCCCCCGACGGCCCCCGCGGCGGGGCCCGAGCGCTGCCCCGGGCGGCGCGGCGGGCTGCCGCACTGACCCCCCTCCGCTCCCGGACGCACCTTCGGGAGGGGGCGGCGGCGGCGGCAACGCGACTCCTTTGTGACAGGTCCGGGAGAGCGGTAAAGATGGACGCGAGGCCACCGCGCTGCCATTACGCGGTGGGGCCCACCCCCGCGTCGCACCGCCCCGGCCCTCCCTCAGTCCCCTAGGAAACGCCCCTTCCTCGGTGGCAATCCCTCTCCCCGAAAGCCAATCAGGTCCCAGGGAGCGTGTCACGTGACGGGCCTCCCGGGCCCGCCCCCCGAACGCGAGCCGGCCAATCCCCTTTCCGGAGGTGTGAATGGCCCAATCAAGCTCCCCGGGCTCGCTTTGGGAGCCCCGGATTTCCATCGTTCTCCCGGGGGTTGGAGAGAGGTGCGGATTGGCTGCGCCGCCGGAAGTGGGGCGGGGCTCTGCCGTGGCGCTGAGGAAGAGGAAGCCGTGAAGGGTCAAAAGCAATACAAAAGCGAAGCCTCCCGTGCTTGCTGGCGTCTCCCCTGCTGGCTGCTTCTCCTCCGCGTAAAGAGCGGGCGGTCTCGGCCGTGGCGGTTTGGGGTGGGCGCCGCCGAGGTGAGGGGGTCTTGCCTTCCACTACGCTGGTCGGTGAGTGCGGCCCGGGCCCCGGGACTGGGGCTCCGCATTCTGCGTGGCCGAGATGGGCGTTAGGGCCGGACTTGCTCTCCGGGCTTTGCGCGCTCGCCCCGGTGCCCGGAGTCCGCGGGGCCCAGGTCTCAGCGGGGCGCAGCCCTGGGGGGCGCGGGGGGCGCGTTGCACGAGGGGCCCCGACCCTTTGCAGCGGTCCCGCCCAGTCCGGCCGCCTTACCTCCCTCCCCCTCAGCCCCCCCCCAGTCTTACCAGTTGGGGTTCACTCGGGCACCCCCGGTGAGGAGCGAGCCGTGTGCCCCCCAGGAGCTCGAGGCTACTCGGGACGTCGGGGGGCGGGGATGCCTCGTCGGAAATGTTTCCACTCACCGCGTGTCGGCGGAGGACGGGAAACACGCAGTTCTGGGCCCGGGACAAGTCGCGGGGCTGAGTGCATGCTTTTCCCAACAGGAAACCCGCCTGCTCGTTTGCAGAAAAGTGCCCGGAGAGGGGGTCGCTGTCTTCTGCGGGCTGGGGCGGGAGGGAGAGGGGGGCGGGTACCTGCTCTTCAGCTGGGGGTCTTTGACTGGGAAACAGGATCTTTTTCGGTCTCTTTAAAAGTACAGGTTTTCGGACCCCACCCGAAAAAAGGACAAACTGTCTTGACGCCAGGTCCCGGGTGGGCCCTGCGTAGCCCCGCGCGCGCGCGCGCAGGGGGCTGTGGGAGTGCCCAGCCCCCGGGTGCTGTGCAGCGGCTCCAAGATAGGACTTGTTGAGGCCGCTGCTGCTCTCCTCGTCCCCCTGCAAACCCGAACCCCGGGAACTGGTTCCCGACATCCGTGGGGACTCCTTTATGATGCAAGGAACTGAACTGAGAGAAACACAGCTTTTTAAATCTTTATTGATTTATTTATTCTTACAGATTGGATCAGCTGTTAACGACGTGGGAGGGTACGAGACTGGCCTGACTTCTGACTCAGCTGATCTTGGAGTCTTAAACTGGGGGGAAATTTGGTGGTGGGTTTTTTTTTTGGGGGGGTGGAGATGGCATTTTTGGCCATGCCCAGCAGTGCTCAGGGTTTGCTCCGGGCCTTGTGCTCAGGGATCACTCCTGGCGGGCCTCGTGCAGGGCAGGTGCCCTACCTGCCGTGCGGTCTCTCCAGCCTATGGAGGGAGTTCTTGGCGATTCTGAGAAAGGGGAGATCGTGCCAAGGCCTTTTCCCGTGGCAAGCAGCCTTCTTGCTTTCTAAGATTCGTGGTGTTTGATTCCCTTCAGGCTGCTTGAAAACCATCTATCTGGTAGTACACTCGGTTCTGCCCTAGACTCAGTCCTGGGACAATTACGCCTCGAGGCACCTAAACTTAAGCGGTTTCAGGATGTGCACTGTTGATCACAAATTGTACATGCTTGTCTTCATTGCATATGATTCATTTCACTCTTTCCTCTGAAGATATGTTCTAAGGGTTGCTCTCTTAATCTTTGGTACTCTGTGTTCCACTATCTTGTACCCAACTCTTTTTCGTTGTTGGGTATTTACTCTTTTAGAATTTGTTGATTAGTGTCTTCAGTTCTGAAAAATTCTTAGCCATTTCATGTTCATATATTACTCTTGTCCTGTTGTCTGTGTTCCTTCTCAATGAATGAAGAACTTTTTACTCTATGCCTCTTACTCTTTATTTTTTCCATATGCTATTCTGGATAATTTCATCATTAATTCTCAAGTCTTTTTCTTTTTTTTCAGGAATGTTTATTGAGACACCGTGATTTATGAAAGTTGCTCATAACAGAGTTGTTTAAGGCATACGATGTTCCAACACCAGTATCACCACCAATGTCCCTTTCCCTCCACTAATATCCCCAGGTTCCCTCCCACCCTCCAACCTGCAGGCATATAACATTTATTTCATATTATCTCTCAAGTCATTTTTCGTATATTATAAAATATATCCCTGGAAATCAAAAGCTCGTCTATTCATAGTTCCTAAACTGTTCAGATCTTTTAGACACATTCTATTTTTCTTATTCTCAGCTGTTGATTGGGGGGGCTTGGTTTTAATTTCTTCAAACACGGTGAGCATAAATATGTTTTATAATCAGTGTGTGTTAAGTCCACTATCTGAATTCTATTTGGGGTCTGTTTCTTTTTTGCTGGGGAGAGTCGTCTCTTTCCTTTGCCCACTGTTCTGTGGTCTCTCTCCCCAGTCCCAGTTCATCTTGATCTTCAGGGTATAGTTCTTTGGGGTTGCTAGAAGGAAGATGGTCATCAAACTTCACACCCTGCTTCAGACTCGAGGCTCTCACTTTTGTTTCTGTTTACTTATCAGGGCCACCAAAGTAGGGTTTCGGGCCAGAGAAGCCATCTGGACGAAAAACTGTTGGAATGTTGGTTTTGTGTCTTGCTTTTTCTAAAAAGAAAATTATTTTAGGCACTGTGACTCATAACACTGTTACTGATTGGGTTTTATCCATAATGTTACAGTATGACACCTTGCACCAGAGTGACCACCCCACACGCAACCCCCTGTCCCACCAATGTGGCCAGCTCAGTTCCATAGACCCCTTTCCAGGTGCCTTTGTCTTTGGCCACTTGTTACTCCTTGCTGTGTGGTTTTTGTTTGTTTGTTTTGATTTTGTTTTTTGTTTTGGGTCACACCCAGTAGTGCTCCAGGGTTACTCCTGGCTCTGCACTCCCAGCAGTGCTTGGGGGACCCTGTGGAATGCCAGGGATTAAGCCCAGGTCGGCCACATACAAGGCAAATGCCCTGCCCTCTGTAGTGTCCCTCTGGTCTCCTGTATTTCTTTTCGTCTTGCATGTAGGAGAGACCTTGCTGTGCCTATCCCGTCCCTTCTAACGTCACTCAGCATGGTGCTCTCCACGGCCACCCTCCATAGCAGCAAATTGCATGATTCTGTCTTCTTATAGTTGATTCTGTTGTGTATGTACACCAGAGTTTCTTTATCCTGTCATACGTTCTTGGACACTTGGGTTGTTTCCAGATTTTGGCTGTTACAAATAGTGCTGCAGTGAACACAGTACAAATGTCTTTTCTGAAGAATGTTTTTGGGCCCTTGAGGTAGTTGCCAAGAAGTGGAATTACTGGATCATATGGGAATATTGGGTTTAATTTTGCATTTTCCCCTTGTCTTGTGTCTTGGTCACATTATGCTCAGGTGTTACTCCTGGCTCTGCACTCAGGAATTACTCCTGGCAGTGCTTAGGGGGCATATGGGATGCCGGGATCGAACTCAGGTCAGTCGCATACAAGGCAGACGCCCTACCCACTGTACTATCACTCCTGCCCCAGTCACATTCCTTATTGTTAGCTTTCCTGTTTTGTTTTAAGAATTATCTTAAAGATTTCTTCGTTTTTCATTTCGTCATAGAGGTGGAAGATGGTGTCAGTAGCCCTAATCTATTGCTGGAAATGATCACTTCCATTGATTTTGGTTCTGGATTGATAGCACAGCGGGTAGGGTGTTTGCCTTGCATGCGGCCGACCCGGGTTCGATCCCCGGCATCCCATATGGTCCCCCAAGCACCGCCAGGAGTAATTCCTGAGTATAAAGCCAGGAGTAACCCCTGAGCATCGCTGGGTTGTGACCCAAAAAGCAAAAAAAAAAAAATTTATTTTATAAAGTAGTTCAGAATATTCGATTACATTTAATATTCAAACACCAATCCCACCACCATTGCACCTTCCTACCACCATATTTCAGATCCCGAGTCTCAACCCCTGCCCCGAAGCAGAACTGAAATAATATGTTTTGTATTGTTTGTTAGGAAAAACATCTGAAAATGCTACAGAAAGGTTTCCTTAGGGGAAAGAGTGTGAAGATTGTTTTATTTCACCCAGGGGCCATTAAGCCCTTCTACAAGAGATCACTAACATGTTGTTAAAATTGAACCTGTGTGCTTATGTATCTGTAAAAAAAAAAAAAAATTTCCATCTAAGATTGGTTGCCACCTACTCTGAACCCCATCAGATGCGGTGTGATACTCTTAGAGTATGGGTAGGTGTGTGGTATGAAGTGTATCACGGCTGCAACCAACCTTATTTTTTACTGAACCTTATTTTTTTACTGAACGCAGGCTCCTCATAAAAAGTAGAGTGCCGGGGCTGGAGCGATAGCACAGCGGGTAGGGCGTTTGCCTTGCACGCGGCCGACCCGGGTTCAAATCCCAGCATCCCATATGGTCCCCTGAGCACCGCCAGGAGTAATTCCTGAGTGCAGAGCCAGGAGTAACCCCTGTGCATTGCCAGATGTGACCCAAAAAAGCAAAAAAAAAAAAAAAAAAAAAAAAAAAAAAAAGTAGAGTGCCAGCTTAGTACCTGCCATTGTGCTATGCACATAGTAGGTACTCAATCAAGGTTTCCTTTATTTTATTTTATTTTATTTTATTTTTTGCGTTTTGGGTCATACCTGGCGATGCACAGGGGTTGCTCCTGGCTCAGCACTCAGGAATCACCCCTGGCGGTGCTCAGGGGACCATATGGGATGTTGGAAATCGAACCCGGGTTGGCCGCATGCAAGGCAAACACCCTACCCGCTGTAGGTTTCCTGTATTGCTCCAGCCCCGCAAGGTTTCCTTTAAAAGTACCACTGTACTTTAAAAAAAAAATTGATCTTAGGAATTAGATAAAGCCTAGCTTGGAGTTGGCTTCAGAGTCAGCCTGGATGGCAAAAGTATCTAAATCTACCCTCAAAAATTCTTTTTTAGGGGAGGCATAATGTTGGATACCGGTAACATTCCCACACAACCAGATTTGCCTCCAACTTGGGCATCTGGCCTTGGGCCCCGATATATAGCTCAGTAGCAGGGTTTTGGGAGTGTACAGTCTGTGGTTTGAGTCCAAACACTGCAAAACAAACAAAGACCCCAAAACTCCCTAACAGTTTTCTTATTTTGAGCCTTAGAAGAAATACAGCAAATCCTCATTTAATGTATCCATCGTTTGATAGGAAATTGCAACTTTAAGGGAAACAACTAGAATAAGACTAGGTCCTCAGCTATCTTTTGGCCGAGCAGAATGTTGATCCAGTGTGTTTTTTCCCACCTTAGTTCCGTGCTCTTTCTCATCAGCTATCAGGAGTCTGCATTGAACTGTTACATATATATTACATATTTTGTCTTGTTTGTGGAGGGGGGCCCTACGCACTGGTGCTTAGGGCTCACTCCTGCTCTGTGCTCAGGAATCACTCCTGGTGGGCTTGGAAGCCCGTATGGGATGCTGGGGATTGAACCCTGGTCGGCCACAGGCAAGACCGGCACCCTACCTGCTGTACGATGGCGCTGGCCCAAGTCCACACTGAACTGAATGGTCTTTGGGAACCTCCTATAGGTGGTTTGCGTGTACTCAACTGTCTTTGAAAGTACAGCTAGGACTGGAATTGTCCCACAGTCATGAAAGTGTTAGAGGCACGGGAGGGTCAGCTCAGGGAACCAATATCTGAGTTGTTCATCGTCTTTCAGTGCATGTCAATAAATCCGAGGTTCATGCGTATGTAATGGATTTGTAGTTTTTCCCGGCCCCTACTTTTATTGTTTGTGCTTTTGTATTCTTAAGCAGCCAGCGACAGAGTCTTTTATAATACACAACTCAAATATGAATGAAACAGCTCGTGCTAGTCCGTCGCTTTTGGTTTCTTTTAGTCTGGAGTGTGTTAAATAAGTCTGTGTTACAAGACGGGGGATTGCTGGGTCTGGCGGTAAATGCTAACAGCGTGCTCTGCAAGGAGTTGTCATTTCCTGACGTTTTATAGGGCAATTCAACTTAATCTCAATTACTGTGGCTTGGTACAAGTGTCTTCTGGCCAAGAAAGCGTCTTTATTTGGAATATGAATGACTTTGCCAGCTGGCCGGTGCCTCGTAGTGTCTCTCCTGCATTTTGATACTGGCTGTGACTTTATCCTGGGGTAAAACATGTTGGAAGGGAAGCACGGGGGAATGTTTACTGGCAGAAGGAAGTTGGACCGCCCGAGTTGGTTGTTTTTGTTTGTTTGGGCTACACCTGCTTGTGCTCAGGGCTTATACATGGCTCTGCACTCGGGGATCATTCCTGGCAGTGCTCAGGGGACCATATGGCGTGCTGGGGATTGGACCTAGGTTGGCAGCGTGCAAAGCAAGCACCTTACCCACTGTCTTTGCTACTCAAAGAGAAGCCTTAGAGGACCGTACAGTGGAGATCTGACTCCCCTTGAGTGTGTTTACGTGGGTGGTCCACCTACAGTTACAAGTTTGAATTTGAAGGGAATGGTAGCCAGGGATGTAAACACTTAGAGAAAATTACGCTTTTGTCAGGGGCAAGGGGTCGAGGGTTATGGCACACCCGGCTTGGTGCTCAGGGGCCATACGTGGTGCCAGGGTTCACCAAGTACAAGGCAAGTGCCTTACCCACTGTGTTACAGCTTGTGCCCAGCAGTGTTAAGTTTCTATCTTAAAACTTGTCTAGAATGCTGGGTAAGACACCCCGGTCATTTTGTCCCACCAACGTGGAACTATTAAATGTTTGGACTTTAGGATAAATAGAGCAGTATGATGTATAACCCTCACCCTGGCTTGAGAGAGAAACTTTGATATTTTTCAGTTACCAAACAAATTTGAAAACTTTTTTATTTGTGTCCATTCGAAACTTTGTTTTTGGAGGGTGGGAGGCCTGGTGAATCTCAGGCCCTGCACTCAGGAATCACTCCTGGGGACCATGTGGGATGCCGGGGATTGAACCTGGGTGGCAGCAAGCAGGCAGACACCCTCCCTGCTGTACTATTGCTCTCCCCCCAGCCCCCATTTAAAACTCTTAGAGTATTTCTGGAGTGGTTTTTGGTTTTTCATGAATTCCCAATCTGCAGAGCATAAATAATCCTTTTTAACATAATATATTGCTCAGTTTGAAAAACATGTCAGTTTGGAGTGGGGGAAGCTGGCAGTAAAGGAAAATTGACAGCATTTATTATTATTACTGGGTTGGTTTTTTTTTTTTTTTTTTTTTTTTTTTTTTTGCTTTTTGGCTCACACCCGGCGAGGCATAGGGCTTACTCCTCTCTCTGCACTCAGGAATTACTCCTGGTGGTGCTCGGGCCCCATATGGGATGCTGGGGATCGAACCAGGGTCTACCACATGCAAGGCAAATGCCCTGCCCGCTAGACTATAGCTCCAGCCCCAGACAGCATTTATTCTTTCTAAAATGTACTACTATAGATCAAAATTAAATTCCCAGTGTCAGTCTTCTTTCCCCCACCCCTACTTTATTTGAAGACGAGTTAACAAAAGTTGTTCATGATTTGTTACAGGCATTCAGCATTCCAACCCCAGTAACCGCCTCCACACCACCTTCTGCCACCACTCCAACGTTAATCTTCTTTATTCCTGTTGGATCTTCTACATTCCACTCTCCTCGCTCACCCCCTTAGGCCTCCGTTTGTTTGTACTTTGTTTTGAATTATTCTAGCAAAAAAAGAAGAAAAACAAGAGACCAGCAAGAATTTTGCTAGGCAGTAGGAATTCAAAATAAACCCAATTTAGCTTCTAAGTTTTCATTCTACTCCCAGAAAGAGCTGACTAAGTTACAGGTACTCACTTCACCTCTCTGTTGCAGAATAAGGAGTCAAACAAATACGGGCCTCTTCAAAGATGCTTTGTATGGAAAATATTACTCCGCGTGAAAGACTATCTTTCATTTGCCATTAAGGGAAAGTAGCAGTGGTTATTCCTGATACTCTCAGTTCTATAAGATCGTTTTGGTCCTGAGTTCCTACTGCGGCAGGTGTATGGGGCTTGGAGTTCCCTGTGGGACGCAGAAACTTCAGTAAACTTTGGTTTAACGCCTGCCATTCTCTCTCGCCTCCACTGAACAGTGTTTCAGCATCCTCAAGGGAGACTTCCTCCTTACACTCTTCCAGCCTCTCACGGTTGACTTATTTCTTAATTTTTTTTCCTTTTTGGGTCACACCTGGCGATGCACAGGGGTTATTCCTGGCTCTGCACTCAGGAATTACTCCTGGCGGTGCTCAGGGGACCATATGGGATGCCGGGAATCGAACCTGGGTCGGCCACGTGGAAGGCAAACGCCCTACCCACTGTGCTATCACTCCAGCCCTGATTGACTTATTTCTTTTTTTTTTTTTTTTTTTGGGTCACACCCAGCAATGCACAGGGGTTACTCCTGGCTCTTCACTCAGGAATTACCCCTGGCGGTGCTCAGGGGACCATATGGGATGCTGGGATTAGAACCCGGGTCGGCCGCGTGCAAGGCAAACGCCCTACCCGCTGTGCTATCGCTCCAGCCCCTGACTTATTTCTTAAGTGTCGTCATAGGCCTGACCGAATGCCAGACAGTGTGCGAATAATAAGCACTCTGCGGTTTCAGAGGGCTGTGGAAATAGTCCAGTGGGTCAGTGCTCCGTGGGGTACTTGATGGCTGGTAAGAGTAACAGGGAAATGAATGGGATGACTGCGTCACACAAAATGAAGCCCTGAAAAGGAGAGCACAGAAAGGACAGAGCTCTTTGGGGTGGGTCTGGGGGGAGGGGTAGGGCTCAGCGATTACTCCAGGCCTGCTCAGGGATCACTCTGGGCGGCCCTTGGGGTGCCAGGGATAGACTTGGCTCAGCCATATGCAAGGCAAGTGCCCTGGTAACTCTCTCTACCCTCCAGAGCACTTTTAAAGGAGAAAGACGGGGCCTAGAGAGAGTGGAGGGCTAAGTGCTCTCGCCTGGCACTTGTTAATTACTGTTAGGTAGTGCAGGAGTATCAGTGCTTAAAGCTTTGGGGCCAGAGAGACGGTAGTGAGGTAGGGCACGAGCCTTGCACGGGGCTGACCTGGGCTGGGTCCCTGGCACTCCATTTGGTCCCCCAAGCCTCATCAGTAGTTATTCCCGGGCGCAGAGCCAGAGTAAACCCTGAGCACAGCCAGGTATGTCCCTAAACCCCAAAATTAAAAACCCAAAACCGTATCCTTTATGTACCCTTTTGAGTGTGGCATAGTGCTAGGCACTGAATTCAGCACAATTTTGAGTGTGTTGTTTTTGTGAAGGACAACACCCAGTGGTGCTCAAGTCCTATTCCGGCCCTGAGCTCGGGGATCACTCCTGGCAGGCTCAGGGGACCATGAGGTGCTGGGGATTGAACTGGGTTCTGTGCATGCAAAGCAAATACCCTACCCACCATACTAGCTCTCCGACCCCAGTTTTGAGTTTATTTAAATCGAGGTACTAATCAAGTAAAACAGAGACCTACACTAGAGGGGAAATAGAAAAATGCCCGGATTATATAAATATGCAAGTTTCCCTAATTTCTATTTGACACGGTCCTTTGCTGAACTTCAAATGTTGTGGCAGTTGATTTATTTTTCTCCCACTCACTGAGTGAAAAATAGTTGTTTTCTCCTGTAAACTGTCTGAAGCTTAGCACACTGCCTTGTAATAATGGCATATAAACGTTTGCTTAAAGAAGGTGCCAAACATTGAGCGAAGTATTTTTTGGTTTGTTTTCGGGCCACACTTGGCAGTGCTCAGTTACTCCTGGCTCTGCACTCAGCAATCACTCTTGGGGGCTTGGGGAACCATGTGGGATGCTGGGGATCGAACTCGGGTCAGCAAAGCAAGGCAAGCGTCCTACTCATTGTATTGCTAAGTATTTTTATGTGAATTGGTCTTGTGTATCTTCACTGATGCCTTATGTTGCGTGGTGCTTCTTGCACCCCTTTGGACGAGCTTAAGTCTGAATGAGGGAACCAAGAATCCAATAAAGCTCCGAGTGGCAGAGCCAGGGTTGAACTAAGGCCTCGCCGCTTCAGACCGTCTGTAAACACTCTCACACATGATTTCCTTTCCCCTGTAAAGACACCACCACAGAAGGTGCTGATTTCATACTGATTGGATTCATCTAGGTGGTGTCAGTAAAATGTGAAGCTTAACTTCTTAGCAACGTCTATTGATAGTAAGATTTAACAATTTCCCCATTTATCAAAACGCTGGTTTACAAAGTTGTTCGTGACCCCTTTACTATAGGCATTGAGTATTCCAGCCCCAGTCCACCACCAGTGGACCTTCCCTCCACCATTGTCCACATCTTCCCAACCACCCCTCCAAACCCACCCCCTTGGCAGGCACCAAATAATCTATTTAATATTGCTTGTTACAACTAACTGGCTAAAGGAGTTAATAACAACAAAAACTAAAAAAAAATTTTGTGGAAATTATATCTGACCATGGGGACATTAAGTCCTTGTCTGAGGGTTCACTAAGCTGTTGTTGCTGGTTGGATCTTCTGTGTTTTTTGTTTATTGAACTTAGTGGGCTTCTGTGCTGCTTTCCAGCTAACTTGGTGGGCACCCATGGGTCGGTCATTATCGTAGAGTTTGCAAGTTTCTCGCAATAAGGAACATGTTAGCTCCTGGAAGGACCTGAGTGTTTCTGAAGGAGGAATGTATTGACATCTGAATTCTAATTTAGATCACTGTGTCATTGTCAGCCCGTTGTTCATCGATTTACTCGATTGGGCGCCAGTAACATCTCCATTTGCCCCCGCCCTAAGATTTTAGCGGCCTCTCCTTACTTGTTTTTCCCAACAAATGGAGGCTCTTTCAGGATTAGGGCAATGAGACCTGTTATTGTTACTGTTTTGGCATAGTGAATATGCCACAGGGAGCTTGCCAGGTTCTGCTGTGGGGGCAGGATACTACTAATTTAGATAGAAACACAAAAGAATCTAGGTTTCATTTTGAAGTATTGGGAAGTTTGTTTCATTTTTCAGAATGTGCCGTGCTCAGGTCTTATCCCAGCCCTGAATAAGCCTCTTCATTCTCCAGCACCGTGAGAATGAAGAGATGTGTGTAATGGAATGCCAGCGGCATTGCCGTATCTACCCCAAGCTTAAATTATTCTCAGCCTGCTTTGCTCGCTTCCGTGAGACACTATGACTTTTCTTTATGTTAAAAGATCAAAGGAACTAGTATTGTTCAGCCCGGAAAAAAACTGCAAATTAGAAGGCACGCGAAGGTTGTCTCCAGGTAATTGGAGCAATGGCGTGTTACAAAAGGAATTTGGTTTCTTTTTTGTAGTCCCAGTGAATTGAACCTGTGCTTGGACGCCAGAGGGAAGCAAATTTCAGTTTAAGAGTTATCCTGCTGGTTAAATCTGCTGAGAGAAAGTCATTTGGAGGCAGCTTAAAATTTTGTGAGAAGGGAGTTTGGGGGCCATATCTGGTGGTACTTAGGGGACACTCCAACTGTGCTCTGGGGTGCCGTGAGGTGCCAGGGGTTGAATTGAGTTTGGCTGCATGCAAGGCAAGTGCCTTAACTCCTGGGCGCTCTCTCTGATTCCCTTCTTGAAATTTTTACTTTAAAAAAAAATTGTTTGTTTTAGGACCACATTCAGGAGTGTTCAGGAGCTATTCCTCGCCCTGTGCTCAGGAGTGGCCCCTGGGGTTAGGGT
This sequence comes from Sorex araneus, assembly GCF_027595985.1. Taxonomy (NCBI): domain Eukaryota; kingdom Metazoa; phylum Chordata; class Mammalia; order Eulipotyphla; family Soricidae; genus Sorex; species Sorex araneus. Next base: position 23,044,058 of record NC_073309.1, read on the forward strand.
ATCTCTACCCCATTCCCCCCACCCACCCAGTCTTTAAATTTTTACATACAGCTTGGATAAAAGTCTGGGTTTGTCTATTTTGATTTCTGGGCCACACCTGGTGATACTCGGGGGTTACTCCTGGCTCTGCTACACTCAGGGCTTACTCCTGATCGGGGCTGAAGGGACCCCCGTGGGATGCTGGGGATCAGAGCTAAGTTGCTGCGTGCAAGGCAAGTGTCCTACCCGCTGTGCTATCTCTCCAGCCCCTAAAGTCTGGATTTAGATGTCGGAGGGAGAGACATTTTAGGTGGACCTTCATCAGAACTCTTCTTACTTCGGATTATTTACCTGGAAATACAGGTCCAGGGAAGAAGTCAGAAAATTAATACATGGTGGTGAATGAGTGCCTCATCTGACAGCATAAACAAGGGGGGAGATTGGAGGTTCAGCATGTTGCTCCTACCGGCAGGATCCTACACAGTTGACACTGTCTCTCCCTGGGACATTTAAGAAAGTATTCACTCAAGGGGGAAAAAACAGGGGGGGAAAGATGTTGACTCTTTATTTCGCAAGAGGTCCTTTTGCAGAACTTGCGGGATTTTTGGCACAGAGACGAAACAGTTTTGTTTCTATAATAGGCCCTGGCTGGAGACACTGAGCAATGCGGAGTGCCCAGGTGTGGGGGTCCCGCGGGAGCGGCGGCTCCTGCCAGAGATTCTCCCGGTTCTGTTGACCCAGACCTGAGCAGCAGGAGGGCTTGGGCAGGCCACTCTGTTCCCACCATTTGGATTTGCTTTCTCAGTTTCCTTTCAGTCTGGAGGAAATGAAAATGTGGTTTTAGTCACATTAAATAAGAGCAATAATGGGGCCCGAACGATAGGGCAGTGGGTAGAGCGTTTGTCTTGCCCGAGACCGAGCCAGGTTTGATCCCAGCATCCCATATGGTCCCCTTAGCACTGCCAGGAGTAATCCCTGAGTGCAGAGCCAGGAGTGACCCCTGAGCATCACCAGGTGTGACCCAAAAAGCAAAAAAAGTAAAAAATAAGAGCAGTAAGAGCGTCCCCTGAGCAGTCTTGCAGTGTCTGAGGAATCCGAGGGGATGGGATGAGGCTTCTGGGGCCAGAGGGCGCTTTGCCTGCTGGGGGCCAGGCGCCCGGCCCAGCGCTGCAGTGCTTACCCCAAGCACTTTTAGGTGTGACCCAAGAAGAAATGAGAGAGAAACTAGAAAAAGCAAAGCAAAACTGAAGTGTCCCATCCCTCGTCCCTCCCTCCCCCTACTTTTTTTTGGGCCATACCTGGCAATGCCCAGGGGGTCATTCCTGGCTTTGTTCTCACGGATCACTCCTGGCAGGGGTCATGGGACCCTATGGGATGGCAGGGCTTGAACCCGGGTCAGCCACATTACTTTCTGTCGTGCCTGGATCTGATTCTCGGCTCTACTTGACCCTACTTTCATCGCCTTAGACCAACACGCAAGTGACAGAACTTCTCTCAGCCTCAGTTCCTTACCTGTAAAGAGCTATTATTTTTTAATGGTTAATTGATTTTTGATTTTTAGTTAATTGGTTTGAAAATTAGAAGTGTTTGAGGTTTTTATAATTTTGGTGATTTTTTTTTTCTTTTTGGGTCACACCTGGCAAGGCACAGGGGTTACTCCTGGCTCTGCACTCAGGAATTACTCCTGGCAGTGCTCGGGGGACCATATGGGATGCTGGGAACCGAACCCGGGTTGGCTGCGTGCAAGGCAAATGTAGATAACATGCTAATAAAACCACTGTGCTGTCGCTCCAGCCTCAAAGTTTGGTGATTTTTTTTTTTTATTTGGACACTGATTTAAGAGCTAATATTTTCTTGCAGTGTCAATATGAGTATAGATGAGATTGATAAAAATTCTAAGAGCTCGGTCAATGATAGGTGTTTCGTTTTCATGCCAGCAGAGGAGATTGATTTATTTTTTTGTTATTTGAGATCATCTTAAGTGGGATCTAAGTTGATTTCTGAGTTGTGCAGAATATTTACTTCCATGTTAGAGCGTAGTTTTGCAAAGTAACACAGCACGTTTGAGTAAAGAGTTTAGTTTTTTCGTCTAGTTCTTTCAAAACCAAGCCGCCAACAAAGGAGCCGCAGAAATGTTTAGCATCAATGGAGTAATCTCCTCCTCCCCGCACTTCCTTTCATCCCCCCTCCTTTCTAAAGAGAAGTTCTGGTAGGAATGCATCGATTCGGGAGGGGGGAACCTCTTCCGAGATAGGTATAAAGCAGTGGGGGTCTTTGTAGGGGTGGAAAGAGAAGGACCCAGGGTAGACCGCCAGGGTGGACAGAGTTTAGGGGAGGAGGGGCTGGAGGAGTCGGTGCCCAGGACCTGGACACTGGAAGAGTTAATCCTACCAGCCTCACTCTTTCCGTCCGTGGTTCTGATGCCCCCACGGCACATTGCTTCCTGGTACAGTCAAGGCTCAGTCCTCAAAACCCTTTGAGATGACCGGCTCCATTCTGCACCTACTTGGCAGTAAAAGTAGATGCCCCGAGGTCGTGCAGGGCCCTTAAAACAGGAATTCCCAGCGTGAACACCGGAGACTCGGGCGATCAGGGAGGTGGCACTTGCCTTGCATGCGGCTGCTCCCTTGGTTCCAATCCCCAGCACCTCAGGATGTGGCTCAGGAGCCCCCATCCCCCTTAAGAGAAAATGGTACTTTCAGATAGGGAGGACAGAGAAATAGCCACGGAGCAGAGTTTGTGATGGAAACAATATATAGTTACACAAGGTCCTCTTGCTGACTTTGTAGATAACATGCTAATAAAACCATTGACAGATTTCCGGGGAAGTGTCGTCGCGTGCTTTACCCGTGGCCGCCTGGCCCGGACAACCAACTGCGAAATCTCCAGCTCAAGGCCAGAGGGGCCTGGGGTCAGTGTGTGGCTGGGTGAGGCGGAGCTCAGCCCGTTCTTCAGAATCCTGATTGCAGTGTGTGTCTGTGTTCCCGCAGCTTTCCTGGTCCATCATGGATGGAGGGGATGACGGCAACCTTGTGATCAAGAAGAGGTTTGTGTCGGAGGCGGAACTAGACGAACGGCGCAAACGGAGGCAAGAGGAATGGGAGAAAGTCCGGAAACCCGAGGACCCGCAAGGTCTCTGGGCTCACGGTTTGGCATCCGGCTTACGGGTCTTTGCCCCTCGCCCCAGCCCCGAGGAGAGGAGGGAACGGCGGCCACTCCCGTCCTTGCCCTTTCTGCTCTGCCACTGTCCTCCGGGAGAGGCCGGTCTAGGAGCCAGCGGCCGAGAATGCTGCTGCTGTGCGGGCCTTGGCCGGCCTCGGGTCCCTGGTGCTGCCAGCAGCCTCGGCCCGGGGCCCGACTGACTCACACCCTTGGCTTTAACTGTCTGCAGCAGGCCGGAGGGTCTCCATGGACCCAGGACTGTTCTGTCCTCCTTGCCCCGAGATCACACAGCGACTTGATCACTCAAGCCCCTGGTGGTTCCCAAGTTAGTTTGAAAGAATTCTAAAGTCGGTGTCTTTTCGCCCCCTCTTTCTCTCTCGCCGCCTTCTCCTTTCAGAATGTCCGGAGGAGGTTTATGACCCTCGGTCTCTCTACGAAAGGCTACAGGAGCAGAAGGACAGGAAGCAGCAGGAATATGAGGAACAATTCAAATTCAGTAAGCCTCAGAGCATAGACCGAGCGACTCTGCTGCCTCATCCTCCCTCCTTCCCTCCCTCCCTGCCTCCTTCCCTCCCTCCCTTTCTTCCTTCCTTTCTCCCTCCCTACCTCCTTCCCTCCCTCCCTCCCTTTCTTCCTTCCTTCCCTCCCTCCCTCCCTTTCTTCCTTCCTTTCTCCCTCCCTCTCTCCTTCCCTTCTGATTTTGGGTCACACCCCCTGATGATCCGGGGTTACTCCTGGCTCTGCACTCAGGATCAGCCTGGTGCTTCGGGGACCATATGGGATGCGGGAGATCAAACTCAGGCCAACTGCGTGTAAGACAAATGCCCCCCCCTACTGTACTATCCCACCGCTGTGGTGCCTTCGCTTGCTTGCTTGCTTCATTGGTTTCTGGGCCGCCCGGGCCCCAGTGCTCCCGGCCCACTCTTGGCCCGCAGCCAAGAGTGTTCAGGACAGCATGCAGAGGTGTTCGGGTGCAGGGACTGACCTCGGTGTTGCTCCAGCCCTTTGAGCCAGCTCCTTGGGGCCGCAGTACCTTTTTGTTTTTGACTTTGGTTTGGGAGCCACACCCAGCAGGACTCAGGGCTGTTTGTGGCTCTGTGCTGACCCCTGGCAGTGCTCAGGGGACCTTAAGTGGTGCCAGGGATTCAAACCAGGGGTCAGCTGTGTGCAAGGCATTACCTCCTGCATTTATTCTCCTTGTAGTGTCTTTTTTTTTTTAATGCTTTTTTGCCTTATACAATGTTTTTTCTAATGTGCCCTGGAATTACCTTGGTTATCTAGCCTCCAGATGCTCATTTGGTGGAAAGGAGACCTAATTCTGCCTTCCAGGCCACATTCAACGTTTTGTTTAGAGCTCCAAATACACATTTCAATCCTGTGCTAATATCTAGCAGTGGAAGAAATGCTTTGATTTTATGCCATGTTATCTACCCAAGAGCCGTGGTGTTTATGAATTCTAACTCCCTGAAGGATCCACTGTATATTAAAAAAAGAAAAGGGAAAGAATTTTTTTTTAACATTCTTTCCCCTTTATCCTGCTAAAATGTCCCTTGTTTATATTCCCAGAAAACATGGTCAGAGGCTTGGATGAAGATGAGACCAACTTCCTTGATGAGGTTTCTCGGCAGCAGGAGCTAATAGAGAAACAGCGGCGAGAAGAAGAACTGAAGGAACTGAAGGAATACAGAATATCCTTTGCATTTTATTTGTTTATCATTTTGTTTTGTTTGGGGGGGCCACACCTGGCAATGCCCAGGGCTTAATTCCTGGGCTCTGCACTCAGCAGTGGCTCCTGGCAGTGCTCAGCGGACTGTACCGGGAGGCCTGGGCTCAAACTTGGTGGGCCACTTGGGTGGGCCATGTAAACACAAGTGCCCCACCCATTGTACTGTCTCTGGCCCCATTCTTTTCATTTCATTTATTTATTTTGCTTTTTGGGTCACAGGCAATGCGGAGGCTGTTGCTCCTGGCTCTGCACTCAATAATTATTCCTGGCAGTGCTTTGGGGACCATATAGGATGCTGGGAATCAAACCTGGACTGACCAGTGTTCAAACCTGGGTTGAACACATGCAAGTCAAATGCCCTCCGCACTGTACTATTGTTCCAACCTCGATCCTTTGCATTTTAAAAGGAGTCTGTGAGGTGTCAGTTGTCTATGAATTTTAGCGTCTTCATAAATGGAATGAGAGTCTTTGGCTTCCAAGTGCCCGTCTAAGGAACCATCTTCCTGTGAACTGAGTTATTGGCAGTGACGAGGCAGAGTCTGTTACAATCCCAAGTCCAGGGCATGCAGGATTAACTGAAGGTCTGAATCGCGCGGGTCAGTACCGGGGGCTCTTGTCTTGCTCATTTAGACAGACGGGGGATGCGGTCAGCGTCACCCAGGGGGACTTCTGACGTTTGTTTATTTTTGTTGTGTTGTTGGGGGTTTCCGTTGTCACCATACCAGGGAATTGTCCCGGGCAGTGCTGGGGATGACACGTGGCCGTGTGGAGCAGTGCAGAGATCAGACTCGTGACCTCCCGTGAAAGACGGGCACTGTTCTTTTTGACTTGTGGGGAAGGGGAGGTGGCTTGGGTTCCTACCTGGCGGTGCTCAGGGGCTGTTTCTGTTGAGAGACCATATTCGATGCCAGAGAACAACCAGGGTCAGTCTTGTGCAAGGCAGGTACCGAAGCCCTGCGCTCTCCTTCCTTCACAGAACTCTGGCCTGCAGGGAGTTTATGCCCCTCTCAGGTGAGTTTGCGATTCCATCTCAAGCCATTCGCCTTTGTTTGCCCAGAGTGCTCTGCCTCAGAGGCTTGGATCGGTTTTGGGTTTGGCCACGCCTTTGGCTTCCTCCTGGTAGTGCTTGGGGCGGCATTGTGGAAGGTCAGTGCCTTAACGCCTGCACTCTCTCTTCAGCCTCTGCCTTCAGATGGTACAAATCTGGCATATTATGCAGAGTATGGCTCTCAGTGCTCGGCTCGGATCTCCCTCACTGAGATACTTATTCGCCTCACTTAAAAGTGCCCACCCTACCACTAATTAGATTGTCTGTCTTTCTCTCCTTAATTTTACTTTTGGGCCATGTCTGGCTTTGCTCAAAGCTTAACTTCTTCTTTTTGGGGGGGTCACACCGGGAGATATTCAGGGGTTACTCCTGGCTCTGCACTCAGGAATTACCCCTGGTGGTGCTCAGGGGACCTTATGGGATGCTGGGAATCGAACCCGGATCTGCCGCATGCAAGGCAGACACCCTACACACTTTGCTATTGCTCCAGCCCCTCAAAGCTTAACTTTTATTCTGTTTTTGTTTTCTGGGTTTTTTTTTTTGGGGGGGGGTCACACCCGGCAATGCACAGGGGTCACTCCTGGCTCTGCACTCAGGAATTACTCCTGGCAGTGCTCAGGGGACCATATGGGATGCTGGGAATCGAACCCGGGTCAGCTGCGTGCAAGGCAAATGCACTGCCTGCTGTGCTATCACTTCAGCCCTTTCTGGTTTTTTTCTGAAGGGGTGTTGGGCAGGGCCACACCTGGCTCAAGGGCTCAGGGCATACTCAGTGCTCAGGGATCACTCCTGGCGGGCTCAGGGGACCACATGGGATGCCAGTGATTGAATCTGGGTAAGCCCCATGCAGGACAAATGCCCTCACCACTGTACTATCTCTCTGGCCCCAAGGCTTACCTAACTTTTTCTCTACTCAAAAATCACTCCTAGCAGGGCTCAGGGACCCTCTGTGGTGGGGGGGATCAAATCTGGGTCAGCCATGTGCAAAGGGAGCCCTGCCCACTGGCCCCTAGAGTGGTGTTTTTGTTTGTTTGCTTGTTGCTTGTTCTTTTTGGGTCATGCCCAGCGATGCACAGGGGTTATTCCTGGTGGTGCTCGAGGGACCATATGGGATGTTGGGAATCGAACTTGGTTCGGCCGCATGCAAGGCAAACGCCCTACTGCTGTGCTGTCACTCCAGCCCCATAGAGTGGCATTTTTATCGGGCGTCTTAACGACCTGAAATTCTTCACTTACTGACTTGACTGCTGGAATGTAAACTTTAAGAACAAGGACTTGGGTCATCACTGATTCTCTTACTGTAGTGCTTGATGTATAGTAGGTTCTTGATATATATGTGAATTAAACAAATTACTTATATATTTGTTTACTCATAGGAGATGTGCATACGGTCACTATCTTTTTGTCCTCTGAGGACGTTTTTGGATCTTTCAGGTTTCTGTGTCTGAGCTCATGAGTGAGGTTGGCCAAACTCCATGTCTTAGATTGAGAGTAGAACCACGTGTGTGTGCTAGCTGGTGTTTTTTTCTCCTGCAGAGGACAGACACTGGGTCCCGTCAGAGTCATGCAGACTTACCTGGCAGGGGAAGTACCGAGAGCGTGGAGGTGGTTTCCTGTGCCTTAGCCTATGCAGCCGGGAGGAGCTGACCCCCGTGATCCTCCCCCAGACGTGGGGAGCTCAGCTGCACCGTCATAGTCTGTCCCAGTCGGGACGGTGTGTGCTCTGCCCTTGATTGCTCTCTAAGAGGAGGACTGAGGGCTGGGGGTGTAGCTCCGCATTAAAGCCCTTCCCTTACATGTGTGAGGCTCTGGGTTTGAGCCCTGGCACCACACATACACACATATACGCACATACAGTCATGGGGGGAAGTGTAGGTAGAACTCAGGGATGTGGTTTAGAACTCAGAGTCTCGGGGGTCTGGTTTCCGTAAAATTACGCTGACATGGGGCCAGAGCGGTAGTATCGCAGGTAGGGTGTTTGCTTTGCACGGGGCTGACCTGGGTTCGATCCCTGGGACCCAATATGATCCCCCCAACAAAAATATTAAGGTGACGTGGCTGACAATTATTGCAAGAGCGGGACAGCATGGTTTCACAAAACCTGCTCTATGTTGATGACAAAAATCTGAATTTCAGCTTGCTCGTCAAGCCCAGGTTCTGCCTTGAACAGAGTTCTTGCCAGCTTATTTTTAAGTCTCTTTGCTTGCTTGTTTACTTGCTTTTATTAAGCGTACTTACTTACCTTCAGCACTTGCTCCTCTTCTTCTCCTCATCTATCATCTATCTTTTGTTTGTTTCTTCTTGGGACACACCTGGCTGCCCGGGGCTTACTCCTGGTGCAGTACTCAGGAATCACACCTGTGGGCTGGGAGGGCCATGTAGGATGCCTGGGACCCTGCGAATCTGGGTTGACCACGTGCAAGGCAAACTCCCCACCTCTGGACTTTCTGCCTCTCCCCCCACCCTTGCATCTTTCTAAGTAAGTTTCATCCAATAAAAATTATCTTGTCTTGGCTGGAGCAGTAGCACAGCGTGTAGGGCGTTTGCCTTGCACGCGGTCGACCCGGGTTCGATTCCCAGCATCCCAGGTGGTCCCCGACACCAGGAGTGATTCCTGAGTGCATGAGCCAGGAGCAACCCCTGTGCATCGCCGGGTATGACCCAAAAAAAAAGGCTGGCTTTTATTCCCAGCTCTGCATGTGTAATGTTCTGGCCTCAAGTTAAGATTTGAGTTGATAGAAAGTCACATGCCGTTGTAGGATGCAAGCAGATATTTCTGAACCTCTCCTCCCTTGCTCCCTTCCCTGGCAACCCAAAGTAATATTGTGCTTATGCAAAGTAATATGTTTGCACGTTGCCGAGCCAGGTTAGATTCCTCCGTCCCTCTCGGAGAACCCGGCAAGCTACCCGAGAGTATCCCGCCCGTGTGGTAGAGCCTGGCAAGCTCCCTGTGGCATATTTGATATGCCAAAAACTGTAACAACAAGTCTCACAATGGAGACATTATTGGTGCCCGCTGGAGCAAATTGATGTACAGGAGGAAAGTGCTACAATGTTTCGCAAAGAGGGGCAGGCACATAGTGTGGCATTCATTAGCTGTGGGGCAGGTTCATCTAAGGAAATACACTAACAAGACTTCTCACTGGAGTCTGTCTGGGTTTAGGGGCTTAATCTGGCAGTCTCGCAGATAAAACAGACTGTCACAAACAGCGTACTGGAGAGAAGTGTCGGGGTGGCATTGGTGTGAGGTGCTCCTGGGCTTTTAGTTCAAAGGAAGGAATGAAGGGGCAGCTGGGAGAGACAAAAGGAGCTTTCTCTTTCTTTCTTTCTTTTCTCCTGTGCTGGTAACATGATAGTACAACATGGAAGAGGTGCAAGGGCTGGGGGTGGAGGGAGAAACTTGGAAAGTTCTGACTGTCTGAAAAATACTAAAGGAAAACGTCTTCCAACCCCTGGTGCGTAATGCACTGATCCTAGCATGACTCCGCGTAATGCACTGATCCTAGCAGGCCCGGAGCCAGAGGCGGGTGGGGATAGGAGTAGAAGGATCGACATCTGTTTATTGACGCTCCAGATTAGCAGCTGGCTCTTGGCTTTGCTGTGTTATAATACGATAACATGTATAATGTGATCCTTATGAATGCAGATAAGCTGTGGTTTGTTCCCTAAGAACAGTGGGCCTCTTGTTTCCACTCAGCTTAAACAGGTATTGCGGCAGTACGATTGTGTTAAAAACTAGGTGATTTGGAAAAAAAAATGAATTTAATAAATTCCTTGGGTTTTTTTTTTTTTTTTTGCTTTTTGCTTTTTGGGTCACACCCGGCCATACACAGGGGTCACTCCTGGCTCTGCACTCAGGAACCACCCCTGGCGGTGCTCAGGGGACTATATGGGATGCTGGGAATCGAACCCGGGTCGGCCACATGCAAGGCAAGCGCTGTGCCTGCTGTGCTATCACTCCAGCCCATCCTTGGGATTTTTAATGTGCGTTTGTATTTGAAGTGTCTTAGGGGGAAGAGAGACTTAAGGGGGAAAAATTGTTTATGGTTTGGATGTGACTTGATGTTTATTTCCATGATCTAAATATTAACTGAAGGCACTCAGAGAAGTACTGACTGTTATATGTTATTCCCCCTGAATACTACAAATGTTAGGGTGCACAGACTTGAGGTGTAAGGACAGACTTTGTGCCAAAGATTCATTTCCTTATTTCTGGGTCTGTAGAGATAGTGCAGTACGGAAGGTGCTTATCTCACACGTGGCTGACCCTCCCCATAGGATCCCCCAGTCTGCCAGGACTGATCCCTGAGCACAAAGCCAGGAGTTAGCTTGCCTCTGGGTATAGTCCAGAAGTCCCCCTCCCCCAGCCCCCTTCTCCCCAATTTTTTTCCTTATTCCTGAGACCTAAAGCGATAGCACAGCGGGTAGGGTGTTTGCCTTGCACGCAGCTGACCTGGGTTCGATTCCTCCATCCCTCTCGGAGAGCCCGGCAAGCTACCGAGAGTATCCCACCCGCACGGCAGAGCTTGGCAAGCTCCCCGTGGCGTATTGGATATGCCAAAAAAGTAACAAGTCTCACAATGGAGATGTTACTGGTGCCCTCTCGAGCAAATCAATGAGCAACGGGGTGACAGTGACAGTGATTCCTGAGGCCAAGTTTTTTCCCCAGTGTTCAGAGACACAAATAGCCCCAACTTTATTAGTACCCCAGCTTGGGGGAGCCAGTAAAGCATGTTTTTACAGGTTCTTGGGCACTAGATGTCACTATTGTTCCAGTACGGAATTCCTGCATATTCACTAAGGCATTGTAGCGTTTCCAAACACTTTTCCCTAACAGGCTATAAGAGGCTGAACGCAAGGAGAAAAGATTGAGGTGGGGGGGCTGCTCCTGGTGGAGAGAACAGAGCAAGAAGAAGTAACGTTAGCGGCAGATTGCCTGTGCTTGCTTGTGTTTGCGTGGAGCCCATTCCTGTTTGTGCTCTGGACTGAACTGGAGTTGGAGGTGGGGTTGGTCACAGACAAGCCATGTGTGTCAACCCCTCTGCTGGGGCCCTGGTCCAGAACCAGTCATGCTTTTGAAAAGAATTTTCTGGTGTGCTGTCATTTAAAAGGGTGTTTCTTTAAAAATCACTTTGGGAGGGAGAGTGTTGAAATGGGTTTCCTGGCCCCTGGCTATCCACTGGTTTGATACAGAGGAAGAACTCTTGTAGCAGGACTTAAGAGTGGTTCTGATGTTGTCTTTCACCCGCAGAGTAAGAGTCCCCCATTAATGGCTTAAGAGTGAATGCCACTGGCAGTTCCAAGAACGCTGGCGGGGCTGGGCAGATGGTGCACTGGGTAGGGTACTTGCCTGGCAGCGGGGTTGATCCCTGGTGTCCCATTTGGTTCCCTGACCCCCGCCAGGAGTGATCCCTGAGCTCAGAGCCAGGAGGAAGCCCTGAGCACCACCGTCGTGGGCCAAAAATGAGAAACAGCAAACAGAGAAGATAGTACGGTGGGTAAGACCCGTGCCTTCATGCGTCTGATCTGGGTTCAATCCCCAGAGCCCAATATGGTCTCCTGAATGGAGAGCCAGGAGTAAGTCCTGAGCAACGCCAGTGTGGCCCACGCACCAAGGAAAAAAACAGGAAGCATTCTGCAAAATGTTTCTGTCTTCAGGGAAAGCAGGCTTCTTTTTTCCCTGTTCCATCATATTCACCGAGAGTTTTTTTTCTTTTCTGCCCTCAAGGTTGATATAATCTCTTTGATAATAGCAGGTTTCCTGGCTGTGCTCTTAAGGTTTCCCTAAAGAATCGGAAGAGGGGATTTTATATTATTTTGATCTTGGTTTTCCATCTTACCTTGCCGTCACCCTTATTTCTCTTTAAATCCTCCAGAGATTTTTTTTTTTTTTTTGTAAGTAGCCTAAACCAAGAATTTACCACCTTTTTCTCTTTTCTCACCTGTGAACTGGTACTGGTCATGGGGTGGGTGTTTGGGAACCTGAGTTTCCAAACCTAGGAGTACCGCTGGGTTCCATTTGTCTTCCTTCTCTGCATCCCTCCTTGTCCATCATCGTCCAGCTGACGGCTAGTCTGCTTTGCCAAGTTTGACCCTTAACCTGTAACTCACAGTAATCTCAGCAAAGTTGGAATTGCTCCAGAAAACAAGAAGGAAGCGGAGAAGAAACCGGCCGTGAAACCCGTCGATACCAAGAACAAATTCTCCCAGGCAAAGCTGTTGGCAGGCGCCGTGAAGCACAAGAGGTCAGCCAGCCCCGCCCCTGCCCCTCCCCCCTCCGCCCCCCCCCGCCCCCGCCCCCGCCCCGCCCCGCCCCGCCCCGCCCGCCTCGCTGCCTCCCGGCGCAGACCAGGCACCTGCTTCATCGCCTCCGATTTTGTCTCTGGGCTCTTTGGGGCTGTCTGAGGGCCCCCGTGCACGAGTGTCTCTCCTCCTGCAGACGGGCAGCGGAAATGTGCTGTGGCAGCTGCTTCCCTACAGAGGAGGGCCCAGCCCTAGGAGAGGGGCAGAGCCACGGGAGAGCTCCTGATGCATGTCCCGGGAAGGGTTTGTCTGGGGTTGGAGGCAGGGAGGAGGCCGCGTCCGAGTCTGCCGCGATAGGGCAGAGGACGTGACCGTATGGGAAAGGTCCTGTTGATGCTGGCCAGGGACCGGGGCCTTGTCAGGCTGGCCGGGCGGAGAGCATCCCAGCTAGGGACGCGGCTGCCGAGGAGCATTGTAGCTGGGGCGGCTGGAGCCTGGGGGCGGGGTCGCAGCCGGTCGAGGGATGTGATGTTTGTTTCTGGGACACGCCTGGCAGTGCCCAGGGTTTCCTCCTGGCTCGGCACTTAGGGGTCGCTCCCGGTGGGGCTCGGCGGCAGTAGGGGCACCGTCTGTGGGTGCCGGGATTTGAACCTCTGATCAGCTGCCAGGCAAGCTGCCTTACCCCTGGGTACTGTGTCACTCTGGCCCTGCCTAGGGGGTTGGAAAAATCCTTTGCTCTGTTGGCTCCTCCCTCTCTAAATCAGAAGAGGCGCCCCGGCGATTCACTCTGGTCGTTTGGATGAGACTGGCCCTACCGAAGGCGAAATGAAGTCCAGTTCGAGTGCAGCCGGGTCTATTAGGCAAATCGATGAGTGCCCTGGCAAGCAGCCTCGGGTCCCGGAGGGCGTGGAGTGATGCAGTCTGTGGTTTGGCTCAGCGTGGGCAGCAGATGTTCTGGGAACGCTGCTCACATGCAGAAATGTCATCCTGGTGCTCTGGCGGGAGGGAGGGCGGGCGGGCGGGCAGGCGGGCGGGCGGCCGAAGCCTCCTGGAGCCATGGTTCCTCGCTGGTTTCGCAGACCCTCAGGTGCCTGGCCCAGTGTCTTTCAGAATTTGAACGTGGGTCCTTTTTACTGGACCACACCGAGGAAGGGCACCGTAGGCGGAGGGTGTCTTGCGGCTGGCTGGCGGAGGGAGGGTCTGGGGATAACTGCCTCCCTGCGGTAGGCCTGGGATTGCCGTTCAAAAGCTGGCTCCTTTCTGTGGTTGCCGACATGCGCATACCCTCCTTGGGTTTGGAAATGGCATCATTGTTGCTTTGTGTAGGAAAGCAACAAATGAGTCTTCCGGGGCAGGATTTCCACCAATCTACCAGGCTGGGTTTATTAGGACCTTTGGGGACTTCGCTAATATTGCAGATTGCAGCCCGACACTGATTCTGATTCAGTAAGTCTGCAGTGAGCCCCCCAGAGCCTAATTCTTTAAATTCCATGGATGATTCCGATGCCTGGTGTGTGTGTGTGTCTGTTAGGAAACAGGATGTATTAGCGCCCCTGCAGACCCATCGCCGTCTCCACTGAGCCATTCCGAGCCTCTGTGCTTGTTCCCTCCCTGCCTCCCTGCCTTCACACCACTCCCAAATCCAATTTGTCATTCTTTCCCTTTGTTTACTTTTAATTCTGGGGGTTTGGGCCAATTTAGGTTTTGTATGGTTTGGCATCATAATCAGAATATCAGCTTGCATGTTTTTGAACTTTCTAAAAATTATATACCCACACACACACACACACACACACATATATGAGCTGGTTTTCAGTAATGTATTCATTATTTATTTATTGTTGACTTTCGGGCCACACCCAGCCATGCTCAGGGCTTAACTCCTGACTCTGGGATCACTCCTAGCGGGCTCAGGGGGACCGTATGTGGTGTCAGGGACCTAACCAGGGTTAATCACATGCAAAGCAAGTGTCCTCCCAACTGTACTGTCTCTCCACTTGTGTTTCTTTTTTTTTTTTTTTTTTTTTTTTGGTTTTTGGGTCACACCCGGCGATGCACAGGGGTTACTCCTGGCTCTTCACTCAGGAATTACCCCTGGTGGTGCTCAGGGGACCATATGGGATGCTGGGATTAGAACCCGGGTCGGCCGCGTGCAAGGCAAACGCCCTACCCGCTGTGCTATTGCTCCAGCCCCTCCACTTGTGTTTCTTTAGAGCTGCGCTATCCAACGTGTAAGCCGTTGGCCACCTCTGATTATCTATTAAAATAACATTTTTTAATCTAGTCCCTTAGCCACCGTAGGCACATTTTAAATGTTGAGTTGCATGGCAGGAGAGAGAGTCCAGGAAGTGGAGGCAGTTACCTTCCATGCAGCCAACCCTGGTTCAAATCTCTGGCACTGTCAGGGGTCATTCCTGAGCACAGAGCCAGGAGTAGCCCCTGAGCACTGCTCAGGATGGCCCCCTGAAGCCCCTTAAAATAAAAGTCCATTTGCCACATGTGGCTTGAGCTGCCCTGTGGGAGGCACAGAGATGGTGGCACGGTGATTCTGTAGGGTAGTGTGTGCTCGTAGGGGTCTGCATTTCCTTAGCAATTGATGTAGCCGAAATAGCTTGTGTGTGGACTTGCCATATGTGTGTCCTACTAAATGAACAGTCTGCTCATCACCTGTTTTGTCATTTTTGCTCACGGTGGTTTGGGGGCCGGCCATCAGTGCTCAGCGGCTTCTCCCAGCACAGTGCTCAGCGGCCCCCCTGCCCCCGTGCTCTCTGGGACTGAGTTTGGGCTCCTGCAGGCAGAGCAGACGCTCCAGCCCTTTGGCGGGGCCGTCTCCATAGCCCCCTTCCTTACGCCTTTGAATTCCTTCTTATTTCACTGCATTGAGTAGGCTTACCAATAAAGTGAAGGGGGGAAAAGGTTATTCTGCACACCTTTCGTTTCTCTTTCAATATTGTACCAAATGAGGGGCTGGAGCTATAGCACAGCAGGTAGGGCTTTTTCCTTGCACGCCACCAACCAGGTTCAATCTCGGCCTCCCATTTGGTCCCCCGAGCACCGCCAGGAGTAATTCCTGCGTGCAGAGCCAGGAGTAACCCCCATGCATTGCCGGGTGTGACCAAAAAAGCAAAAGTAAAATAAAATAAAATGCTGTTCCAAATGCTTATGACTTTCTCAGCATCAAGAAAGAACCACTTGCTGAACTCCGACCCCGCTTCCCCACCCCTGCCCCAGATAGAAAGAAATTTAATTGCAGAGAGATAGGATGCTCCAGAGAGTTCAGAGCTGCAGGGTTGCCTGTTGGATCCTCTCCCACGCTGTGTCCCGTGGTGTCTCCCGAGGGTGCCCAAGCAGGGCTCCCGGCTGCTCACTGCACCTGTTCCGTGGGAATCTTTCAGCAGGAAGTCCCGCCCCCCCACGCCCTCTGCTCACTCCAGCACTCCCCTCTGATAGCAGAAGCCTGGGACTTCTGGGCAAGGAAAGGCATCGGGAGTCTGCGAGAGGAGAGACGGCATCCGCTTCCTTCTCTCCCAGCACTCTGAGCACAGCACGCCTGGGCGTTGGGAATGGCCGGATACCATCAGGTGCCTGTGAGAGAACCAAGACCTGGTGGTTTTCTGTTTTACCACAGTCTTTCCTGGAGTTAGCTAAGCAAAACTAAAATTCTGTTTGTAGTTTGTTAAAAGATTTGGGGCTGGGGGCTGGAGCAATACCATCGAGGATAGGGCGTTTGCCTTGCATTCAGCTGACCCAGGTTCGATTCCCAGCATCCCATATGGTCCCCTGAGCACTGCCAAGAGTAATTCCTGAGTGCAGAGCCAGGAATAACAACCTCTGTGCATCACCGGGTGTGAACCAAAAAGGAAAAAAAAAAAAGATTTGGGGGAGGCAGAGAGATGGAACCACTGCAGTGGGTAAGGGGCCTGCCGTGCATGTTTGATCCACTGCACCACGAGCCCTATCAGGAGTCAGTGCTGAGCACAGAGCTAGGAGTAAGCCCTGAGCACCGCCACCCCCCCCCCCCCGGAAAAAAAAAGATTTATATATATGTGTTTGTCCAAGAATTGCTAAATACAATTTCACCCTGCATTTTTACTGGTAAAACAGTTCTTTACTCTCTGTTATGATAAACAAAATTTAACTCACAGATTTTTCTAATGTGTCAAGGCCAGCAATGCTGTGAAGTATCACCTATTTCTCACTGCTGGACTTGGTCAGGGTGGAGGGGCCCCGCCTGACGGGGCTCAGGGCTCTGCACTCGGGGGTGGGGCGCTGGGCGATGAACCCAGGTCGGCTACAGGCCAGGCCAGCACCTTGCCCACTGGTATTATCACTCTGATAACTGCTGAATTTTTTTTTTACTTTTAGTCAGTTTTAATGATATTTTCTGACGATTTATCCATTTTGTCTCATTTCAGATACATTAGCTAAAGTTGGTCATGTTCTTTTATTGCTGTCCTCTAATTGTGCCCATTTTTATCTCGGATATCGATTATTTTTATTCTTATTTTGACTTGCTTCATAAGCCGTCATGTGTTAGTCCTTTCAAACTCTTTTGGACTTGCTTCCCCCTATTTTTTTCTATTTCACTTATTTCTGTTCTTTATTTTGTCAGTATCTTCTTTAGGGTAGTCTTGGCTTAAAATTTTATTCTCGGATATTTGTTTAAGTCATCATGAAGTCCATGCTTTTTTCAGTTACAAGCATCCAAAACTATAAACTTTCCTCCGCTTTCATCCCTCATATGTACGTTTCCAACTTTAGTATTAATGCCCAGTGGCTGTCATTGACTTACGAATCAGAAACATTTCCAGAGTTTATAAACCTCGAAGTCATGGACCCATGCTACATTCTTTCCAAGATGAACATTGCCCCCCCCCCCCCGTATGTTTTGTAATACTGGTGCCTCAGTGTCTATAAAATAAACTTCTGAGTCTTGATGGTCTTAGAGATAAAATATGATCTAAAATATGATCATGACCTTATTTTTTTCAAACTGATATCTACCTTAAGTGTGATGTGGCTTCTGTGTACCGAGATTCTTCCGAGATGACTTTAGTGGGCCATGAACTCATTTCATGACCAGTTCTTTTTTATTGGAGGGGGGTTGGCTCACACCTGGTGATGCTCAGGAATTACTCCTGTTGGTGTTTGGGGGACCATATGGGATGCCGAGGATCAATTACGGGTCGGCCGTGTGCAAGGCAAACGCCATCCCCACTGTACTATCACTCTGGCCCCTCATGACCCATGACTCGGTTTTTTTTTTTTTTTTTTTTGGCTTTTGCTTTTTTTGCTCCTGGCTCTGCACTTAGGAATTCCTCCTGGCACTGCTTGGGGTCACACTCGGTGATGCTCAGGAATTACTCCTGCTGGTGGTTGGGGGACCATATGGGATGCCGGGGATCAAATACGGCCAGCCATGTGCAAGGCAAACGCCCTATCCGCTGTGCTATCGCCCCAGCCCCCGTAACCCATTCTTGAAGTGGATTTTTGTGACCCTGCAAGCGAGCTTTGAGAATTTGTGTCTGACTTTGAGTTTCTGTGTAGGCACAACAAAGCAAGCTCAGTAACTGGGTTGTTTGTCTGTGTCTTTATTCATCTCGCTTCACTTGTGTTTGTTTGTTTGTTTGTTTAAATATGGGACGCTTCAGAATTTGCCTGTCATCCTTGCGCAGAGGCCATGCTAATCTTCTCTTTATCATTCCAATTTTAGTATATGTGCTGCCGAAGTGAGCACAACACTTGTTGTTGTTTTTATAGTGTTTTGCTCTCCTGTATCTTGACGTGTTTGTCTTCTTGCTCAGTCTGTGTTCGAGAGAAGTTGGTTTGAACGCGCCCTCTCTGTCGCCGTGCTCTCTTGGTTTCTCTCCAGAGCTCTCTAGAGACCTGACGCCCCAAATTGTGGTTTCTACACAGTGAATCGAGCTTTGTTTCCTCGGGAAGTGACCATCTGTTTCTCTCGCCAGGCTCCGGTTCCCCCTACCGGAGAGGCGTGCCGCCCTCTTTAGCGCTCGCCTTGCTGAATATTTTCCCATTCTCTCTCTGTGCGTTTGTTAGTTCGGGGGCCTCAGCGGTGCTTAGAGGGGGTCAGGGGTGACCAAGGGCGGTTCCCAGTGATCCCGGGTGTTGTGGGTCTAATCCGGGCTTGGGGGCCTGCTGGTTCAGTGCCCGGGTCCCACCCAGCGGTTCTGTGGAGCAGGGTACAGTGCTGGACACCCACTCAGGGGCTCACACGTGCGGACACGTGCGGACCATGGGTTCTAGCCCTGCTCGCGCTCTCCCCGCCCCCACTCTGCTGTTCTTTCTATGGGGTGTTTTTGTTTACTTTTGTGACATTTTTAGGTGTGTCTCACTGATGGTTTGAAATTCATTTGGCTGTAGATTTGTCAGAATTTATGGTGTAGTTCTCTCTCTGTCTTTCTCTGCCTCTCTCTGATGTAGTTCCTGTTCTTTTTTGTTGTTGTTGTTCTTGTTTTTGTTTTTGGGTCACACTGGGCAATGCTCAGGGGTTACTCCAGGCTCTGCACTCAGGAATCACCCCTGGCAGTGCTTAGGGGACCATATAGGATGCTGGGAATTGAACCCAGGTCAGCCGCATGCAAGGCAAATGCCCTACCCGCTGTGCTATCGCTCTAGCGCCTGTAGTTCTTACTCTTACTTGCCTTGTCACTTAAAATATTTTCCCTTGTATTTTTGTTTTTCAGTCAGTCACTGTCACTGTCATCCCGTTGCTCATCGATTTGTTCGAGTGGGCACCAGTAACGTCTCTCATTGAGAGACTTATTGTTACTGTCTTTGGCATATCCAATACGCCACGGGTACCTTGCCAGGCTCTGCCATGCGGGCTAGATAGTCTCGGTAGCTTGTCGGGCTCTCCGAGAGGGGCGGAGGAATCGAACTCGGGTCGGCCACGTGAAAGGCGAAAGCCCTACCGCTGTGCTATCGCTCCAAAACTCAGATGAAACTTAGATTTATGTATTTTATCTCTTTTAGTATCTAGCCTTGCAATTTACTAAGTATACTTAGCAGAACCCAAAGTAAATAACTGTTTTTACTTCACTACAAAATTATATAGACTGAGAGCTTTTAGCTCCCATCACCCTGTCTTCCTACGCGTGCTGCTACTGTCCAAGGCCTTAGTCAATCACGTTTAACGCCGCAACTTAAAGTTTTTTTAAATAACGAAAAATATTTAATAACAGCTTTCATAACAGCTAGATTTTTTTTTTTGTCATGGTGAGCATGGCTGGTGATTCTTGAAATCCATCTGCTATTCCCACCCGAGGGATTGACCGGGACCCCGAAGAACCCAGAGCTCAGATGATACGTGAAGATGAAGCCTGTCACCCCTTCACGGGGTCAGGGGACAGTCAGCCGGAGGGAATTTGGGGTCCGAGAGTCCAGTCCCGTTCACTCCAGGCCGCCCGGGCCCTGCTGCCCACGCCTAAGCCGCCGTGTTTTCTGTTACAGCACAGAGAGCAGCAACTGTGTGAAAAGGCTGAAATCAGACCCGGACCCAGAAGACAAGAACCCAGGTGGGTGGCGCTTCGCTCCTCCCTCTCTCCCCCTGCCCCGCAGACCCACAGTCGCCGGGGGGGACTGCACTGCATCCCCCACGAGAGGCTTCCATCTCCAGGCGAGCCTCCGGGCACTGCACTTAACAGATCGTTGTATGAGCCGCGGCAGCATTTGTGCCCAAGAACGTGTGGGCTCCCCTGCAGGTGTGTTGGAAACCCTCCGAGGGACGGACAAGTGACGCCGTGTTCCTCCCGGAGGGCGCCCGGAGCCCAGACCTGCGCCCGTCATCTCCGTTTCCAGAGTTTATCTCTGTCTCCCCCCGAGGTCACGTTTCTTGATTTCCCCTGGCTTGCTCCCGGTGAGAAGCAGAGTGCCTGCCTGTGCGGTGGCTGGGGTGCAGTGACCCGTGGTGCCCGAGACGGTCTCCAGGAGGGAGAACGCTTTCGGTGCCGTTTACTCTTAACGCTCTGCAATCTGGCTCGGTGTTAAGTTGCGCAAAGTTGTAAGCGAAGGTTGAGTGTTCCCAGGGAAAGGAACAGAAGAATGTTTTGGGCTCCGCCCTGGCCTCTCCGTGGGATTGTGCTAAATAAACATAATGGGTCACCAACAAACCCAGATTTTCCTCTACTAAGCACCCTGAATGGTGGCCTAGTGGCGATATCCTTTTGCTGTAAAATCTGCTTTTTGGGGGTTTTTTTGTTGTTGTTGTTTTTCTTTTTGGGTCACACCTGGCGATGCACAGGGGTCACTTCTGGCTCTGCACTCAGGAATTACCCCTGGCTGTGCTCCGTTGTGCTATCACTCCAGCCCCTGCTTTTGTTGTTGTTGTTGTTGTTTTGGGGTCATGCCCAGCGGTGTTTAGGGGCTTTTCCCTGCTCGGTGCTTGGGTGGCACTCCTGGCAGTGCTCGGGATCAACAGTGCTGGGGGACTAAGCCCTGGCTCCTGCGTGCCAGGCAGACCCTCCAGCCTACTGGGCTCTCTCCCAGCCCTCGAGTCTGCTTCAGGAAGGAGACCTGGGCTGGAAGACACTGCACACATGTGGTGCATGCCAGAGACCTGGGTTCGGTCCCCGAGCACCGCAGGGTGTGCTCCCACCACCCTAAAGAAGGGACGGTCATCCCTCAGCACTTGCGAGTGTGCCCTAGGGTTCCCTTAGCACCGCCAGGGCACATGGGTCCCCACACTGCACTGGACCCAGGCCTAAGCCCTGAGTTGCCGCACCTGGTCCAAAGGGGCCCCGGCCCTCCCCTGCATCAGTGCTTGAGAGGGCTCTACCCCCCCCCCCCCGAAAAAAAAAAAGAGCATTCTGCAGTGTCCCTTCTACTAAAAATCTTTTGTTCAATTTTTCTTTCTAGAGGAAAATTGGTATTCTGTGTTTCTTATGTATCTGTCCAAAGATATGCATCTATATGTGCATAATTACAAATACAGTATTTTTTTTAAATGTTTCATAATGGGCCAGAGAGCTCGTACAGAGTTGCTGCACTTGCCTTGCACGGGCGGCCCCTGGGTGCTCATAGGAGTCAGGTCTGCCAGTCACGTGGGCACGCTGCCATTTGGTGGCGTCTTAGCAGCAGGCTCATAAGGCGTACGTTCCCTTAAACTAGTGAGCTCTTCCTTCCGAGCTTATTTTCGCTTTCCCTTTTGTATTTGGTTCGTGAAGAAGCCGGGCCTGTGTCTGCCCCGTGGGACCCTCCCGTGCTCTCGGTGACTGATCGCTCCCCGCGTGTCCTATACGCCCGGGTCTCGCGCCTTGGCAGTCACAGCTCACGCTTCTGAGAGGCAGGTGGATTTGGGCTTGTTTCTTTTTTATATTTTGGCACAGATACTTCCGTGTTTTTGTGCTTTTGTAATTATTATTACTATTTTTAATAACATGATCTGCTCACTAGCTACTTGTTATTCCTTGGGAATCATTGCGTAAAGAGCTTCGTGCTTGCTCGAGGCTCTGCAGAGTTCCATTGGTTAGGCCGCGGAATAGTCGCCCCGCTCGTTATTGTTGAATATTTATATTTTCCCATGATTCTGTTATGGTTCTCTAAATAACCCTAAGCATGCATCATTTCTCATATTCACAAATATATCAGGTTCCATACTTAGAAATAAGAGCTGTTAGGTCTGGAAGGAGATATATGTAGATATATATATTTGTTTTTTGTTTTTGCTTTTTGGGTCACATCCAGCAATGCTCAGGGTTTACTCCTGGCTCTGCACTCAGGAATTCCTCCTGGCAGTGCTCGGGGGACCATATGGAATGCTGGGAATTGAACCCAGGTCAGCCGCGTGCAAGGCAAATGCCCTACCCGCTGTGCTATCGCTCCAGCCCCACATATATATATTTGTAATACATAAACAACTATTTTTCTTTTTTCTTTTTTAATTTTGGTTTTTGGACCACACCCGTCAGTTCGCAGGACTTACTCCTGACAGGGATCACTCCTGGTGGGCTCAGGGGACCACAGGGGGTGCCGGGAATGAATTGGAGTGAGGGTGATGGGGAGAGAGAGATCTGAAGTATTAATATTTCTGCTAGTTAACTAATAGCTCTGAATCCAGCTGTTTAATTTAACTTTATGGGAACCCTTTGCACCAGTGCATGGAAATGAGAACTGCTATTTCAGGCAGACCCCCTTTCAGACCATCTTTTTGTCATTCTGAACTCCCTTTTCTATACCTTCATTCTCTGGAGTGTGGGGCAAGGCGGGGGGCAGTGCTCAGGGCTATTCCTGGCCCTGTTTGGGGGCCGGCGTGTGGTGCAGAGGATCTGAGCAGGCGCGGGGCCAGCGCCTTATCTCCTGAACGTCTGTCCAGCTTCAGCCTCTTCATCCTTAGCAAAAGCTGAGCGGGAAAAATCCTCTTTTTGCTGCGAGCTGAGGCCCTGCAAGAAGAACATCCCCTGAAGCTTCAGTCCTGGGCAGCGAGGGCTCTGTCCGCTCGGGCCCGGGTCCCAGCGCACTCGCCTGTCCCCCACCGCCGGCTCTCACCCCAGCACGAGCCGTAAATGCACAGGCCAGCCCCATTTGCTCTCCAGTCACGCATCTGTCTGCCTCCCCAGCACATTCTCTGTTCGTAATTTTCGGTGTTCGTAATTTGGTGTGACAATGTGGCCCGTCCTGCAAATGCAGGGGTTGGCAGGAAGCTCCGCCAAGCGGGCGAGATCAGAGGGCACCGTTTTGTTCTCTGTGGACAGTGAGCAGCTTTTGGGAGGGAATCTGTCAGGGCTTTCATCTCCTTTATGAAACTTCCGAGATAATTAGGGGTTTGGGGTTTTTGCTTGAACTGCACATCTCACAGTGCTCCGGATCCCTCGGTCACATTTCTGTGGCTGGTCCCCCTCCTCCCCTTCGTCCGCCTCTAGGCTCCATCGCTCCTCTGGACTTGATCCTAAGGTAGACCCTGAGATTCAGTTCACACCTGAAATAGTTAACAAAATGACTTGCCTTCCTGAGTAAGTAAGTGACCTTAGGTGGCCACTGATTCTTAGCCTTATATATTCTCAAGTTTATTTTTAATTTATTTATAGTTTACGCCCTTATTTTTTAGTTTATGTAATATTTTTAGTTTAATTTTAGGTTCTTTCTAACTCACACATTTATTTGGCGGGGCAGGGGGTGTATTTGGACCACACCCAGTAGTTCTCAGGAGCCATTCGAGTCGTTTTGTGCTCAGAGGTCACTCTTTTTTTTTTTTTTTTTAAATTCAAGAAATATCATATATTTACTCTGAAAATATAAAGTCTTATAATTACTATAATTCTTTTTTTTTTTTAAGTTTTAGAAAAGTTTTATTTTTTTTTTTATTTTTTTTTTAATTTATTTATTTTTAATTAGAGAATCACCGTGAGGGTACAGTTACAGATTTATACACTTTTGTGCTTATACTTCCCTCATACAAAGTTTGGGAACCCATCCCTTCACCAGTGCCCATTCTCCACCACCCGTAAACCCAGTGTCCCTCCCACCCTCCCCAATCCCATCTCCCCCCCACCCCACCCTGCCACTGTGGCAAGGCATTCCCTTCTGTTTTCTCTCTCTAATTAGCTGTTGTGGTTTGCAATAAAGGTGTTGAGTGGCCGCTGTGCTCAGTCTCTAGCCCTCATTCAGCCCGCAACTCCCTTCCCCCACATGGCCTTCGACTACAATGTAGTTGGTGATCGCTTCTCTGAGTTGACCTTTCCCCGGAACGTGAGGCCAGCCTCGAAGCCATGGAGTCAACCTCCTGGTACTTATTTCTACAGTTCTTGGGTGTTAGTCTCCCACTCTGTTATTCTATATACCCTAGATGAGTGCAATCTTTCTATGTCTGTCTCTCTCTTTCTGACTCATTTCACTCAGCATGAAACTTTTCATGCCCATCCACTTGACTACAAAATTCTTGACCTCCTTTTTTCTAACAGCTGCATAGTATTCCATTGTATAGATGTACCAAAGTTTCCTCAACCAGTCATCCGTTCTGGGGCATTCGGGTTTTTTCCAGATTCTGGCTATTGTAAACAGTGCTGCGATGAACATACATGTGCAGATGTTGTTTCGATTGTACTTTTTTGCCTCTCTGGGATATATTCCCAGCAGTGGTATTGCTGGGTCAAATGGGAATTCAATATCTAATTTTTTGAGAGTCGTCCATATTGTTTTCCAGAAGGGCTGAACCAGTCGGCATTCCCACCAGCAGTGAAGAAGGGTCCCTTTCTCCCCACATCCTCTCCAACAGCGGTTGCTTTTGTTCTTTTGGATGTGTGCTAGTCTCAGAGGTCACTCTTGATGGGACTTGGGGACCATAAGTGGTGCCAAGTATTGACACATTGTAACCTTGGCTTACGTGCCAGGCAAGCCCCTAACCCCTGTACGGTCACGCCAGCCCTACTTTCTTTATGGCTATTTTTATGATTATTACTCATTTTTGGTTTGGGGGCCACGCCCAGTGCCAGGGCTTACTCCTGGCCCAGCACACATGAATCGATCCTGGCGGGCTCAGGGAATCATGTGGGGTGCCAGAGGTCACCCTCGTCCCGCCACATGCCAGGCGAGCACCTTGCCCGCCACACTGTCTCTTCCGCCCCTATTTCCTTATTTTGAAATTCTCTTTCCCTTCCCCCTTTCCATCCAGGTGTGACTCCCCCAAAAAAATAAATAATAATGACAAAGTTCTTTTGCTTCTTTCGTTGGCTTGGGGTTAATCCCGAGTCCCCAGGGGACTGTTGGGCTGGCACCAGGCCTCCCGCAGACCCTGTGAGGCCCCTGGATCCACCCTCCTGTCTTGTCGCTGGCTCTCACGGGCGCTGCCGTGTGCCGGCGTGAGCCCTCCTTTTGCTTCTCTCTGTGTAAGAACGTCCTGGGAGCCAGAGAGGCGGGACCCCGGCCTCACCGTGCTGGCCTCTGCCTCATCCTTAACTTCGCCCTGGGTGGGTTTTTTTTTTTTTTTTGCTTTTTGGGTCACACCTGGCAATGCACAAGGGTTACCTCCTGGCTTTGCACTCAGGAGTTACTCCTGGCGGTGCTCAGGGGACCATATGGGATGCTGGTAATCGAACCCGGGTCGGCCGCGTGCAAGGCAAACGCCCTACCCGCTGTGCTATTGCTCCAGCCCCTGGGGTGTATTTTTTTTCCCCCTTTCTCCTGATCTCATGTACTTGGAACCATGGATCTTTTCCACATTTATGTAAGAAGCACGCGTCTATTTAGTCGAAACACGGCAAGGTAATTTGCCCGTCAGCCCGACACAGATCTGAACTGGAACTGGCTCTGCGCCGAGCTCTGTTATCCTCTTGCGTGATCTTTTGATTCAGATTGAGTTGATGGCTTCTAAGTGGCTTCCGCCGAAGCCAAGTAATCTGACTTTCTTCATCAGGAGGAGGGGGGCTGGACTGTGGCGGGGATCAGGAGGGCTGGGAACCCCGAGAAGGGGCCACCGTGGGCTGAAGTGGACTTGTCCCCTCCCTGTGGCCTCCTGTGTTCAGACGGAGGCTTTGGGTCCCTCGGTAGAAGAGTGACTGTGGGTTCCCGAGAGGACTGGAGAGATGGCGCCGTGGGTAGGTTGCACGCCTTGCACACAGCACACCCAGACCCGGCCCGGAGCCCCCCAGGTGTGGGCCCCAAGCTCTGCCTGGAGTGATCCCTGAGCACAGAGCTGGGAGTCAGCCCTGAGCACTGCCGGGTGTGGCCCCCAAACCAAAACAGACTGTGAAAAACCAGCTTCTCGGTGGCCTCGTCTTAAACTGTACCTCGCCCGGGCCTGCAGTTCTCTGGGCGCTGCAGTGGGTCAGGTGGGTCGGGCGGGTCAGGCGGCCGGGCAGAGGGGCGGTCTGCTGCCCTCCCAGCACCCGGTGACGCCCTCGCCCCTCTCTTGCAGAGGCCGCCCCCTGCATGGCGCTGAGCGGCCCGTCCCTGAGCGGCCCCTCCATCCACTGCCCGTCCGCGGCCGTCTGCATCGGCATCCTCCCGGGCCTGGGCGCCTACTCGGGCAGCAGCGACTCCGAGTCCAGCTCCGACAGCGAGGGCACCATCAACGCCACCGGCAAGATCGTCTCCTCCATCTTCCGCACCAACACCTTCCTGGAGGCCCCCTAGCCCCCGTGGGCCCCGGACTGGCCAGCGGCCCGCGGGCACCGTTCCCCCCAGCCTCCGGCGGCTCCGGGCCTGCTCCCCGTGGGCGCCGTGGCCTTGTGACCCTCGTCGTTAAACGTGCCCGACTCCACTCAGCCCGGCTGGTGTTGATTCCTCTTCCCGCCTGCCCCTCGCCCACGCTGGGACACCCCTCCCGGGGGTGGGCTTCGCCTCGTGCCTCGCACACAGACGCACGGGGCGGTTGTGGGTCCGATTCTGACTTTCCGTCCAGAGGCATGAGGCCGCTTGCCCCTAGGGCACCGTGGCACCATCGAGCCTGGGCGCGGGGGCGGGGCTGCTGGCCGCTGCAGGAGATGAGGCGGCACCACGTCCCTCCGAACCCGTCACTCGCAGTGTGCTTCTCTCTCCCTCGTCTCTTTGGGGGTTTCTCAGGGCTCCTGGCCGGGGTCGGAGGAGCCCCTCCGGGTCAGCCACACGCCAGACACGCACCTTAACTCCGGTGCTTCCTCCCCCCGTCCCCTCCCCCCCTCTCGCCAGGCAGCTCCGGGAAGCAGGCACGGGCAGGCTTGGCCGGAAGTCAGGAGTGCCGGGAGGCAGGTGGCCGGGGCGGCTGATTCCCGGCGGCTGGAGGACGCCCGCTGTTTGTTGACTGCCCACCGTGGGCGGCACCTGCACGCGCCCCAGGACCCGACGCGCGAATAGCGGTGGCTGCTCGCGGCGGAACTATTTCTAGCCCGGAGGTGCTGCCCTCGTCTCTGCCCCGCTGCGCTCTCCCTGCCCACACACCGCGGCCCCGGGCGCCGGGAGCCGAGACCTGGCTGCCGGCGCCCCCTCGCACGCCCGAGCGGAAGGCACGGAGGCGGGCACAGGCCGCCCGGCTCACCCCGGCCCCAGGCTCCCGCGTGGCCTGTTTCTCCTCCCGGGGTGCGAGACGGGAAAGGAGCCGCGCTCCGACCGTGTTGGCACTGTGACGCCTTGCCGTCCCCGTGGGCAGGGAGGCCCTGGCGCGCTTCCAGCCGGCTCCCCTCCCCGTCCAAGGCGGTGACAGTCCTGCTGCCCGTTGGCAGATGGCGGCTCCCTGTCACCCATCACCGACGCCTCGCGAATTCTGCCTCCGTCTCGGAGCTGCTCCGAGCTAATTGCTCCCGACTGTCGGCCCGCCCCGCCGCCTCTCTCCCAGCCCCAGACGTCTGGGCGGAACGGTGGTGCGGGCACCTTCAGCGTCTCTGCCTCCCGGCCCGTGCAGGCGCGCTGTCACCGCCCGTTTCAGGAGGCGGCCGCAGAGCCCGTCCCCGTCATTCGCGTGGCCTGACTTCCAGGAGGCCGCCGTTGCTGCGCCTCGGGGACGGGTGGTGCCGGGAGAAACCGACCGCAGCGTCGCAGGGGTTCAGCACCCATATCAGAGCGATATTTACAGCAGGGAGGGCACTGACCACGCGTGTGGCCAACCCAGCTTCGATCCCTGGCTCCCCATATGTTTCCCGAGCCCCGCCAGGACGGATCCCTGAGCACAGAGCCAGGAGTAAGCCCTGAGCAGAGCCAGGTGTGGCCCCAATGCAAAGCAGAACAAAGGGGAAAAACGACCTTAACGAGCTTAACGTGAAAGCTCCTAAAAGCAGGCCCTGGCTCTCTTGCCTGTCAGACATGGCGCCTGACGCTCTCCACGGTCGCCCTGTTAGCTTGCTGGTGTTGAGGCTCGTCAGACCGAGACTCCTGCCCGTGGTGTCTGGGGCGGGACCCAGGGTCCCTGGGGTCTGCAGAGGTGCCCCGCAGGACAGAGTCGGGGTCTGCGGGAAGCGTGGCTAGCATAGCGGGCTGGTTCTGCCCAGCAGAGGACAGCAGTCTGAGGAGGCATCCAGCGGGGGGCCAGAGGAGAATGGAAAAAGAAAGGAAGGGGAAAAAAGAAAAGGAAGGGTTGGCTCAATTCCTGGCTGCAGGGCGCCGCTCTCCTCCCGCGTGCAGCTGCCGTTCCATAGCTGGGTAAGAAGGAGATCAAAGTTGGGGGTCCTGAGTCCCTGGTCAGCAGCAGAGCATCTGCCCTGCATGTGAGGCCCTGGATTACACACACACACACACACACACACACACACACACACACACACACACACACACACACACACACACACACACACACTAGGGATGGGCCCCAAGTCCCTGGTCAGCAGCAGAGCATCTGCCCTGCATGTGAGGCCCTGGATTACACACACACACACACACACACACACACACACACACACACACACACACACACACACACACACACACACACTAGGGATGGGCCCCAAGTCCCTGGTCAGCAGCAGAGCATCTGCCCTGCACGTGAGGCCCTGGATTACACACGCACACACACACACACACACACACACACACACGAGATGGGCCCCAAGTCCCTGGTCAGCAGCAGAGCATCTGCCCTGCACGTGAGGCCCTGGATTACACACACACACACACACACACACACACACACACACACACACTAGGGATGGGCCCCCTGGCAGCAGGCTCAGCGCCCCTGAATCATGGGATGCTTTAAGAAACCTCGTCTAGCTCCTGTTCCCAGCCTTGCTCGGGACCAAGGCGGAGCGAGACACACGCCCTCTCTACCCTCTCCACTGTCCTTTCACCCTGGGCTCTGTCACCTTCCCCGAGTGGGAGGAAGAGAACCGGAAATGCAGAGCTTTTGCCTCTGGGAGAAGCTGGAACACGGCTATAACCAGTGTCACCAGGCCCGGTGACTTGTATCACGCCAGCTTTTTCCAGGAGCATCCCAGACGGGGAGTCAGGTGCCCAACCGGGGGCGACCCGCTGACGTGTCCATGTTAAGTTCCACCTCCTGAGCTCTGTCCAGCTGCCTCCTTCCATCCTGAGAGGAGCTCCACTCCCCCGAGCCCGGCCCTGCAGCCCATTGGCATCTGCTGCTCCCTGGGAGACCAGCCGAGTTCCACTCTGCAGAGCCGTGCCAGGGTGGTGGGAGCCGGGAGCCGGGCACCGCGCCCTTAAGTTCTCCCGGGCCCCTCCCTTCCGGGCAAACAGGGTTTTCGGCGAAAGTGAAGGTCTGATTTAGACACTCGCAGGGCTGCCCGGCACGTGGTACGTAGTAAGTGGTCGGCACCGTCGTTAGCACCGTTGCCCCGGGCCCCGCCCGCCTCAGGCAGGGCTCCCAGCAATGGTCCTTTGTGGCAGCTGCTTCCCACGCCGCCGGCATTCCTCAGCCTCAGCTAGAACACTGACAGGAGGAAGGGTCAGGTCCGCCCGGCAGAGCCCCGCCACCAGCTTCTGTGCGCTTCCCTCTCCGCTAAATGTTAATTGCTGTGGCACACCCGGTTCCTTGGCGCGGGCGGCCCAGCCGTGGGTATTACGGCTCAGCTGTCGGCTTCAGCCCCTCCAGAAAAACAGGAGGACTCGGTGGCATTGCTCCGGCGCGCCCGGCCCACTGAACGAGGAACAATGCAGACGGCAGGCAAGGGCTGCTCGGTGGGAGGCTAAGGTCCTGGCAACACGCCGTAGTCACAGGTTGGATTGCAAGAAGTCAGTCGCACAGCACATTCCTGCCTTCGCAGGGCTGGCAAGGGCTGGCATCTCTGCCTGCTTCTCTGCAGGGACAACTATTGAGGGGGAGGGAGACGGCCCGGGCGAAACCAGACAGAAGGACAGAAGGTGGCCACAGCATCAGAACTCCCGGAACTGCACAGTGGGGCAGCCTGACACCTCCAAGTCATGCCCAGTGTTCTCTCTCCGTGCTTCTCTCCTGTGTATTCCGAGGGTCAGTTCTACATGCCACGCGCTGTTTGCACACTGGCAGACTGTGCTTGTGGACTCGGGTGTCTTATCCTATAAACCTTTCAGCGAGGGCTGGGGAGATGGTCTGGCCTCCCAAGCACTGAGCCAGGAGTCGCCCCCACGTGTGGCCCAAAGCTTAAAAGAAAAAATTTTAAAAGGCTGGTGAAGTAAGCCCTTCCCTGCACTTCCTAGAGACCAAAATCCGTGGTGGGTTGAAGGATTCACAGGAAGTCCCAAGCCAGCTTTTCAGTGGAGCCTGTAGGTCGAGAGAGGCTGCCGTGACCAGTGTAAAGGCCAGCGCAGACCTCCGGGTGATCAAGGCTGAAGGACTCAGCCTTGATGTTGTCTTCAGCCTGCTGCAGGCACGGTGCAAAACCCAAGTAGCAAGACCCGTGAGAACTCAGGCTTTGCATGCGGGACACTCGGGTTTGAGCCCCTGCGCTGCATGGTCCCCGGGATGCAGCTGGGCATACCCAGAATAGCCGAGACGGCGGCATTAGGCTTGGTTTGGAGCCCCCATGGCACAGCAGTGCCGTTTCAGGTGTGCGAGTCATGGCGGCGTTTGCCAGGCTGCAAGTGATCCATTGTTACCAAGTTTATCTGCCCTCGGCAACTCTGAAACGCATCATCAGCTAGTAATGACCGTAGCCTCCATCCCACAGAGAGGCCACTGGGACTTGGTTAACTGTGGTTTCCGTGGTGACTGTAGCCTGGTTCAGGGTTCGGACTCTGGGCCTGAGCAGTGGTACAGAGGCAAGAGAGCTCACTTTGCATGCGACCAGCCCAGGTTCCATCCCCGTCACCCTGTCTAGTGCTCCTGAGACCGACAGGAGTGATCCTTGAGCTCAGAGCCCCGAGTAAGCCCTGAGCATCACCAGGTGTGCCCCCCTCCCCAAAGAAAGAAACAAAAGCTCAGACTTCGCTTCCCTGAGGACTCGACAGACTGGGGTAGAGGGTTTGTCTCACCGAGCAGTGGGGAGAAAGCACCAAGACAACTCTGCGTCCATGTAACGCAGCCGCGACACCGGAGCCCAGCCAGCTAGGGTGACCTCCCCCGCCCCCGTGCAAGGCGGGGGCTCCCTCTGCACGGCCCAGTCTCCTGCCGACGGTTGGCGGGGGGGGGTCTGGGTGAGAAGTGCTCACCCCGAGAACCAAAGTGGGAATGTCGCCCCTGGGTGTTTTCCAGCCACCTCGAGATGGCCGTGGGGTCCACTGGCAGGTCGGGATGAAGGTGCCTCCCACAGTGAACACCACTTCCTGCCTGTGCTCCACCCACAGCGGCCCCCAGCACCCGGCGGCCAGAGCTGCTGTCAAGCAGGGTGTGTCAGGACAACCCAGCAGGAAGGACAACTCTGCGGGCAGGAAGACGCGCCGAGCTGCGGAGGGCCCAGTGCATCCCGGGGGCCCAGACCAGGGTGTGTGGGGGGGTCTCGTCCTGGCCTCTAGCGAACTTGGCTCCTCGGCTGAGTCCAGGCACTGGGGAAGGCTTCGCCAGATCACGGGCTGGACACAGAAGCTGTGTGTGGGCAGGGAGGCGGCTGGATACGCGGGCATGGGCCGATGTGAGTTTCAGGAAGCTGGGCCTGACCGCAGAGGAGGAACAGGTGGCAGCCACCACGGGCCACGGGGCTTAGGGCAGCGCCCTGTGGCTTACACCCCCACACGCTGTCGGGCCCGGGGAGCAGCCCAGTGCCTGGGGAACCTGGAGGAGCACATGGGCGAGAGCAAGCACTGTCTCGTGAGCCCCCACCCACCCCAACACAGGACACGGAGTGACAGCAGCAGTGATCTGGAGGGGCTACAGAAACGGGACGGAGACTGCAGGAGGCCGGAGGGTCAGCGTGCGGGGCTGGGGGGGGGGGCACGTATTCTGCTCATGGCACTCACGTGCAGCGTGCCAAGGTCCCTGCCCCACAACAGGTATCACTATTCCTGGGGACTGTGTCTCCATGGAGAAGTGACTGCTCAAACGTCACAGGCTCACCTCACCGGGGAAGGGAGTTTTTCTTTTTGTGCTCTATTTTTTTTTTCTTGGATTTTTGGACCACACCCAACCATGCTCTGGGCTCACTCCCAGCTCTGGGCTCATGGGTCACTCCTGGCAGGGCTCGGGGAACCAATATGCAGTGTCGGGGTTTGAACCAGACTCGGCCAACCATGTGCAAAGCAAGCACCTCCCCCCACCATCCCTGCTCCATTCTCTCTCTCTGACCCTAGGAAAAGGGTTTTGCACAGTCCTCAGTCAGCCAGCCTATCTGACCCCCGCTGAGAAAGGAGCTGACTGACACAGGAACATGTGAAACGCCTTTAATACCCTGAGTAGAACACACACACACACACACACACACACACACACACACACACACACATGAAACAGGCCGGCCACACCACAATCAGGAACATCTGAAATGCCTTTAATACCCTGAGTAGAACACACACACACACACACACACACACACACACACACACACACACACACACACACGAAACAGGCCGGCCACGCCACAATCGTGCACTGGCATAGAGCTTTCCCGGAGCCGCTCAGTATTTGGAAAACGCCAGTTAGGATCGTAAAAATTTTATTCTCTTTAATAACAAGAATTCCACTAAAATTATACAAAGTACATTCAATACTGGAGCGTGGCACAGGTGGAGGAGGAGGAGAGAGGAAGCTGGTCTGGCCCGAAGCGTCATCAGTGGACTCCAAGGAAGGAAGCCCAGCTGGGCTGGGGGAAGTCGGGGGCGGAGGTCCAGTTGTAAAAAATAAAAAAATGTGGATTGGCTTTAGAGGGAAAAAAAAAAAAAAAGGCCACCCACGAGGATGCAGGGTAACTCGTGCACGTTCAGAGTGGGGCCGGGTGGGGGAGGGGAGTGGCTGGCTGTGGGGGGCCGGGGAGGTACAGTGCATGCTGCTGGGTGCCGGCTGGCATTCAGGCGGGCTCCGAGTTGGTGGGGGGCAGGTTTCTATGCTTGAAATACTGCACGACCTGCTGGGGCAGCTCCGCCAGCACGGCTTTGGCCAGAGTCTCTTTAGCTGCCTGCGAGGCCCAGGGGTGGGTGGAGAGGAGAGGGGAGGGCAGGGGAGGGGAAGGGAGGGGAGGAGAGGAAGGTTTACTGGAGGGCTGTCTGGGACCAGCGCCCGCCCCGCTGCCCCCGGCCCTGCCCAAAACCCTCCATTAGCAGGGCCTCCCTCCACGCTAAGTGTAACTCGCGCGCCTGGGAGTCGCGTTCGCTCCGGATGAATGTGTCTGTGGGAGGCTTTTAGGGAGAGACGGTGGAGGCGGCAGCCTTTCCCCAGCACCTTCTGGGTCACCGTCGAGAGGCACGAAGTCTCGGCTCACTGCCCGAGGTGGGGGCGGGGGGAGGGCTGTTCGGACCCCGTGCCAGTGCGGGATGGGGAGGGGAACGCCCGGGATTCATCCTCAGGAAGGGACCCAACCACCACTCGGAAACCTAGAAGGTTCCGCGGGGGTGCAGCCCCCAGAGCACAAAGCAGAGCGTTCTGTCTGCTCTTTGGGGTCGGTTTCTTTGTTGTTGCTGGGGGGGGGGGTGTAGCTGGCAGTGCCTGGGGGGCTGCTCCTGGCTCAGGGGTCCCTCCCTTGGGTGCTGGGGTGGGGGAGATGCACCCTAGAGGTGGAGCCTCCCCCAAGCCACGAGCAGGCTCAGCCTGTTAAACTGTTTCTCCAGCTGGAGCGATAGCACAGCGGGGAGGGCGTTTGCCTTGCACGCGGCCAACCCAGGTTCGATTCCCAGCATCCCATATGGTCCCCTGAGCACCGCCAGGGGTAATTCCTGAGTTTCAGAGCCAGGAGTGACCCCTGTGCATCGCCAGGTGTGACCCAAAAAAAAGCAAAATAAATAAATAAATAAATAAACTGTCTCTCCAGTCCCATGTCCGAGTTGCAACCCCCTGAGAGTCCCCTAAAGGGACCGAGGCCCAGCGAGGGCGGGGCTGGCCCCAGGCCACCTGCAGAGCTGCTCAAAGGAGAGTTGGGCCCCCGGCTCACAGTCCAGGGTGGTGGCCATGAGACGCCAGGGCTCCCCGGGCCTCCTGTAAGCCGAGCCCAGCGCCCTGTGGGCAGACCTGGGGTCAGCACCACCTGCAGGCGCAGAGTGGGTGCCGGCAGGCCCACCGCGCACCCTTTGGAGAGGGGCTGCTTTCCCCCTGCGAGCTGAGGCTGCTGGGAGGGGACGTCATCAGCAGGAAAACCCCCGTCCTGTACCTGCCTGGAATTCTCTCACCCCACAAGGAACTCTGGCTTCCGTGCCAGACCCAGGTTTTGGGGGGTGCCAGGCAGGTCCTCCAGAATGCCCTGGAGCCCCGAGGGGTACTGTGCCCCCTGACTGTGCCCACCCGGGCTGCCAACGCCATCCGCTGCTGAAACAAGCGCTCGCTTACACGAGGGCGCCGGGCCCCGTCGGGGCCAGCCCTGGCCTGGCGCCAGGCCCCAGGAGTCGGGAGTCGAGGGAGTTGAGGAGCTGGGGACGTGGGGAGCAAGCCGGTCGGCGGCGGGGAAGGACTGCGCTTGCAGGGGCCCTGTCGCGCCCCCCGCCCCGGCCGGCGCCCACACTCACGTTGCGGAAATCCCGGAAGGGCACGAACTGCACGATGTCGCGGGCCGCCTCCTCCCCCGTGTGAGAGCGCAGTGCCCGGCTGTCCCCGTCCAGGAACTCCATGGCCGCGAAGTCGGCGTTGCCCACGCCCACGATGATGATGGACATGGGCAGCTTGGACGCCTGCACCACGGCATGCCGCGTCTCCTCCATGTCACTGATGACGCCGTCGGTGATGATGAGGAGGATGAAGTATTGCTGCAGGGAGGGGGGTGACTCAGCAGGCCCCAGGCCCCGGGTTCCCAGGGCCCCTGGGAGGCAGAGCCGCTCCTTCCCCAGAGGGAGCCTTGGCGCCCTGCAGGCCTGTGTCCCCGCGCAGCTCAGCCATGGCACGGCTGCCGTCTCTCGCCGTCCTGCTGGGGTCTCAGGTGCTCGCACTGGAGCTTCTCAGAGCCCTGGAATCAGGACTCGCCAGTGACCACATGGTGGGATTCCAGGCCAGAGACCCAAGTCCCTGTGCCACTTCTTGTGCATCTGCAAAGCGGGGCTTCCCGCCACGTGGCTCCTACTGCAGAGGGGGGTGCCCGCCACGTGGCTCCTACTGCAGAGGGGGGCTCCCCACCACGTGGCTCCTACTGCAAAAGGGGGCTCCCCACCACGTGGCTCCTACTGCAAAGGGGGGCTCCCCACCACGTGGCTCCTACTGCAGAGGGGGCTGCCCACCACGTGGCTCCTACTGCAAAGGGGGGCTGCCCACCACGTGGCTCCTACTGCAAAGGGGGCTCCCCGCCACGTGGCTCCTACTGCAAAGGGGGCTCCCCGCCACGTGGCTCCTACTGCAAAGGGGGGCTGCCCCACCACGTGGCTCCTACTGCAAAGCAGGGCTGCCTGCCACGTGGCTCCTACTGCAAAGGGGAGCTCCCCGCCACGTGGCTCCTACTGCAAAGTAGGGCTGCCCCATCACGTGGCTCCTACTGCAAAGGGGGGCTGCCCCACCATGTGGCTCCTACTGCAAAGGGGGCTGCCCACCACGTGGATCCTACTGCAAAGGGGGGCTGCCCACCACGTGGATCCTACTGCAAAGGGGAGCTCCCCAACACGTGGCTCCTACTGCAAAGTGGGGCTGCCCCATCACGTGGCTCCTTCCACAAGCGGGGCCGCCTGCCATGTGGCGACTTCTGCAAAGTGGGGCTGCCCGTGGCCATGTCGGGCTGCGTCCTGGCTGCCACCCCTCCGCACAGGGCCCCTCCTGCCCTCTGTGCTATGCTCCCCCGCCCCCAGTCGGGGCTGAGAGTGGTGATCCAGGCCACGCCCCTGGCAGCCACAGGGCTGTAACTGCAGCGCTCAGTTACAACAAGGGAAGCAGCTCCGATTCGCAGAGGGCTTTCGAGTCTAGGGACCGTCCCCAGGAGGGTCTCGGCTTGGGGGCTGGGGGCGCTGAATGCCTCTCCCAAGTGCGCACCTTCTTCAGCACTGGGAGGCGATAGTCTGAGCTAGATGGACTGTCATCTGCAATGGGCTGGAGCTACTCTCACTGCTACTTTATTTCCAGTAAGTGGCTTTTCACCTGCAGCAGGTTGAAAGTTCCTGTATACAATTATTCAAGTTTGAAAAAGAAGCACTCCTCAAAACCCAAACCACTATTGCGGGCGACACAGCTGGAGTACACTGGGGGAGGGGGGCAGAAAGGGTCCGGGATGGACCTGGGGACGGACCCCAGGATCCCGAGTGGGCGGAGAGGGACATTTGGAGCCCGGCTGTGTGCCCAGTGCTCTCTGGCTGCCCCAGGGGTGGGGGCTGGGTCTCAGTTTGCCCCACTGTCCTAGACATAGATTAACACACTCACGTGGTGGCTTCTCCCTTCGGTCTGACACTCTGGAATCCTAGGGGGGAGGAACTGGGGCCCCAATAAACCAGGTCAAAGCCATCTGCTGCCTGGGGAAGTTGCAGAGGTGACAACAGCGGCAGCACCTGCAGCCCCCCTGGCTTGCTGTCCCCCCAACACAAACAGAGGTCGCCACCCTGACTCGGGCTCCAGGGGCCGGCTCCTGCTTCCCCAGCACTGTGCCTTTAAGGGGCCAGTCACCAGGAGGAGACCTGTTGCTATGGAGACGGTAGCTGGATCCCACAGAGGAGGGCCCCAGCCAGCACCCCACCCCCGGGGTAGGGGCAGCTTCAGAAGTTCATCCCGCCCCGATGTCCTGGGAGAACAGCCTTGCTCTAGCCCCTCAGCGGCCTCGAACCCCACTTCCACTGCCAGGTTTGTGGGGCACTGTGGGGGGCCCCTCAGCTGGAGAGGAGGAAGGAAAGGCCCTCCAGCTGGGCAGTCTCCCCCCACGTGGTCCTGCAGCCCCCCTCCCCCTTTTCCATCAGCCTGCAGCTGGGGGCACAGACAGGGTGAGCACCCACGGGACAGCGGCTCAGGGACACGCACAGTCCAGACTGGCCCCGGCGCTGGGGGCTGGCAGGGGGGAGGCCCAGGCAAGCCCAAGCCCAGCGCCAAAGCCACTGCCCTCGCCAGTCAGCTGGCCGCAGTGCCCACCATAGGGCTGGCCTCTTTTGCCCGGCCCCACTCACTCCTCCCGGGCCAAGGCTGTCTAAGGCCCGCCACCAAAACGGGGGTCTGGGGTCACCTCCACCCCCGCTACTGAGAGCGCAGGAGGGAGGAGCGGCGGGGAGAGCGGAGAGTGGAATCAGGCAAGGGAGGCGGGAGGGGCTCGGCCGTGCCCACCGCCAGGCCAGCCTGGTGTCGCCCGAGCCGCCCCACCACCGGGCCCTTCCTGGCTGACTCCCTCCTGCCCTCCCCGCATCTCCCCCTCCACCACACACCCGTGCAGAGGGCACCCCTGGACACTCCTGGGCCCCCCAACGGCTCCCCTGGACACTCCCAGGGCCCCCGAGAGCTCCCCTGGACACTCCTGGGCCCCCCAAGGGCTCCCCTGGACACTCCTGGGCCCCCCATGTGCCCTGCCATCCTGTTCCCCCTCTGCCTCCCCCTGACCGCACACACACTGTCTGCACCTCACGCTCCTCCCCTGCTCCAGAGATAGACTGGCAGGGCAGCAGCAACCCACACACCTCTCCGGGACGGAGTGACCGTCTGCCTCTACCCCGTTCTCCAGACTCCGAGGGCTGGGAATTAGCCGCTTGGCCCAGTGCTCCTGACATGAGATTTGACGTCTAAGAACCCACGGCAGTGCAGCTGGGGTCAGTGACGTGACAGCTGCAGCCCAGCACCCCCAGGCACTGAGTCACTGAGCCGGGAGTCACCCCCTCTCGGGCCCAGCCCCAGTTTCGTCCCATTTCACAGAAGGGCTTGTCCCGGGCTCTGAGCTGCCCCCTTCAGGGCTGGCACTAGAGCCCTCCCTCCGCCCACACCCGCTTCCTCCCGCTCGCCCCAGCCCTGTGCTCACCCTAACGCCTTCCCACCCGCGCACGGGGTGCTGACCCGCTGCTCGCCAGTGCCCGGGCCTCGGTTCCAGACACAGTGGTCACCCGCAGTGTCAGCCTTGCCCCCTGCACACTGCCGTGGGGAGCTGGCCACCGTGGGCCTCACCCCGTGTTTGAATGCTTGGCCTTGGTTAACGCATCCGCACAAGGGGCAGTCGGGGTCTGCAACCACCGAGGCCCACCCCTGGCACAGCCCACAGCAGGGGAAGCGACAGGCCCACCCCCCACAGGGTCTAACTGCACCCATTCCCCATGAGTATCCTTATTATTTTTATTTATTTATTTATTTATTTATTTATTTATTTATTGCTTTTTTGGGTTACACCCGGCAATGCCCAGGGGTTACTCCTGGCTCATGCACTCAGGAATTACTCCTGGCGGTGCTCGGGGGACCATACGGGATGCTGGGACTCGAACCAGGGTCAGCCGCGTGCAAAGCAAACGCCCTACCCGCTGTGCTCCAGCCCCTATCCTTTTTATCTTTACTTTCAAATTTTTATATCTTTATTTAAATATATCTTTATTTCAAAATTATTTCAAAATTTTCTTAAAATTTTGGGCCCAGGGGCCTGAGCAATAGCACAGCAGGGAGGGTGTTTGCCTTGCACACGGCCAACCCGGGTTCGATCCTCGGCACCCCATAGCGTCCCCCAGGCACTGCCAGGAGTGACTCCCGAGTGCAGAGCAAAGGGTAAGCCCTGCGCATCACCTCTAAGTGCGGCCCATCATAAACCTTAAAAAAAAAAAAAATGAGGGGCCACGTTCAGCAGTGCTCGAGGGCTGCTCCTGGCTTTGTGCTCAGGCGTTCCTCCTCGTGGTGCCAGCCACAGGCGAGGCCGGCGCCCTACCTACCCCTGGCCCCACTCTGAGACTTAAAAGCGTCCATTCCCCTCTCAGCACTGCCACAGGCCTGGGGAACCGTGGGGAACAGCCGCTCATCCCCACCCTCGGGGTGGAGGCGGGGGTGGGGGGGAAACACGGAGCAGAGCAAAGCTGGAGTGAGTGAAAGCCAAGTGGCCCGGGGAGTGACCTGCAGTGGGGGTGCCGGAGGGGGATGCTCGAGGGAGCTGGCCAGGCTTTCCGGAAGGGCCTCCTGCAGGGAGGGGCCAGCAAAGGCTGGGGGAGAGGGCGGCCCTGCTGGGGAGGGGGGGACAGCAGGGCGGCCAGGGGCGGAAGCGGCCTAGTTAAGGAAGGGGGTCCCTGAGGAGCCGAGGCTGGGAAGAGGCCAAGTCCGGGGCTCTTGTGGACTCATCCCGGCAGGAATGAAAGCAGGGGCGCAGGGGGGGAGGGGGGAAAGGCCACTGACCCTGCAGGGGTGCTGGGAGTGGGAATCGGGGTGAGACTTTGCAGAGGGGGTAGAAGGCTCAGTCTGTCTGGGGGACACCAGAGCGCGCGGAGGGGGCAGGGCTAGCCAGGCGCGTAGGGAGCCCCCATCACAGGGCGGGGGCCCCAGCCCTGGACCCGGGTCCCACTCCCAGCCTATGAGCGGGCAGCTGGGCGGTGGTGGGAGGAGAGCCCCCCAACCCTGTGAGACTGAGCAGCGGGCAGGTCCTGGGGGCTGCCTGGGAGGCGGGCGAGGGCACCCCGTTACCCCGACCTTGGCACCGGGCCTGGAGCGGGGAGGCAGGGGGAAGCCTGGGCAGCCCCGGATGCCTTTAAAGGCCCTGCCCGGAGCCACACGGCAACCCGGTGGCCTCAGGCCAGGCGGGAGCCCCAGGCAGGACCCTGTGTGGGGCCTGGCTGCCCAGCCCAGCAGACCCCCCCCCCCCGAACAGGAGGTGGGAGCCAGGGAGCCCCTCCCAGCGCCCCCAGCCCTGATTCGCACGCAGGGCAGCGTGGCCTCTCAGCTCTGTGCCTGGGGTGCCAGGACCAGCCTCCCTACTAAACTTGGAGGTAAACTGAGGCACTGGAGGATGCCGCAGCAGCCCCTCGGGGTGGGGCGGGGGGCGGGGACCAGGGCTCCTCCCGCCCACCCTGGGGTCGCCCGGCCCCACGCCCACGCGGGTGGCCCTGACTCACCGTGGCCGTCTGCTGCTGCGTGGCCTGGGCAGCGAAGCGGGCCACGTGGTTGACGATGGGGGAGAAGTTGGTGGGTCCGTAGAAGCGGATGTGGGGCAGGCAGGCCGAGTACGCCTGCGCGATGCCGTCCACGCCTGCGCCGGGAGACCAGGGTCAGCCTGGCCCACACCGCCCACGCGCCCCCCGAGTTCCCGCAGGCCCCGCAGGCCCCTGCTGCGGCTGGCGGAGGGCAGGAAGCCCCCCCCTGAGACAGAAGGAAGAAGCCCCGAAGTGGGGGAGGCGGGCAGGTGCCTACAGCTTTAGCGGGAGGCTTGCTCTCCCTCGGTGGTACTCCCAAACAGTGCTCAGGGCGCCTGGGGCCCCTCCTGGGGATACTTGGCCATTGGCCGCGATGGTTCAAGGCTCGGGCCCAGCAGAGCTGTGGGCAGTGGGGCCATGCAGCACCCGGAACGAGCCCACCCTGGCCTAGAGCCCAGCCCTGCTGGGGATCCCCCCCTCAGTTGTGGGAGGGGGTAAGTGGCCCAGCTTTCAGAGCTTCTGCAGCACTAACAGGGTCTCTCGCCTTTCGGTGGGCCGCTCGTCACAAAGGGTCACTCATTCAACGGGTCACTCACGTAAGGGGTCGCTCATCAAGTGACCAGGGGGTCACTCATCATGAGGGGTCACTCATTCAATGGGTCACACATCATTTAAGGGATCACTCATCAGGCTGGAGTGATAGTACAGAGGGTAGGGCATCTGCCTAGCAGGTGGCCGACCCGGGTTCTTCAAGTAAGGGGTCACTCTTCATTCAGCAGGGTCATTCAGTGGGGTTACATGATGAGTGCATCATGTAAGAGGTCACTCATCATGAAGGGTCAATCATGTAAGAGGTCACTCATCATGAAGGGGGCTGCTCATCATGTAAGAGGTCACTCATCATGAAGGGTCACTCATCATGTAAGAGGTCACTCATCATGAAGGGGGCTGCTCATCGTGTGCTCTGGGTTGCTGGCAGGAGACCCCAGTGGCATCTTCCTAGAGAAGGGCAGGGCGGTCAGCAGGGGGCCGTGGGACTGGGGAAGCCACTCTGGACATGTGCTGGCTTCTGTTCAGGGCCACTGGGGGACTGGGCTGCTGGCCATGCTGGGAGCAGTCACCATTGTGGGCCTGAGAATGCCCCTGTCCTGTGTCCAGAGAGCCTCTGGCCAGCACTGCGCTGGCCGGCCTGATCCTGGTCACAGGTCCCTGGAGCTCAGGCCCAGCACGGGGCTACCTCTCCCGGTGAGGGCCCAGCCCTGCATAGCCTCAACCAAGGGGGCACGGATGCACTGCCCCTGTGTGCCAGGCGGGCACGGATGCACTGCCCCAGTGTGCCAGGCGGGCACGGATGCACTGCCCTGTGTGCCAGGCGGGCACGGATGCACTGCCCCCGTGTGCCAGGCGGGCACGGATGCACTGCCCCCGTGTGCCAGGCGGGCACGGATGCACTGCCCCGTGTGCCAGTGGGCACGGATGCACTGCCCCGTGTGCCAGGCGGGCACGGATGCACTGCCCCCGTGTGCCAGGCGGGCACGGATGCACTGCCCCGTGTGCCAGGCGGGCACGGATGCACTGCCCCCGTGTGCCAGGCGGGCACGGATGCACTGCCCCCGTGTGCCAGGCGGGCACGGATGCACTGCCCCCGTGTGCCAGGCGGGCACGGATGCACTGCCCCCGTGTGCCAGGCGGGCACGGATGCACTGCCCCCATGTGCCAGGTGGGCACGGATGCACTGCCCCCGTGTGCCAGGTGGGCACTGAAAGGTCCCACGGTGGCAGGGAGCCCCTTCCATCGCCACCGGGCCCCCTTGTCTGCTCCACTCCTGTGTTTGGGGGTGTCCCTGGCAGCGCCGGGGGGCCCAGGGCTCTCCCGGTGATCCCCAGCCTTGCCGTGGGGCTGATGGGGCTCCCGTGTGCCTTTCCCCTGGCTTTGGGAGACTCAGGCATGGCCTGAGGTCTGGGGAGGGGGAGTGCAGGGGCGGGCGCGGCCTGGCACACAGCCGACCTCAGTCTGGCTCCCGGTCACACTCCAGGGGTGACCCTGGGCACTGCTGCGTGTGGTCCCCAGCACGCCTCCTCCCCAGAGGAAACAAACAAAGTCCTCGCAAGCCTAGAGGTGGGGCGGGCACAAACCCACTCTGACCTTCCTGCCCACTCCCCTCAATCCTTGGGTGCCAAGGCCCTCTGGAGAAGGCGGGGTGAGGTCAGGGGAGGCTGAGGGGAGGCAGGTGTGAGACCCGCCGCCCTCTGCTCCAGTCCCACCTGACCACGCAGGTGCACAGCCCCCTGAGACAGACAGAAGGCAAAAGCCCAGAGAGGGGCAGTGATCTCCCCAAGGCCACACAGCAGGGAGAGGGCAGCAAGTGGCCCTGAAGCCTGACCTGCGCCTGATCTGCACGTGAGATTCTGGGGACAGGAGCAAGAGTGTGAACCCCCATTGCCCCCTCACGCCCCCCCCCACTAACCCTGGACAGACAGACGCACGAGGGCGAGGGACACTCACCTGAGCAGAAGGGGTTGGTGGGGCTGAAGTTGATGGCGAACTCGTGAGACACCTGCAAGGCAGAGGGAGGCGGGGCTGGGGCGGGC
Organism: Sorex araneus; assembly: GCF_027595985.1. NCBI lineage: Eukaryota > Metazoa > Chordata > Mammalia > Eulipotyphla > Soricidae > Sorex > Sorex araneus. Next base: position 23,086,710 of record NC_073309.1, read on the forward strand.
CTGGGTGACCCCGCACCCTCTGCTGAGAGCCCCCCACCGCTGTTCTCACCTCCTCTGTTCTCACCTCCTCACTGAGTCTGAGCCAGGCTCCCAGCCCTGCTGGGGGGCGGGGGCAGGGCCCCCCGGGGATACTCAGCCTGGCTGGTGCTAGAGCCAGCCAAGGAGTGCTGGTCAGGCCCAGTGCTGCTGGGGGGGCCAGGGTCACGTGAGCACTCGGGGGGAGGGACCCGAGGCCCTGGGGGTGTCCCTCAGGCTTCTGCCCAGTGGCCTCCTGGAGCCAACTCCCGGGCCCCACCCTTTTCTGTCTTCGTAAAATTTTGAGTCACGGGGCACAGCGGGGAGGGTGTTTGCCTTGCATGCGGCCGACCAGGGTTCGATCCCCGGCCTTCCCACTGCCAGGAGTAATTCCTGAGTGCAGAGCCAGGAGTAACCCTTGAGCATCGCTGGGTGTGAGCCAAAAAAAGCAAAAAAGAAAAAATTTTTTTTTGAGTCACACCATGTGATGCTCAGAGGTGACTCCTGGCTCTGTGCTCGGGGGGAGCAAACCCAGACCCCCTGCATGCAGAGTTTGTGTTCAGCCCTGGTACACCCTCTCCAAGTCCCCACCCTCACTTCCTGGGGGAGGAATCCAAGGAAACGGCCCACGTCCCCCCACCCTGTCTCTTCATGGCGGGGGGAGGGGGGGGCTCCTCGGAGAGTCCCCCAGGGGCGAGTGATGCCGGAAGGGGCGGCCACTGTGTGGGTTCATGATTCGAGCCTCCAGCTTTGGGCCTCGAGGGTCCTCCTGGCCTCTGCCTGCGAGCCCTCCTGGGGGTTGGCTCAACACCGCGCCCACCAGGACAGGGGGAGGCGGAGGGGGGTTGCTGGAGGGCAGGAGGCTGAGAGGCTTGTTCCCCCTCCCGGACCCCCGGGGACTGGGCCAGCTTCTGCGCCATCAGCCTGCAGGTGTGACACCCCAGGAACCCAGGACCACGGCGACATCAATAACACGGACACACGTGGGGTGCGAGGAGGAACTGAGGGGCCACAGACCTGGGGGCCCAGGAGAGGCCAGAGAGCTGAGACGGGTGGGGGATGCTCCCCACTCGCAGCCCCTTCTCTCTGCCTCCTGCGCCCCCCGCCCCCGCCTCAGAAGGGGCCTCTGGGGCAAGGCCTGGTATTATCCCATTTTTCAGACGATCGGACAGACACGGGTGGGCTGGAACGTTCCAGCAGCTGCTCTTGACTGAGGGGCCGAGCTGAGCCTGGGCCCAGGTCAGCTGACACTCCACGAACTCACTAACTTGGATGTGGCCTGGGGCCCGGGCGGGGGCGAGCAGGGTGGGGGGGGCACAGAGAAGCCCAGACAGACCCCGCTGCCTGAGGCTGGCTCCGGCCCAGGGGCCCCGTTTTGCAAATACACACCCGCAGGCTGAGGGGCCCCAGAGAAGGGAAGGAGGTGCCGGCGCTTCCCGGCGTGGACAGTCCCGATGCCCAGGCCCCTCGGGCCGCACAGCTGGGGGCTGGGGACAAGCTGGTGGCCTGGGACGCTGGCTCTGCGGGTGCCTCCCCGGGGCCCGTCCCCTGACGTCCCCGGGGGGCTCTCTCCGCCCGGTCCCCCAGGTGTGGGGGCCAGAGGTCCCGTTGCCATGGAGATGTCGCGAGCCTCCACAGCGGTGGGGGGTGGGGGGCTTGCACGAGGGGCTGGGAGAGAAGATGGTTGCCAGGGAAACGGGCCTCCCCGGGCCAGCAACTTCCTGCGAAATCAGATCCAAGGAGCTTCGACAGACCTGGGGGTGGGGGCGGGGGGAGCCCCACCTGAGCAGGGGGACACTGAGGTGCAGAGGGCCGGGGGCTCCCCGAGGACGGCAGGGGTGGCTCAGGGCCCACCGGTGAGGCGCTGCCCCGCTCAGCAGCCAACTCGGCAACTCGGACAGGGCCGGGCCCAGCCCATGAGGGTCCCGGCACCCCGGCTGCCCCCGCTGCGGCCCAGTGAGAGACGGAAACACGGCGGGAGTGGACATGGCCGGGGGAGGGCAGGGGGGGGGAGTGAAAGGCTCCCAGGGGCCCGCCCGCTGAGCCTCAGTTTCCCCACCTTTTCTGGGGGGTGCCCACCCTGCAGTGCTCAGGGCCCAGTCCTGGGGGACCCTATGGGGTGCTGGAGAGCAAACCTGGGCAGGCCGCATGCAAGACCAGGCCCTCCCCGCTGTCCTGCGGGCCCCTGGGGCCGCTCCCCGTCCCCGGGTGTTCTCGGGGCTGCCCTGACCCGGGGCCTGATGGTTCCCAGGGCAGACAGCAGAGTCGCGTCTCCACGCTGCTCCCCAACTCCCGGGCCCGAGAACCAGCCGCCGGCCTCAGCTTCCTCTGCACAAGTCCCCCACCCCCACCCCAGGGCCCACCCGGAAGCAATTCACCAGAAACAACCCAGGCTGAGGTGAGCGGCGGGGAGGGAGCCCCCCAGAGCGCACCTGGGGGGCGGGGAGGTGCTGAGAAGGCCTGGGCAGAGTCCATGAGAAGGAACCAATGACTGGCCAGGGCTGATCATGAGCTAAGGCCCTGGGGCAGGAGTGACTGGAAGTCCAGACAGAAGCCGGGAGAGTGAAGACAGCCAGCAATGACGAAGAGACCGTAGAGTGTCTCCCCGTGGCGGGGGTGGGGGACAGTAGGGGGACAGAGCCCCTGCCTGTCCGCCTGTCCAAGGCAGGTGTGGGCATCCCTGCTGGCACTGCCAGCCACTCCTCTTGTCTCCCCAGAGCTGCCCTGTGACATTTCCAAGGAGGCTTTTGCACAAGAAAACAGCTCGTTCAGCCAGAGTTCTTTGAAAGCCGGCTGGTGTCCTAGCAACAGGCTCGCGCTGGGCCCGGCCACCCCAGCCGCCTGCTCCCGGCTCCCTGGCATCGCGGCATCCGCCCAGAGATGCTGCCTTGGTCCCCAGGACTTTGCCCTGATCCACTCCCTGAGACTCGGCTAAAATCCTCCTCCCCAGAGGGGTGAGGACCGGGCGGCAGGTGCCACCGCTGACCCCACTGCCTCCGTGACTCTGCCCCTTCGCTCTTTCGAATTCCCTGTAAACTTCCACTTTCCCTTCTCCTTGTCTGAGTTGTTGCCTCCTCCAGGAAGCTTTCCCTGAAGCCCCCTAACCAGGCTGGGCCCTCCTCCTGGGCTTCCCACACCTGCGCTGCCCCCTCTCAGCAAGGATGACCCTGCCTGTCTTCAGGGCTGTCTCACAGGGGCATCTGGCTCCGTCAAGGGCTTATCTTGCATGCTGGATATAAAGAGAGGGGAGGGAAGAAGTAACTACGTGCAGTCGGGGCTGCAGATTTGGCACAGGGGTTAAGGCGCTTGCCTTGCACGTGGCCGACCCAAGTTCTTTCCCTGGCACCAAAGAAGTTCCTCGAGCACTGTTAGGATCCCTGAGCACCCCTGGGCGTGGCCCAAACACCCCCTCCCCCAGTAAGCAGGGCTGCCTGATAGTATACAGTCTGCCCCACCCCACGTGAATTTCAGATAAATGGCTAATTTTCTAGTATCTCTATGTTCCAGGTATATGGAACATCCACTTTATTCTTCTTTTAAAAAAAAACAAACTTTAATGTATTTTTTTAAATTAAGGCACTGTGATTTATAAAGCTGTTCATGACAGAATTGTTTCAGGCCTATAATGCTGCGATACCGATCCCCCCGCCAGTGTTCCCAGGGTCCCTGCCACCCCGCAGCCAGCCCCCTTGGCAGGCATCGAACAAACTGATTTCATATTGCTGGTTCCAACAACACTTAAAGAAATGGCAAATGGAAATATCAGAAGATAAATCCATGAAAGCAAATCTGTCGTGATTAAATGCCGTGTGATTTTAATCTATGTAAATAAGGAAATTTGAACCATGTAATCCAACACAGTATATGCACGGCCTGTTCTCATTTACCTAACTAAGTTTCCAACTCTGGCACCTAAGACATATTGCACTGAATTTTATTTTGTTCTTGAACCTCACTGCGGTAATCATCATGTCTTCCTTGTCATAAATGAGGCTTTTTTTTTTTTAAAGTGGAACACACAGTCTAAACTATTTCCTGAAGCTCACACTTCACTGGGTCCCCTCTATTTTATTTTCAAACATGGCATCTTGTTTCCCCACCTGACTGGGCCCCAGAGGCCAGACCCGGTGACTCTCGGCCCTGTGCGCCCCCCACCCCACCCCCAGGGCTGCACCAGGTTCAGGCTGACGAGTGTGGGTTTGGGGTACACAGACCCCAGAGGGCCTCTGGACACCCTCCCACGGACCCTCCGGCCCAGAGTCCGGCCTCACTCACCTTCCAGTCCGGGGGCAACTGGGCTCCAAACCCCAAAGCTGGGAACATCTTATCACTAAACCGGAGAGAGAACAAAAACATGGTTAGACAGACGGGCAAGGGCCCCCTCCCCACACACCCGGTAAGCACCCCCGTAAGGCGAGGCCGGGCCCACTCGGCTCTCGGCCCACAAAGAGCAGGTCCACGACCTCCAGGAAAAATCACACTGGAGAGATCTGCTGAGTTGGAACCTTTTCTGAGGAACGAGACCAGTGGCAGACATTGCGAGGCCCCCCAGTGGCTGCAGACAGCTTCTAGCGCCTCCAACTGGGAGCAGGAAGCCACAGCAGTTAGGGACTGCCAAGAACTAGGTGCTTCCAAACTTTCACAGCTGGGAAAAATTCCCCTAAAATGAGCACCCCACGTAGCCCCCTCATCTCCACTCATGCCCACTGGTCTCATCTCTGTCCACCTGCCCTCTCTGGCCACTCACTGTCCCAGCAAGATACAGGGCACCTTCATGCCCCCACCTCCGTCTGGTTACGCAGCTCCTGAAATGCCCTTTCATGAGCCCGTGCCTAGTGGCAGACTCCTCTTCATCCTCCAAAGCCCCATTCAAATGGCCCCTTCTCTCTGTGGATTTCCCTGGGATCCTGGAATCCCTTTCTCCTTGGTGCTCCCCTAGCCCCGGCCTCACATGCCAAACCAGTGAGGAAGCTACTGAAACGACGGAGTCGGGAGCAATGGGGGCTCTGATGGGCTGAGAGCAGTTGGGGTCAGACAGAGGAAGTGACTGAATCTTCTAGAATGTACTAAAGCTAAGGATGCGGGAGATGAGGAGAAGGAAGTGATGGCTTGGGGTGAGCGTGGTGTCCTCTCTGAGGCAGGGACAAGCACAGGAGGGGCAGCACTAGGGGCGGGTGTCCAGGGCTTCCAGGGCGGGCAGGGTCTGATGCCCGGAGCAGGCCCAGCAAGTGGCCGAGTGGACAGCGGAGTGGACACCGAGTGGTCCTAAGGTCTCTGGAGCAGGCTCTCCAACCTGACCTGCTCCTGGGGATGTCCGGCCCCCGTGTCCTGCACAGTCAGCACGGTTGGGACGCCCAGTACCACCGAGGCACAGCACCCAAGCCAGGCGCTGGGCCCCCTCAGGCTGCCCGTCTTGGCCTGAGAGGTCCAGCGCCCACAGGGGCTGAGGTGCCAAATCCCCGGCACCTGCTCCTTCTGCCTCCTGCCCACTCTACCGCTTGGACGTGACGTCCACAGGCGGCCCCTGTGATGTGACGCCGCCCCCGAGGGCTCTCTGGACTCCGCACGGGGCCCACCCTGGTGCCCTCAGCACCCTTTCCTCAGGGACTGCCCACGCCATCGGCCCCCTGCCGAGGTCTGCAGGAACATGGACACGGGACGAGGGCGCACACTGCACTGCTCCCCCCACAGTGCTCGGCGGAGACTGGGCCCCGGGGTCAGAATGTCTGTCTTCTCGTTGACGTGATTTGGGACAAATTCCCCACCTCCAGACCGCCAGCATTTTTTTTTTCCTTTTCTTTATTTTTGTCTTGGGGCCACACCAGGTGGTGCTCAGGGCTGACTCCCGGCTCTGCACGCAGGGATCTCTCCTGGCGGTGCTCGGGGGACCTGGTGGGGATGGAAGGCAGACGCCCCGCCCGCTGTGCTGTCTCTCCAGACGCGGAAGGGAAGGCCCTCACATATTCTGTTTCCTCTTTCTACTTTTTTTTTTGCTTTTTGGGTCACACCCAGCAATGCTCAGGGGTTACTCCCAGCTCTGTACTCGGAATTACTCCTGGCAGTGCTCGGGGGACCATATGGGATGCTGGGGATTGAACCCAGGTCGGCTGCGTGCAAGGCAAACGCCCTACCTGCTGTGCTATCACTCCGGCCCATTGTTTCCTCTAATTTTCGCTTTTGGTTGTTGTTTGTTTGGTCGGTCTGGGAGCCACACATGGCATACTCAGGGCTTACTGTGTTCCAGGATTATTCCCGGTGGGCTCGGGGGACCACCGGGGGTGCCAGGGATCACAGGCAGGTCGGCATGCAAGGCCAACGCCCTGACCACTGTCCTATTGCCCCAACCCCTCTGTCTTCTCTCTTGACTCTGTGGAGAAGATTCCAGAAAGATCTGGGCTTAGTCGGACGGGCTAGGGGATCGACTGGCACTGTCTGCCTCGGGCGCAGGAAGGCCCTGGACGGCAGGCGGGCTCTGTCCTGCCTGGCCCTCGGCTCCATGACCCCTGGGGGAGCTTCCGGCTCCGACGACAGTCCCCGGGCAGCCCTCACCTGTCGTAGTCCTGGATGATCTGCCCGACCGCCCAGATGGCCGACAGGTACTCGTTGGTGCCCATGGGGTTGATGTAGTGCAGAGAGGAGGGGTCCAAGGGGTTCCCGTTGGAAGCCGTGAAGTCTATGCCCACCTGCAGGTCAGGGAGAGGCCGCCAAGTGGTCAGAGACCCTGGCTCCACGCCCTGTGCAGCTGAGACCCCCTCACCTCCCAGCTCCAGCCCACCCGAGACCTCGACGCCGACTCAGCGCGTCCTCTGGCCCCGCTGCCCCGGGGGACCCCCGACTGCCCCTGGGAAAGCCTGCAGGGGGCCAACACACAGTCTCAAACCCCTCCCCCTCCCCCTCCTCCCCTCCACCCTCGCCCCTTCTCCGGGCCGGGCCTGTGCCCGGGTGCTCTGCTCTCCTCGCACGCCCCGGGCCTCGACTTCCCCGAATTCCCCATTTCTCTAGATTCAGGCGCTGCTGTGCAACCGTCGGTCCCTGACGTCCATGCCAGCACCCGAGTCAGTGTCCTCGGGGCCCAGGGCCCCCGCTGCCCACCCACCCTCAGAAGACAGACACTCCCCCAGGGAAAGTTCAAGGTGGGCACAGAGCTCAGGGCAGCGGCCCCCCCGGCCCGGGAATGGGGCTGACGGGGGCAGAGTCCGGCACCACCTTGCTCTCGGCCCACAGGGAGCCCGGTCCAGCCCCTGAAGGGGGCACACAGGCACACAGAGGGGTGGGCACGAATGGCCCGCAGGGAAGGACTGACGAGGCTCATGAAAGGAGAGGGGGGAACCCTTTCTTTATTTTCCATTTGGGGGCCACACCCGGCGATGCTCAGGAGTTGCTCCTGGTTTTGCACTTGGGGATCACTCCTGGTGGTGCTCAGGGGACCCTACGGGATGCTGGGGACCAAACCCAGGCCAGCCACACGCACAGCAAGTGCCCTGCCCGCTGTGTTACGGCACTGGCCCTCAAGATGACCCCTTGAGAACTTGGTGGGGCCCCTGCTGGTTCTCTCCCAGGCCCGAGGCTCCCCTGGGGGGTGAGGAAAAGAGGAACGAGCTGGGAGAGAAAGTCTGGGGGACCCAGCTGGGTCTGGCAGGGAGGATCTGCTCTGTGCTCTGAGCAGTGGACAGGCTGGGTGCTGGGTCCTGGGTCCTGCAGGGGGTGGAGCCGGAACAAGCCCCCGTCCCCAAGGCTTGGCAGAGCAGTGGGTGGCCGTGCAGGGCCCAAGGAGGGTGATGGGGATCGTGCCGTGGGGGGAGGGGGGCGCCCCGGGAGAGCAGCAGGAGCGACTGGGAGGATGGGGAGGAGTGGGAGCGGGTGTCCTGGCCAAGGCAGAACATTCCAGAAACAGGGCCCAGCCCTCCGTGAGGGCCTGTGTGCAAGGAGCCGGAAGGGCGGGCAGCAGGGGAGTGGGAGGGCCCGGAGCAGGGGTGGGGGGAGGCCGACTTTCACTTGGCCTGAGGGGTGAGGCCACACCCGCTCCCCCTGCCCGCACTGGCCTCCCTGAGACCACACCGCCCCTCGCCCGGGACAGGGGCCTGAGGAGACCGACCACCACGACCCTCCTGCCCCAGCGGCGGGCACCTTACCGTGAACATGAGCTGGCAGCCCCCCAGGATGTAGTCCAGGAAGGAGTAATCCCGGCTGATCTGGAAGGAACCTCGAGTCAGGGCACGACGCCATGGGGCCCCGCGGCCCCCAAAGGTGACAACGGTGGCGGTGCCCGGGGACCTACGCCCCGGGGCAGGGCACGGAGCACACGTGTGTGGCCACCTGCCTGGAAACCCCCTCGCCAGACCCGGGGAGCCTGGGGGTGGGCTCTCCCGTGGGGACGGATGCTCGGCCCCGGGCCCTGCCCAGCTGCCTTCCTTCACGTCCCACCTGTCCCCATGGACACTCAGCTCCCAGGTCCCCTCCCTGGGCCGGGGCGGGGGGAGCCCCCTGCACCTGGTCTCGGGGCCCCAGTTACCTGCACGCCCTCCCTTCGCCGCCTGTCCCTCCTCCTTCCCCCGTCACCGTGACTCCGCCCATGGGCGGGGCAGGAGATGACCCCTGCACCTGCTTGACCGCTTCCTCATATGTTTGTTTTGTTTTCACGGTACGGCTGGTGGTGCTCAGGGTTACTCCCGGCCCAGTGCTCAGGAGTGACCTTGGTGGTGTTTAGGGGACCCATGTGGGCAGGATGCAAGGCCAGTGCCCTCACCCCTGCACTGCCTCTCCACCCGACCCCATTCCACAGGTGAGGAAACCGCAGCCCGGGCAGGGGAAACTCAGAGGGCTCGGAGCCAACTCATGGCAGAACCAGGATTGGAGCTCAGGCCTCACTGGCTCCAGGCCCAGTGCTCTGCGTCTCCCCTTGTCTGGCCACCCCGCGTGACCCCCCAAACCCCTGCTCTGACTCACCTTGCAGGAGCGCAGGATAATGATGCCCGAGTTTTTATAGTTCTTCTTTTTCCTCTGCTTCTTGGGGTTGATGCACTCAAACTCCAGCTGGGCGAGCCAGGGGACAGGGTCACGTCAGGGCTTGCTGAGTGCTCCCCTGGCCCCCCAGGCCTGCCCCAGAGCACCGGCCCCAGAGCAGAGGCAGCATGCTTCTTCCAGGAAGCCTTCCTGAATCCATGGCCCGAACAGGCTCCGGCCACCTTGGGCCCTCCTAGGGGCCCTGGGTCAGTCCAGCTGAGCAGAGCCACGCCCACCCCATCCCCATCACGTGGGTCTCTGGGCAGAGCCCTTTCCCTCCGTCAGTCTGCTAAACCGCCTCCCTTTTCCTTGGCTGGACGTGACAGAAGGGGAAACTGAGTCTCAGGAAGATTCTTGTTTGGTTTGGTTTTGGTTTTGGGGGGCCACACCTGGTGATGCTCAGGGGATCACTCCTGGCTCTGTGCTCAGGGATCATTCCTGGCAGTGCTCAGGGGACCCTAGGGGGTGCTGGGGATTGAACCCGGGTCGGCTACGTGCAAGGCAAACGCCCTCCCCGCTCTCCCATCGCTCCGGCCCTGAGCCTCAGGAAGATGAGGCGCAAGTCCAGACAGGCCGAGAGGACCCCTCCTCACCCCCCGAGTCCTGCTCTGTCCCCGAGGAGACCCACGGGTCACGCACGTGCGCATCTCACCGGGACCCCGTCCTGAGCCGCAGACATCTGTGACACGGACGTGTGGAACTCGCCGATGAAGTCGTGGCCGCCGTCGTTGTCATAGTCATAGCACATGACCTGCAGGGGCCCCGAGACGTGACCCCGAGCCGCCTCCCCCAGCCAGGGCCCGCCCGCCGCACTCGACAGCCCGGGCAGACCCCACATCTTCTTGTTTGGACGGAGCCTCCCTCTTCCCCCACATCTTCCGGACAGGCGTGGGGTGAGCCCACGAGCTCCTCCACCGCCTCCTACAGACAGTCTTCCGGGACTGCTGGGAAGGGAACGGAGTGCTCCCAACCCCACGAGGGATGCTGGGAGTCTCTTGGGCTTGATGCACTCACACCGCACTGGGGGTGCGAGAGATGAGGCTCGCTCCCGGGCTTCCTGAGGACCAGCACTCCCGGACCCCACAAATCTCCCCCCAGCACCGGCCACGGGGCAGCCCTCACCCCAGGCCCCCCCATCTCTCTCCCAGAGGCGGGCAGAGAGAAGCCCTGACCCCCAGCGCCCCAACCTGGCCCTAGGAAGGCGGTTGTTCTCGCACCCACTCGGCCGACGGGTAAGCTGAGGCCCCAAGGGAAAGGCCACTGTCCACAGTCCCCCCATGGCTGCTGACCAGACCTAGACACCGGGTCTCTGCTGACTTCCTGGGCATCCCTGCCTCGGCCCCGCTCCCTGGCCTGTCCCGGCTCTTCCCGGAGTCGGAGGGGCCGAGAGACGAGTAACCCGGCCCTCCAGGCGACACTCCTTGGCGGTGTCCGAGGGAGGAGGTTCTGCATTCGCTAGCCGAGCCGGCAGCTCGGGGCAGACTGCATTCCTGTTCGGTGTGGGTCTGGCCTGGGGGTCCGGCTCTATGGACTCGGGCCTTGCTCCTGGCTCTGTGCTCAGGGGACCGTTCACCATGCTGGGGGTGGGCCCCGGCTCGGCTGTGTGCAAGGCGAGTGCCCGCCCGGCTGTCCTATCTGGGCGGCTCCTCAATGGGGCCTGGCCCGATCCCTCAGGGAAATGCCACCCGGCCCTAAGGAGGACCCTGTCCCCGCCTGGCCCACGCCCACCAGGTGTTGCCCAGAAGCCCCTGCAGCTGGGAGCCGGAGCCGCCCTGGGGGACGCGCTGCCCAGGCTCCTCACCTGGATGGGCTTCTCCATGTCCCCGTCACACAGAGACACCAGCGGCACGGTGAACGGCTTCCACACAGGGTCCAGCGTGTACTTGATCACCTGCACACAGAGCGGGCCTGAGCCGTGCTGGGGCAGGGAGGGGGGGCTGGGCCCACCCCCAGGGACAGGGACGGGACAGGGCGGGGAGGAAACAGGAGACCCGCCCTGCACCCACCTCGGTCCTGTGCACCAGCATCCACTTGCCGTCATCTCCCGGCTTATACAGCTCCAGGAACGGGTCCGACTTCCCGAAGAGGTCCTGGAAGAAGCAGCAGACGGAGATGACGGGGCAAAGCCCTCACTCAGGGTTTTACATTCTTTTGTGTTTTGTTTTGCTTTTTGGGTCACACCCGGCGATGGTCAGGGGTTACTCCTGGCTCTGCACTCAGGAATTACCCCTGGCGGTGCTTGGGGGACCATATGGGATGCTGGGAATCGAACCCAGGTCGGCCGCGTACAAGGCAAATGCCCTTCCCGCTGTGCTATCGCTTCAGCCCCATCCTTTTTATTTTTTAAACATTTCTCTGGGGCTGTTATATTCTTTCTTTTTTTAGGTTGATTTTTTACTGTCTTTTAAAAATCATTACAATTTTTTTAATTGAATCACCACCACGAGACTGCCCGTTACAAAGCTGTTCATGATTGGGTTTCAGTCATACAGTGTTCCAACACCCATCCCTCCACAGTGCTCATCTCCCCGCGCCGGCGGCCCCAGGACCCCTCTCACAGCCCTCCCCACAGCCCGCATCTATGGCAGGCACTCGCTCTCTCTGTCTCTCTCACTCTCTCTCGCTCTCTCTGTCGCTCTCGATCGCTCTCTCTCTCTCTCCCTCTCATTTTCTGTCTCTGTCCTTCTCACTCTTTGTCTCTGTCTCTCTCTCTGTCTCCCTCTCTCTTCCTCCCTCTCTCACTGTCTCTCCCTCTGTCTCTTCCTCTCTCCCATCCTCTCTCCCTCCCTGTCTGTCTCTCCTCTTTCTGTCTCTCCCTTTCTGTCTCTTCCTCTCTCTCTCTCCCTCTCTCTCCCTCTATCTCTCCATCTCTTTCTCTGTCTCTCTCCCCGTCTCTGTCTCTCCCTCTCTGTCTCTGTGTCTGTCTTTCCTCTCTCTGTCTCTGCCTCTTTCTCTCCCTCTCTCTCTCCCTCCCTTGCTCCTGTTCTGTCTCTCCCTCTCTGTCTCTCCCTCTCTCTCCCTCCCCTTTCTGTCTGTCTGTCTGTCTGTCTCTCTCTCTCTCTGTCTCTCCCTCTCTCATTCTCTCCTTTCGCTGCCTCACCTTCTTGTCCAGCTTCCTGCCCGCCAGGCTCAGCGTGATGACCCTGTTGTCCGACAGCTCCTGGGCAGCAATCTGCAAGACCAGAGGAGGGGAGGGGAGGGGAGGGGAGAGTTGGTTCTGCCTGCAGATGCCCTGGGCAGCCCCAACCCCTAGGACTAGCGGGAAGCGGGCAAGGGATGTGCCCAGAGACCTTGGACAGGGGCCTAACCTCTGAATCCCCCTTCCCATGTTCTGGGAAATGGGGTGTGTGCTGGGGGTGGCATCAGGCTGAAGAGTCAGGAAGTGACCCCCCGGCTTGAGAGGGGTTCAGGCGGTGGGCACGGGAAGCAGGCTGGGCCCCGGGGTCTGCTCTGGAGTTCTGGACAGAGCTCCGGGCTACGGTCAGCCTGCTGGGTACCGGACATTCCAGCATCTCCCGTGTGCTGCCAGGGAAACTGAGGCTGGGGGCACAGAAGCTGTCCCCTGTCCCCCGAGGTGGGTCTGGCCGGGGCCGTGTTTGCTGAGAACCCGCCGCCCGAGGAAGGCAGGGGTGAGGGCCCGCAGGCGAGGGAGCCTGGGGGGTTCCAGAGCAGGACAGGCATGACGCCCGAGGCCCGTGAGCGCGGGACACCTGCCGCCCTGCGACACTCAGGGGCCGGCGGGCCCTGATGGAAGCCCCCGGAGAGAGGCTCGCAGGGGGAGGCTTCCTCTGGCCCCTTCTCCCGTCTGTCCAACGGGCTCCCCTGCCTTCTGGGGGCCGCTGGGGTCACAGGGTCCGGGCCAGGGCTGCTGGGCTCTGCAGCCGGGGGCATCCTGGCAGCCTGGGGAGTGGGCGGTGGGAGTGGGGGGGAGCCCCAGGGAAGAGCAGCCACACCCCAGCCTGGGGGTCTCGGTGGCTGCCACCTCCCCATGCCCCCCCAGCCTGCAGCCTGCAGCTGCGCAAGCCCGTTGCTAGGCGACCTGTTGCTACGTAGTGAGTTGGGCCTTTTCTACTGCAAACAAAGCTGAGATCTGCCCGAGAGAAGCAGCCCAGAAGCAGCCCGCGGGGCAGAGGGCGGCGGGCAGGCAGGGGGTGGCCGTACCGTGATCAGGCCCTTCCCCGCCGGCTTGTCGTTCATCAGCACCAGAGGCCGAGTGATCTTCTTGCTGGAGACAATCTGGGGGTGGGCGAGAGGAGAGAAGGCGCTAAGGGGGCAGGGGACGCTCTCCGGGGAGCTGACCCCGCCCTGCCAGCTGGGAGCCTTGCTCAGGGGACCCAGGCAGGCGGCAGGTCACATGAGCCACGGTCCCAGGGAGCCCGGAGGAACCAGGAGGGGCCAAGAGGGACCAGGAGGGGCCAGAGAGACTGGGGGTGGGGAGGGAGTCAGGAGGGGTTAGGAGGGGACAGGAGGGGCCGGGAGGGGTCAGAAGGGGACAGGAGGGGGCTGGAGCAATAGCACAGCGGGGAGGGCATTTGTCTTGTACACGTTCCGACCCGGGTTTGATTCCCAGCATCCCATAGGGTACCCTGAGCACCGCCAGGAGTAATTCCTGAGTGCAGAGCCAGGAGTAACCCTTGAGCATCGCCTGGTGTGACCCAAAAAGCAAAAACAAAAACAACAAAAAAAGAAGGGGACAGAAGGGTCTGGGAGGGGACAGGTGGTATCAGGAGGGGCCAGGAGGGGCCGGGGGGAGCCAGGAGGGGCTAGAGGAGGGCAGGAGGGAACAGGAGGCAACAGGAGGGCCGGGAGAGGACAGGAAGACCCAAGAGGTTTGTCCCACAGAGGCTGAGAACTGTGCCAAGCCCTCACCGGCTGGGCACCCTACGGCGACCCACGGACCCGTGGCCCAGAAGGAGCCCTGCCATTTCCCACTCGGGAGACAGGAGGCCCCTGACCCCCACTACGTGGGCGACCGGCCCGCGACGGAGAGGGAGGCCCAACTCCACACACGGCCACTGCTCTCAACAGGGGGACGTTCCCTCAGGGGGCAGCAGGCCCGTGGCCCAGAGAGAGAAGCAGCCCCCCTGGCTCCTGTCCCCAACTGGGGCTATTCCAGGGGCACAGGCCGCGCCTGGGCCTCCTCCTCGGCCCCCTCTGCCGCCCCCACCTGCTCCGGGGCCCTGGTCTTGGGGACTGTCGCACCGGCCCTGTCTGTCCTCTGGCTTGAGGGAGCTTGAGGGGGCTTAGCCGCTGGGCCCGGGGAGAGCAGGAGGAAGCCGGGAGGGTGAGGGAGGGGGAGGTGCTCATCTGCCTGGCGGACTTGGGCATGGTCAGCAGCTGCCCCGGACAGGCTCAGGCGTTGCCAGACAGCTGCCCCGGACCCTGGCCTCAGCCAGACTCAGGCACGGACAGCTGGACCCAGCCCCCAGCCTCGACCAGACTCGGGCACGGACAGCTGCCCCGGACCCCTGCGCTGCCTCCAGAGAGAGGCAGGGACACGAGGCTTCCCGACCTTCTCGTCCCTGGAGGTGCAGACCCAGAGGGACACACCCACTTCTCACATGGCTGGGCTGTCTGTCCCGGCCCCTGTTTGTCGAGCCTTTTGGGGAGACCCGGGGTATCTGGGCCCCCGAGAGGCCTGCTGAAGGCACAGGCTGCAGAGGTTAGTCATCACTGTCCCCAAGTGCAGCTGGGGGAAACTGAGGCACAGAGTGAGATGCAGTCCAGAGAGGGGACGGACACAGCTCCAGGGCTGGAACCCGTGTTGGAATCCAAGGATGAGCCCCCTCCATCCGACCCCCGTCCCAGCCTCTAGCAGCTCACCAGGGCGAGATGGGGAGGGGCAGCCCAGAGAGGGACGGGAAGTTGCTCAACGTCACACAGCCAGAGTCGGGCTGTCGGGACACTCCCCCCACAGGAAGTCAAGACCACACAGCCCGTTTACTCCGCAGCCCTGGTGGGGTGGTCCCCTCACCCCTGGCAGTGCTGGCTGGCCCTGGGCTCCGGGTCTGCTTTCTCTTGGCCCTCCCAGGGTGCTCAGGGAACCACGCTGGGCTGGGGGTGAGCTGGGGCTCCCGCATGCCCAGCACACACGGTCCTTGGGGCCACCTCCCTGGTCCCACGCACACCCCCGACGGGAGCTCTCCCCACTCCTCCCCGCGGGGCCACTGCCTGCTCCCTACGACAGGCTCCAGAGTCACCGAGAAAACGGGGAGACGAGAGAGAACCGCTAAGGCGTGAGGTGGGGCTGGAGCGAGAGCACAGCGGGGAGGGCGTTTGCCTTGCACACGGCCGACCCAGGTTCGAATCCCAGCATCCCATAGGGCCCCCCGAGCACCGCCAGGAGTAATTCCTGAGTGCAGAGCCAGGAGTCACCCCTGTGCATCGCCGGGTGTGACCCAAAAAGCAAAAAAAAAAGCGTGATGGGGGCCTGGAGCTGGGGGCCCTCTGTCTGGGCGGAACGAGGGAGGGGACAGGCACCCACCGTGCCCAGGCTGCAGGAGAACTGGCCCAGGAAGTCGTGCTCGTCGAGCTGCGCGCTGGACCTGTCCTGGTCGAACAGGGCGAACTTGAGCTTCTGCACCTCCTCAAAGTGGTAGTCGACCACGAACTTCTTGGAGAAGGCAGGGTTCAGGTTGTTGACGGCCGTCTCTGTCCTGTCAAACTGTCGTGGGGGCGGGCGGGGTCAGGGGTCAGGGGCCAGGCGGTGGGGAGGCTCCTCTGAGGGCTCAGGGCGCCCCCGCTCTGGGGGCCCATGGCCCAGCTCTCCCAGAGGCGGGCCCTGAAGCCCAGAGCTCCGAGGGGTCCGAGACTCAGCACTGCGGCCACTCGGGCACGCAGGCACTTGCTGGCTCCGAATCCTGGTGCCTGGGCAGGAGTCGGGGGGGAGCTGCATCGTCGGGGGTGACGAAGCCGTCCCTTGTCCTGGCCGGACCTCAGTCTCCTCCACGTGGAAGTGGACGGGCCCCGGGCGTGTTTATCCTTGCTCCCTCAGGAAGAAGCTTCCCTGGCAGCCCCGGGGCTGAGGCCTGGCGCGAGGGTGAGAGCCAGGCGGGGAAGGAGCCCGTCTCCAGGGCTGCTGACTCAGGGGGCCCCACCCCGGGAGTCTATTCTGGGGCCCGGGCTCTGTTGACTTTCCCTCCCCCCCGAGTCCACTTCCAAGGGCCTGGGCAGCGGGAAGGGGAGGCCCCAGCCCGCCCGGGTTATTTTTAGCAGGGGCCGGCCTGGTGGGAGAGAGGCAGGCAGGGAGGGCCCAGGGCGGGGCTGCAGAGGGGGTGCAAGCCTTCCCTGGAGCAGTGGGGTGGCCCGAGACCTCGGTGTCCCTCGGCGTCACAGGGTGGAGAGACAGCCCCACCCTGACGGGCCCCAGCACTGCCCTCCCTCAACGGGGTCACCCGCCCAGTGCCGCTCGCCCCGGACAACGTGGTCAGAGGAAGCCCACGTGTGGGGGGCCAGAACCACGGCCACTCCGTCGTGGGCCGCCCCGGTAAGTCACGACACACACCAGACACTCCCTGGCAGAGTCTGTGGCCTCGCTCACGGCGGGGAGTGTGGACCCCACACCCCCCCAGCGCCATTCAGGCCGAGAGCCTTGAGTCCCCCCGGATTGTCCACAGGGAGTCGAGTCGAAGCCCCATTTGGAAGACACGCAAAGTCCTTTTTAAAACCTGAAAGTCTTGGGGCTGGAGCGATAGCACAGCGGGTGGGGGCGTTTGCCTTGCATGCGGTCGACCCGGGTTCGATTCCCAGCATCCCATATGGTCCCCTGAGCACCACCAGGAGTAATTCTTGAGTGCAGAGCCAGGAGTAACCCCTGTGCATTGCCAGGTGTGACCCAAAAAGCAAAAAAAAAAAAAAAACCAAACTTGAAAGTCTTGGGGCTGGAGCGATAGCACAGCGGGTAGGGCGTTTGCCTTGCATGCAGCCGACCCGGGTTCAATCCCCGGCATCCCAGATGGTCCCCCAAGCACCACCAGGAGTAATTCCTGAGTGGAGAGCCAGGAGTGAGCCCTGAGCACTGCTGGGTGTGACTCAAAAACCAAAAAAAAAAAAAAAAAAACCCTGAAAGTCTTGGGGTGATGGTACAGCGGGAGGGCACTTGCCTTGCACGTGGCAGATCTGGGTTTGATCCCCGGCACCCCACAGGGTCCCCCGGGCCCTGCTAGGAGGGATCCTGAGCACAGAGCCAGGAGTGATCCCTGAGCACCACCGGGGTATGGTCCAAAGGGAAATGAAATAAATCCTGAAGGTCTTCACAAGTGCGGTCCCTCTGGCCTGCTCCTTGGGCTGTTTCACTCCAAACCTCAGGGCAAGACCAAGCAGCTCGGGGGGCCTTCAAAGCTTCCAGCTCTGAGGCTCGCCAAGGGCGGGCGGGGAAGACCGACACAGAGCAGGGGGCATACTCAGAGAGGGCTTGCATTGGCCCAAGGCCACACAGCAGGGACTGGCAGAGCCTCGGACCCTCAGGGACCAGAGCTGTGCAGGACCGAGAGGGGAAGGTGACAGAAAAGGTGGAGAGAAGCATGTGGTCAGCTCGCAGAGCTGAGCCAGCGGTCACTGATTTTAAATACGTGGGGCCGAGCGATCCCACGGCAGGTGGGAGCATGCCCTGCATGATAGTACAGTCTTACGTTTCTCACAAGGCAAATGCCCTACCCACTGGACTCTGTCTTTGGGTTTTTTTTTTTTAAATTTTTGGGTCACACCTGGCGATGCACAGGGGTTACTCCTGGCTCTGCACTCAGGAATTACTCCTGGCGGTGCTCAGGGGACCATATGGGATGCTGGGCATCGAACCCGGGTCAGCCGCGTGCAAGGCAAATGCCCTACCCGCTGTTCTATATCGCTCCAGCCCCTCTGTCTTTGGATCTTTTTTATTTAATTTAATTTAATTTTTGTTGGAGCATAGCTCTAACCATTTTAGGATAACACTTGTTTGTCCTTACTCCCTTTCCACAGGGAGGAAGGTTTAAGTGCTCTGGAGACACCCCCTTTCCTCTGTTGATCTGTAAACTCTCCTCTGCATCCTCCTCCCCAACCAGTTAATCACCTTTTCCCCTAATCAGATTCTGTTAGCTTGTAAGATCAGATCCTTCTAAGGACTCTGAACTTGTATTGTGAGTTAGTGTCTTTTGCATAGTTTACCTTAAAGCAATGTCCTTTCTGTATGGACACGGGAAAACAGTTAATATTATGCTTTGTAACTTGGGAGTTGGTTGACTCTGAATAATATTTACTCCGGAGCATCTGCTTTCTCGACTCAGTTGCCCTTAGTTCCTAGCACCCCAAAAGCAGGGTCCTGACGAGGGACGGAATGGACCCAGGGCAAGCTGTGAGCTACCCTGGCATCAATATGGGCCAGGCCAAAGCACC
The DNA here is from genome assembly GCF_027595985.1 of Sorex araneus. Taxonomy (NCBI): domain Eukaryota; kingdom Metazoa; phylum Chordata; class Mammalia; order Eulipotyphla; family Soricidae; genus Sorex; species Sorex araneus. The sequence continues at coordinate 23,105,100 of NC_073309.1, forward strand.
GCTGCCCTTTGTGAACACACAAAGTTTTAGTTTATGTATTTATGTTCTGCCTTTTGGGTCACACCCAGTGGTGCACAGAGGTCACTCCTGGCTCTGCACTCAGGAATTACTCCTGGCGGTGCTCCGGGGACCATATGGGATGCTGGGAATCGAACCCGGGTCAGCTGCATGCAAGGCAAATGCCCTACCCACTGTGCTATTGTTCCAGCCCCTTATTTTATTTTTATGTTCTGTTAGGGGCGGGGGCTTACCAGATGGTGTTAAGGGGCTACTCCAGGCTCAGTGCTCAGGAGCCACTTTTAGCGGGGCTCAGGGGACCATGTGGTACCCAGCCCTCCCGCATGCAAAGCCTGGGGTCCAGCCCTTTGAGCTCCCCCCAGCCCACCTGCCAACTATTTTCTAAATAATGATCAGAAGAAGGAAAGTGCCTCCCATAGAGGGAGGCGGGGAATGTTGGGGTGAGGGGTAGGGGAGTAGTGGTGGGGAAACGGGGACAACTGTGGAGGGAAATGTGCCCTGGTGGAGGGATGGGTGCTGGCTCATCACATGACTAAAGCCCAATCATGGGCAGCTTTGGAATGGTCTATCTCACGGATAGCCAACTTAAAAAAAAAAAATTTTTTTTTAAAGTAAATGTGGGGGCTGGAGTGATAGCACAGCGAGTAGGGCGTTTGCCTTACACTCGGCCAACCCGGGTTCGATTCCCAGCATCCCATATGGCCCCCCAAGCACCGCCAGGAGTAACCCCTGAGCATCGCTGGGTGTGACCCAAAAAGCAAAAAAAAAAAACAAACCCACTTTGGGGACTGCAGCGATGCACAGTGGGCAGCGGGTAGGGCGTTTGCCTTGCACGTGGCCAACCCGGGTTCGAATCCCAGCATCCTATATGGTCCCCTGAGCACTGCCAAGCGTAACACAGAGCCAGGAGTAACCCCTGTGCATCGCCAGGTGTGACCCAAAAAGCAAAAACAACAAACAAACAAAAAAACAAAAAAACAAAACAAAACAAAAAAGTAAAATGTGGAGTTCATGCCCAGTTCAATCAGCTTAATCAATGGCTAAATAAACAAATAAACAAATAAAGAATGCTCAGGTCTGACCAGGAAAGCCCATTGCCCCGCCCCCAGAGGCCCAGGAGGGGGGCTTACCTCTATCCACCTGCCATCGTTCTCAATGAAAAGGACGCAGAAGGGGTCGGATTTGGAGGTGACGTCCCGGTCCAGCAGGTTCTGGCCACTCACGGACAGCTCCACCTTGCACACGCAGTACTGCGAGCCCATGGGGACAGCCCCTGCCGTGGGGGCCCCCCCGCCCGGGACATAGGCCATGGAGGGCGGCGGCAGCAGTTCCTGACAATCTGCAGGGGTGGAGGAGAGCGGGGTGGGGGGGGGGAAGGAGTCGGGTCAGAGGGCTGGCAGACCCCCCAGGAGGCGTCACGACCTGACCTCGGTGTGCACTGAGAGACGCGAGGAGGGAGGGTGTCAGAGCTGCCAGGGCGACACAGTGACACGGGCCAGCTCCAGAGAAAGCAGAACGCAGAAGATGCAGGAAGGAACGGCCCCGGGTGGGTGCTCTGGGTCTGGCTCTGAAGCACAACGCTGCCTTGGGGGTTTGTTTTGGGGGGGCCCTGCCTGGCGCTGCTCGGGCTTTACTCCTGGTTCTGTGCTCAGGAATCATTCTGGGGGTCGCTCGGGGATCCCACGGGGCACCGGGCTCCGAGCCTGGATCGGCCACGTGCATGCGGACTCCAGCCCCACCCCCCTCATCAGCCTCTGCTTTAAGCCACCTTGACCCCAGGCAAGTGGCCCCGGGGCATCGGAAACAAACCACGGTGGACACGGCACCACAGACACTCGCTCACGGAAGGCACGCGGTGGCTGTGTGGAAGGGAAACGGCGGAGAGGCAGCGTTCAGCACACGGACAAACGCTCTGGTTGGGCCAGCCGGAGGTGGTCCCCATCGCCCCGGGCCCCCTCCGAAATCCCTGCCGTGGACTCAGAACACGCCCCCTCCACCCCCCTCCAGGCTAATCACTGGCATCTGCTGCTTCTCAGCACTTCTGAGTTCCCTCCGACGTCAAGGTGCTCATTTGGAGCAAATGTGGACAAACCCGTGTCCAGGGCAACGGGAGTGCTGGGCTGCTCGCCACAGGCCCGGTGGCCGAGTCCCGTCCTCTCTGAGCCTCCGTTTCTCCGTCTGTCCAGGCAACAGCACCATCTGCGGCCCCAGGGGACTCCGAGACCAGCCCTCACTTGCATGGACACAGGGGGGTGTGACACACGTGTCTACCCCACAGAGGCCGGGCTGGGCTCCTGCTCTGATGTGCCGCCTGGTCTCTGCGGGGTGGGTGGCTGCTGGCCCTGCCCCGTAGGTGGGAGAAGGGGTTCGTTCTCTTCCTAAGCCCGGACCCGCAGCAGGTACCGGGCGCCTCTGACCCATATCCATCCTGCGGGCTGACCACTGCTTTCCAGGGGACACGTGGGGTGCGGGTGGGGTCAGTCATTCACCCCGAGGCTTTCCCAAGCATCTTCAAGCACCAGGAACTGCAGGGCTGCAGCAGGAGGAGGTGGGCCGGGGGTGGTCTCACCCTCCCGAAGCAAAGCCGGCTTGGGGGCTGGTGGTGTTGGGGAACAGAGACCCCAGTCCAGGGGCACTGTAGGCCCCGGTGGGAAATGGGGAGTTTTGTTTTGTTTTGTTTTTAGCCATATATATATATTTTTTTCCTTGGGTCATACCCAGTGATGCTCAGGAACTACTCCTGGCAGTGCTCGGGGGACTGGATGGGATGCCGGGGGTGGAACCCGGGTTCCCTGCGTGCAAGGCAAACGCCCTCCCCGCTGTACTATCCCTCCGGCCCCAGGGAAGTGGGGTTCTATTCCGAGACCGGGGCCATTTCCAAGGCTCTGTAGCCGAGAGGCGACGTGATCTGCACCACGGTGCACCAGCTCAGCCGGTCTGCATGGGGTAAAGGACAGGCCCACCAGGAGGAGACCACTGGAGGGGCGCAAAGAGGATGCTGGGAGGTCACACCTCCTTCCTTGGACCCTGCGCCCCAGCCCAGCCTCCACCTGCAGGAGACCGAGGCAAAGTGTGGGCGGGCTGGGAGCAGAGGCTAGCAGTGGGAGAATATCTGGCCGGTGACAGAGCTCGCCGCCACCCACCACCCCCCCCCCCGCCACCCCCCCTGGCACCTCATTATAATCACACCAGCCCGGACTGCAATTTGCCTGCGGGGCTCATTCTCCTTCTGTGGAAATGAGTTCCCATCACAGAGGCGGCTCTGACGAGCGCTGTGTGCCGTGCTGGGGCCCTGCCGAGCTCGGGGAGGGAAGCGGATCTTCAACCCGCGAGCAGGGGGGGAGGCAGGGGGATGCCCCAGACCTGGCATGGCCCCGAGAGTCACCTGTTCACTCGCATGGCCGCCCAGAGCCGGGGGTGGGTGCCAGGGAGGTTGGCCCACGGCACAGACAAGGAAGCTGAGGACCAAGGCCAGCAGGTCCCGCAGCTGCAGGGGGCGGCTGGAGCCCAGAGTCCCAGGAGGAGGGGCCGGGTGGGCAGGCTGGGACCCGGGAGGATGGGGGCAGGGGCACCTGAGCTAGAGGAGACAGTGGAGGCCCACGGGCCACTGTCCCGTACCCAACCCCCCCCCCACACACACACCTTCAATATTCTGAGCCCCAGGAGCAGTGCTCAGGGCTTCCTCCTGACTCTACTCGGGAATCACTCCCAGCGGTGCTCAGGGGACCCTATGGGTGCCAGGGACCAGACTCCGTCAGCCCACCGCCTGCAAGGCAAGCGTCTTCACGCCGTCCTATCTGCCCGGCCCACTGACCCGCTTTAATGAGCGTCCAGGGCAGCCCCGGGCACTGCCAGGGCCCTGGTTCCTGGGACAGGATCCAGCTTCTCCTCCTCCTCTGCCGGGCTAAGTCCCACCCGGGTCTCGGGCCACACCTGCCCGGGGTCCACACGTGCCCCCGGAAACACGTCGCACACACGCGCAGGCGCGCGCTCACCTGAACGCCGGGCGCCCTGGCCGGCATGGGGGCGGGGAGGCTGGCCAGGGGCGGTCTCGCCGGCGCCCCTCACAGGGGACGGTGAGCCAGGAGGGGTGGCCAAGGGGGGCACACCCCCCCGCAGGGCGAGGGACGGGTCTCCCCCATCCCCAACTCACCCTCTGGCCGGGAGCGTCTGGACCCCCGAAACGGGGAGCACATGATGTCCGGAGCTGGGCGGGCAGCGTCAGCCGGGGGCCCTTCTGCCAGCCGGGCAGCGGGCAGGCCAACCGGCACGCTGGACCCCGGGCCTGACGCAATGGAAAAAGTAACCACAGCTCCGGAGGGGCGGCTCCCCCCACCCCGGGCAAGGTGTCATTAAGGAAGGCTGGGTGAGCAGGCATCTGGCGGGCACACGCCCCACAGGTAATTTGGGGTTTGGGGCGGGATGGGGGCACTGGGACCCCGGGCTCGCTCACGGGGAAGTTCTGAGCCTTGGCACCCGTGGGCACGGGCATCCGGGGGCCACCAGTCCCTCCAGGGCAGAGCCGGAAGGCGGGGCAATGACTCGTCCACGTGATTAGAGGGGGAGAGAGGCAGAGGGGGGGAGCTTGGGAATTCCCGTTCATTCATGCACGCACGTGTGCACGCACGCGGTGGACACACTTTCCGGGACATCTCGGGGCTACAGCTGTGAAGGAAAAGACAGAGGCTTCCCCTCAGCTTGGAAGGCATCTAGCCCCGAGACCGGCTGAACCACAGCTCTGGAATACTCGAACCCGACCCGGCAACCAAGCAACCCATCACGCTGACCTTTCTCTTCCCTTCCCCGGCCAGGTCCTGCCATGCGGCTGCTCCTGCCAACATCTCCCGAAGCATCAGGCAGCAGCAACTTCCTGCCACGCCAGATGGTCTCATGTCCAGCCAAGCGACTGCCCTGGAGAGTTCTCACGGTGCCCCCGGCCCAGGCCACAGAGCACTTACCCGGGCAGAGCAGATGCGACCATGCCTCTGACTCTCTGCACTCCCCCCGCCCCTCCAAGACACAGGAACCCAATCCCCCTGGACTCCAGGACTGACCTGTCCAGTGGGACTGACCTGCCCCTCCCCCAGCCTCACTCCTTCTGCCCAGCCCTGCCTGCTCTGCAAACACCAACCTCTCTCCTACCGCAGGCCCTTTGCATGGACTCTCCCTTCTTCCTTTCTTTTTATGGCGTGGAGGAGGCCAGACCCAGTGGTGCTCAGGGTTTATACCTGGGTCTGTGCTCAGGGATCAGTCCTGGTGAGGCTTGGGGGACCATACAGGGTGCCAGGGTTGGGACAAGGGTTGCCACATTTATAAGCTCCTTCAGTCTCTCTCCAGCCGAGAGAGATTTATTTTAGGGAACCAGGTAACTGGTGGTGGCTGGCAAGTCTGAAATCCAGGTCAAGGCAGAGGTTGAAATTTGGGTATGAAGCTGATATTGAGCTTTGCTCTTCAAGTTCATGTTCTGCCTTGAACGCGCGTCTCTTGCTTACTTATCTTAATGTTTCCTTCTTGCCCACTTCCACTCCAGAGAAGGCTGTGTTCTCTCTCGAACGCGTACTCTCCCCTCACCTCTTTATAAATACGTCTCAGTAAAACTGACTTCACTTCAAAACAAGGAGTTGATACTGCAGAGCCTGAAGGAACAGCTCGGTGGCTTAGAACACCAGCGTCACCGCTTGGAAGGTGACAAGTTCAAGCCCTGGTGTAACCCCTGTGCCAAGTGCCGTCCGGGCAGCGCTGCTATCTGAGATGAGATCACCGGCACCGGAAACGGCTCCCAGCCACCCTACGGCACAACAAAGGGTCACGAGAGAGAGCGCCACTGGCAAGGTGCTGGTGCACCTTGGCCAGGAAATGCAAACGAGTCCTGGCCAGCACATACGGAAACTCTGGAACTAAAAGCATGCCAGCCTGGGGAGCAAACACCACGCCCCAGTGTGCAGTCCCGAGAGCATCACCACGGAAGACAAGCAGACTCCACAGCCAGGCAACCGTGGAGGGTGTGGGAGAGAGAGAGAGAGAGCGAAGCAAGAGTTGTTATTCAGGGCCGGAGCGTTAGTATAGCAGGGAGGGCGTTTGCCTTGCACACAGCCGACCTGGCTTCCATCCCCGGCATCCCATAGGGGTCCACCGAGCACTTCCAGGAGTAATTCCTGAGCATTGCCAGGTGTGGCCCAAAAGAAAAAAACAAGACTTGTTATTGTGGGTCCTGAGTGATAGTACAGGGGGGAGGATATTTGCTTCGCACTTGGTTGACCTAGGTTCGATCCTCGGTATTCCATATGGTCCCTCAAACCCACCAGGAGTGATTCCTGAGCACTGCCAGGGGTACTTCCTCTCCTCCCACTGCCCCTTACCCCCCCAAAAAAAAAGTCTCTATCGCAGTTTTTTTTTTCTTTCGATTTTCTGCTTTTTGGGTCACACCCGATGCTGCACAGACGTTATTCCTGGCTCTGCACTCAGGAATTACTCCTGGTGGTGATTCGGGGGACCATATGGGATGCTGGGAATCGAACCTGGGTCGGCTGCATGCAAGGCAAATGCCCTCCCCACTGTGCTATATTCCGGCCCCGCTATTGCAGTCTTGAGCCTGAAATTTCCACGCAGGCCAGGCAGGCTGGGAACCCGCTAAGGTTTGTAGGTCGTGGTCTCGAGGCAAAGTCTGTCTCCTTGGAGAAACCTTAGTCTTTGTTCCTGAGACCTTGGAATGAGGGTGGGGATGGAGTTCAGTGGCCAGCACCTGCCCCGCGGGTGTGAGGCCTGGGGTTTGATCTGCCCGCGCGCGCCCCCCCCAACCCCAAGCTCAAAGCCAGCCTTGAGCTGACTGGGTGAGTCTCACCCGCCCCTGAGGTGTAATCCTCTCTCGAGACTGGGCACCGATCAGGGCAACGGGCTAGAGCACCTGCCTCGAGTGCAGGAGGCCGAGGTTTGACCCCAGGTCACAGCCGGGAGTGACCCCCTAACCCAGCACGGAGCTGGGAGTGGGCCCTGAGGCTGGTGGGTGTGGTTCCCCCAAACAAAACCAAAAAGTACTGACGGGGGGCTCCGGGACCACCCTTGGCGGGGGCTGGGGGGCTGGGAACCCCGAGGCTTTCCCCGCTGTACTGTCTCTCCAGTCCTCCGCTGGGGCGTTTCCTTTCTTCCTTTTTTTTTTTTTTTTTTTTTTTTTTGGTTTTGGGGCCCCACCTGGTGATCCTCAGGGCTTTCTCTTGGCCCTGCACTCAGGAATTACTCCTGGTGGTGCTCGGGGGACCCGGGGTTGGCTGCGTGCAAGGCAACCCCCTGCCCGCTGCACTGTCTCGTGACTGGCTACTGTTTGCACCAAGGGGAGGGCTCAGAAGGTGCAGCGAGGACTCGCCCCGCAAGCAGGAGGCTGCAGGTCTGACCCCGGCACTCACACCAACAAGTGAGGGGTCCCACCGTGTAGGGTGCAGGGGAGGGGACCCCAGCCCAGGCGTGTGACCGCCCGTGAGCAGCAGGACCACGTGTGTGGGAGCTTCCCTCGAAGTGGAGCCACAGAGGAGCGTGAGGGGGCCGGGATGGAGCTCGGGCAATAAGCACCTGCTCGGCAAACAGGAGGCCGTGAGCTCGCTCCCCGGTGCCGCCCCCCTGCATCAAGCCCCGTCCCAACACCTCCACCGCGTGGGGCCCGCCTCACTGGCCAGGCGCATGCACGGCATGAGGCCAGGTGCCCGTGGGCCCCGCCACTGAAGACACGCTTGACCAATGCCAGCCGCACAGGGACGCCGGCAGGCACTGTGGGAGCCCCGTGGCCAGCCCTGGTGAGGAGCACCGCGGAGGCAGAGCGCCACCCCCTGCACGCACACACACGCGCACACACACACACACACACACACACACACACACACACACACACACACACAGGCAAGCAGACGCCTCAGCATCACCATTGCCGCGTGCAGTTCCCGGCGAGCCCCGCACAGCCCCGAGCCAGGGCCCGGGAACCTCCTGGCCCAGCGCGTGGGACCCCCGTCATCACGACCACAGCGGAAAGCACAGGTGTGTGGCCCGAGCGAGCACTGTGTGGGCCTGGCCATTGCGCAGACATCACCCCCCAGGCCTCGGCAGCAACCACGGCGAGGGTGGGGAAGGGAAGACGTCTGCTTGGCTGGTGTTGGGGGTCTTCCTGGCTGTGCACAGGGCTTGCTCCTGGCTCCGCACTCAGAGATCCCTCCTGGCTCAGGGGTTCAGGGGGCCCGACGGGGTGCGCCAGGGGGCCTGGACCCCGTACCAGGCCAGCGCCCTCCCCGCCCACCGCGCGGTCTCTCTGGCCCCAGGAAAGGGAAGTCTGATTAGCACACAGATTTCCAGGCTAACCACATCTGAGACACACGACCCCGGGCTCGTGTTGGGCGGCAAGACTCCAGCCAGGCTGACACGGGAAATGTAAGCAGCAGAACACCGAGGGGCTCGAGAGCAGGGTGTCCGGCTGGAGGCAAACCCGTCCTCCCTGCCGGGGCTCCTCGCTCGCCCCAGGCCTGTCTGCTGGACATGAAGGGAGGGGAGGGGGCGCAGAGAAATAACAAACCAAGAGCCGCCACCAGGCCTTGAGCCCTGCGCCGAGCGCCCTCTGAACCCGAGTCCCGTAGCTCCCCAGCATCACCGCTCCGGCACTGCTGTCAACCCCGTCCCCCGGTGCAACCCTGGTCCCCGGTGCGCAAACCTGGAAGGCTCTGCCTCTGGGGCTGCTGCTAATAGGACCCCAGACCGGCCACTCGGCCAGGTCCATCCAGTTGAAATTACACAATGCCCGGCGCACTGTTGGCACACACACACACACACACACGTCCCCATTAGCCTCCAGCCTCCTGGACTGGGCCCGCCGCTCAGCTCACCGCAGGCTGCCGGCAACACCCATCCGTGCCCGCACTCTGCGTCTCCTTCCTCCACGCTCGGCCGTGAAGTGCGGCACCAGCCCCAGCCTCCGGCAGCCCCGCAGGCTCCTCCTCAAAGGCCGACGGCGGAGCAAGAGCTGGTGGGGACCGGGAGCCACTGGAAGTCTCACGAGCGGCCAGCGGGCGTGTAATTTGGGTACAGCCTCTCTGGGGGAGATGTTTGGCCATGTTTCTGGAAGCTGAACAAATGCCGCGCCTCCCCGGACGAGGCCAGGCCAGAAACACGCCTGTGTGTGGAGCCAAAAGCCAGACAAGAGCGGCGGGGCCGGAGAGACAGTCCAGCAGGCGCTTAGCCTCGCACGCGACCAACCTGGGCCCGATCCCCGGCATCCCAGATGGTCCCCGGAACTGCACCAGGAGTTATTCCGGAGACAGAGCCAGGAGCAGCCCCTGAACATGGCCTGGTGTGGTCAAAAGAAGCCAAATAAATGAATAAATCTGTATCACTGTATCACTGTATCACTGTCATCCCGTTGCTCATCGATTCGCTCAAGCGGGCACCAGCAACGTCTCTCATTGAGAGACTTATTGTTACTGTTTTTGGCATATCCAATACGCACGGGTAGCTTGCCAGGCTCTGCCGTGCGGGCTCCATCTCTGGGTAGCTTGCCGGGCTCTCCAAGAGGGGCGGAGGAATCGAACACGGGTCGGCCACGTGAAAGGCGAACGCCCAACCGCTGTGCTATCGCTCCAGCCCAAATAAATAAATAAATAAATAAAAACAAAAGCCCTCTCATAGTGTGACCCTAATAGTCCTAGGAACTGGAAATCCCCCCAAAAGCCCATCAGGAAATACGGGATAAAAAAAAAATGGTGATGGTGCCCACCAGAGGTTTCTAAACTTCTCTGGCCTACCGCACCCTTTTCCGAAAAAAATATCATGCACCACACATCTCCCCGTCCCACCCATTCTACTGGACACAAACAGCACCCTCCAACCGCAGGGGATTGTTACTGCACCCCCACTGTTCTAGTCCCTGCTGGGGGAGAGGGGGGTCATCAGCAATGGGAAACCACTCGCTGGCTTGCAGAGCGGAAGCTGGAATTCACTGTGAAACAGAGTATCTCTGTGCTCAGCCTCAAGCCAGGTGTGTGTGTGCAGGGGGGGGTGCAGCAGGGCCCTGGGGGGGGGGGGCTCCTGTTCCCGCGGCCTTGGGGCTGGAGCGATAGCACAGCGATAGCACAGCGGGTAGGGCGTTTGCCTTGCACGCAGCCAACCCGGGTTCGATTCCCAGCATCCCATATGGTCCCCTGAGCAACGCCAGGGGTGGTTCCTGAGTGTAGAGCCAGGAGTAACCCCTGTGCATCGCCGGGTGTGACCCAAAAACAACAACAACAACAAAAAACACGCAGCCTTGCTGGGGGTCCTCCCTGGGGCCCCTGGGCTTTGAGGGGGATCCACACGTGCTGGACCCTCAGGCTTCACAACACCCCCCTCTCCTTTTGCTGAGCGCCGAGCTACTCGAGATGATGTGAGTGTCTCCGAGGCCCAGACGCGGCCTGCAGGTGGGACAGGAGATGCCCTGAGTGGGCCGGAGAGGACACGGGCCGAGTGGGACATGGGATTCATGGGACTCCCCAGCGGGAGGTCTGGGGACCTCAGAGTCCTTTGAGCCTTCAAGAGTATCCGGAAGCACTGCCCAGCCCCACGCTAGCCCCGGTTCCTGCTGGACCCCCCTCCCTGCCCGGATGCTATGCCCCGTGGCCTCCTGCCAGGCCACACCCACCCCCCCTCCCGAGAACAGGCAGACGCGTGCGCTTGGGGATGACGTCAGACCCAAACCCCACGGCCGCAGTGGCGGCACTACACTCCCGCACACAGCCCAGGTGGGCACAGACAGATGCAGGGAAGCAAGAGGGCTGGGCACGGCCCGGCCCCAGGGCCCCCCAGCCTCTGCCAGGCGTCACGAGAGGGAGGCTGCTCTCCAGGACCCTCTGCCTGACACCCGGCGCTGGGCCCGAGGGAGACCCCGGGGCCCTGGCGAGGCTCAGCCTTGTTCCTCAGGAATCTGGGTCTGGTGCCTGCCCGGGTTAGTGCTCAGGGCCTGGCAGGGCGGGCAGACGCGACCTTACCTTGGCCCCCAAGAGTGCTGGGGCTGGGTGCCCTGCCCTCCTGCCTCCTCGGCCCCGGCCCAGCTCCCTGGGGGTGAGGGGTCGGGTGCCCCTCTGGCCTCTTGCCTCCCAGTGGGAAGCAGAAGGCACTTAGCGACCTCAGAGTGGGCAGCCAGGCCAGGAGAGGGGAGCAGCGAGCGGGGGTGGAGGGACAGTGACAGTGACCGCCCGGTCACTCCAACAGCTCCATTCAAAGGAGGCCCTAGGCGGCCCTGGGGGAGAAAGGGGTCCCGCTCCCTGCAGGCACTCCCACACACCCCTTCCCCTTCCTACTCTCCTTTCTTTCCTTTCTTCTTTCTTTTCTTCAGCGTTTGGGCCACACCTGACAGTGCTAATGAATCCCTCCTCCTGGCTCAGTGCTCCGGAGTCACTCCTGGCAGGGCTCGGGGACCACAGGATGGCTGGGGAATCAAACCCGGATCAGTTGCCTGCAAGGCAAATGCCCAACCCGCTGTGCTATCACTCTTTCCCCGTTTCTGTGCCTCAGTTTCCTTCCAGCCAAGGGCAGCATCCACCAATGCCCCTCGGTCTTTCCAGGGCTGTTCTGGGCTTCTAGCCCCAGCTCCTGCCTGGGGTCTCTGGGCCAGCGAGGCAGCAAAAGGGGCCCCTCTCCTGGGGTCCGAATCCCCCCTGCAGCCAGCACCACCTTCCACCCACTCTGCAAAGGTGCGCGTGTTGGGGGCGGGGGTCTCCCCTTTCCTTAGCAGCCTCCTGGGGCTCGGGGCTCGTCCCGGCCCACTCAGCCACTCTGCAGAGACAACCCACATCTCGAGCCTCAGCACCCAAGCAGGGGGACGAGAGCTGCGGGGGTCAGGCTCCCCTGCCGGTGCTGGTCATCCTCGGCATGTCCTTCTGCGCGCAAATCCACGGTCCACCCTTCAGCCCGTCCTGCGCCTGGGAAACTTTCCCTGGGTGGAAATATGGTGCTGACGGCTTCAGGGCCGCCCCGCCGCCCTGGGAGAGGCCCTTACTTACTATCGCCCCATTTTTCAGGCGAGAGAACTGAGGTACAGCCTGCCTGAGAGAACAGGGCCCCTCAGAATAGGACCTTCTCTGGGGGAGTCCAGTGGGGACAGACGTTGTTAGTCCAGAGCGAGCCGGCGGTGGGGGGGGGGGGCAGGTGGCCCTTCTCCAACAGGACTGGTGTCCTCAGGGGCCAAGAAGGACGACAGCCCCGCAGAGTCACGCTGTGAGACGGCGCCGAGGCTGGTGTGCGGTGGCCTCAAGCCTAGGAGGCTCCAGGGGGCCAGGCCGGGCCCCTGTGCCCCGAGTGTGACCCTGCCAAGGCTGGGGCTCGGACCTGTGGCCTCCAGGGGCACCGTGAGGGGCTGGGGCGGTTGTACAGTGGGCAGGGCCTTCGCCGTGCTCACGGCCAACCTGCGTTCCATCCCCGGCACCCCCTCAGGTCCTTCGACAAGCCCCCAGGAGTGGCCCCTGGGCGCAGAGCCCTGAGCACTGCCGGGTGTGCCCCCCTCCCTCCCCCAAACATGAGAGACAGACGAACAGAAACAGCCAGACGCACAGCAGAGACATGCCTGTGGATGGACGCCTGTGTCTCGGCCGATGCAGGACACGGAAGCAGGGACTCAGCCGTCCGCGGGGCCGAGGCAAGGCTCTGGGTCCGGGGACGCCAACGAGGAAGCCGGCAGCTGGGCTTCGTGGCCCCCACCGGCACATGCACCCAGCCCGGGTCGAGTGGGGGGGGTCACAGGGGTGTGGCGGGGAGTGTGCCCCCCTTCCCGATGGAAGAGACAGCGCCACCTGCTGGGAGCTGAGCGTGTGCTCCTAGGTCAGAGGGAGGGCACAGAAGGGGTCAGCCAGCCCGGCCAGGGCCCAGGGCCCAGCCCCTGACAGCACAGTCACCAAAGCAGACAGTGATCAGGGACGGGGCCCTCGGAGACTTCAATCTACCAGTGCTGCCTCGAGGCCTTTGCACGTCCCTGCCTGGGCCCGGCACACCTGCCAGTGTGGAGCAAGGAGGCTGGCCACGGAGCTCAGCGCTAGAGCCGAACTCCTGGCACCCCCCCACCCCCATCCCCTCACCCTGCTCTGCTCTCTCCGCGCATCTCCCACAGGCGTTTGCCAGCCTCGTCATCATTAGCTCACCTCTCCCCGCCGCACTCGGCGCTCCAGGCTGCGCCCCAGCTTCCGCACGGCCCCCCGGCCTGAGGAGCTGCGCAATCAGCAGAGTGGCAGGTGACCGCCCCAGGAAGTGGGGCCGAAGTCGCCCGTGGAGGAGGAAATCCTCAGAGCACGGCCTCGGCAGCGCCCAGCCCCTCCCGGGAGCCCTGGCGGGGTTCCCCCCTTCCTTTTCTTCCCCTGCCGAAGGCTTCCCCCCTTCCTTTTCTTTTTTTCTTTTTTTTGGGGGGTGGTGGTGGCGTGGTTTGAGCCACCCAGACAATACTCAGGGCTTACTTCCGGCTCTGCACTCAGGAATTACTCCTGGCAGTGCTCAGGGCGGGAGGGGACCAGGGGCCAAACCGGAATCGGCCACATCAAGGCAAACGCCCTCCCCGTGGTACCGTCGCCCTCTTCCCTGAATCCTCCTTCCTTGATGAAGAAACAGAAGGAAATCAAAGGGTGAGGAGACCCGGCCCAGGTCACAGGGTCAAGGGGTGACCCCAGGAGACTTCTGTTCCCGGGAAAGGCGAGGCTAACAGGCAGGGAAGGACCCACAGCCCTGCCCGCTCATCTAGACGCCAAGGAGGTGTGACCCAGGACAGGCCAACGCCCTGCAGGGGTGGCAGGCTGCGAGCTGGCACACCCTCCAAGCGGCCCGTGCCTTCCCTTCGGGGACAGTGCGGGGACGATGGTGTCCGTGCCTTCTCCATTGGCCCCGCGCCAAGATTTGGGGTGACCCACCCCTTGGCTCTCCAGGGGAGGAAACCCCGTCCTTCTCTCTGGCATGGCATTCCCCCCACAGGGAGCCGGGACACGAGGGAGACAGTGGAGGCCAGTGACCCGGCTCTGACAGGAGACCCTTCTCGCCACCCCTGACCACCCACCCCACACACACACTCTGAGCACTTCCAGCTCAGAACGCTGCTAGGGAACAGTCTAGAAGCCCGACATGGGATTCTGAGGCTTCTCTCCCTCTCTCCTCTCTCCCTCTCTCTCTCTCTCTCCTCTCCCTCTCTGTCTCTCTCCTCTCTCTCCCTCTCTCCTCTCTCTCTCCTCTCTCTTCTCTCTCTCCCTCTCTCCTCTCTCTACTCCCTCTCTCCTCTCTCTCTCCTCTCTGCTCTCTCTCTTCTCTCTCTCTCCTTTCTCTCTCTCCCTCTCTCTCTCTCCTTTCTTTTCTTTTTTTTTTTTTTTTTTGGTTTTTGGGTCACACCTGGCGATGCACAGGGGTTACTCCTGGCTCTTCACTCAGGAATTACTCCTGGCGGTGCTCAGGGGACCATATGGGATGCTGGGATTAGAACCCGGGTCGGCCGCGTGCAAGGCAAACGCCCTACCCGCTGTGCTATCGCTCCAGCCCCTCTCTCTCTCCTTTCTCTCTCTCTCTTCCCCCCCCTCTCCTCTCTCAGGGCAGGAGCTGGAGGGAGGACCAGGCTGGCCTGAGGACTCCCGGGAGGGACCTAAGGGCCCTCGGTCACCCCAGCCTTCCTGACAGCGCCCCAGCAGGCACACGGAGGGGCTCGGGCAGCACGGGGGCCCTGGGGACCCTCATTTAACGCTCTCCACCGTCTTCACAGAAGTGCACAGGGGTCGGAGAGAAGACTGAACTGGCTGAGTGCAAGGCACAGACCTGGGTTCGAGCCCCAGCACGGTGTGGCCCCCCAAATACCAGCAGGCAAGAGCCCAAGCTGAGCGTGTGCACCCAAGAACAACAAACTACACACTCGCACGCACACGCGCACACACGCACACGCACGCACATGCACACACACGCACACACGCACACACGCACACACTAGAAGATGATACGGTGTGCAGAGCGCTGACACGACTTAGTGCCCACCCCCGGACACCCAGTCTCTGCGCTCTGGAGGGGGGGTGCCCCAGAGGCCAGGCTTAGCCCTAACGCAACGCGCCCCACTTGGAAAAACCAGAGCCTTTTCCTGTTCCAGCCCAGCGCGGCCCAGCCGGCGGGGAGCTGTGTAAGCTGTGACCCCCATCTGCAGAGTGGAAAAATCCGCCCCCAACCACCCAGTCCGGGGCCAAGGAGGTGACCAGGCATGTGGGACAGGAAGCAGCGGCGGGAGGGCGTGGGGAATCCTTCAGAGGGTGACCACTCCCTCTCCGGGGCTACCCTGGGGCAGCTGGCTGGCGCTCGCTGGGCCGCGTGCCAGAGGCCCTCCATAAAACCACGCCTGGGTGTCTGGCTCGGCCAGCAGCTCACAGGCCCTGCGCAATTAGCCCATTTTACAGATAGGACCTAGAGTCGGAGGGGGAGGTAGGGGTGGGTGGTGGTGGGGCAGACTCAGCTCTCCCCAAGAGCCTCTTACGTACGGGGACACCCTGGCTTTCTGCCTGCTGCCCAAAGCAGGTGCATTCTGGGCCACTGAAAAGCCCCCCACAGCCCACACCCCGAAAGCCCCCTACAACTAAGAAAGGCTCAGATCATGCTCCCATATCCTTCCCTCTAGCACTTCCCCCAAAACATGACAGAGTGGCGGGGGGATGAGGAGGAAGCAAGATGCACCCCGTGGATTCGGGAGCGGCGGGTTCCAGTTCCCCCAGTGACCTCCCGCGCAAATCGTCCCCCAAGGCGGGCGGGCGGGGCGCGGTGGGCGGGCAGGGGGCCGAGCCGGGGGTGGGACGGGACGGGAAGAGGAAAGGCAAGTCCCGTATTTGCGAAGACGCTGCGCTGCGAGCGATCGGGGAGCGGCAAGGGAAAAAAGGGGGGCCGCTCGCTCTCTCTCTCGCTCGCCTGCCTTTTCTCCGGGCGCCCTCCCCCCTTAACCACACAGGTGCCAGACAGCTTTTGCGCAAGGGCGGGGGAAAAAAAAAAAACAAAGTAGTTTGCAAACACACACACCCCGACACTTCTGGGCGGCTGCCGCGGGGCTGGGCTCCCGGGGCGAGCGGCGCCGGGGTGGGCGTGGGGACCCGGCTCTCCAGTCCCCCGCGTGCCAGGAGAGCGCGCGACCTCAACTCCGCAGCGGCGCCCGGACTCCACGTCCCCCACGCGCGCAAGGCTCCTGGGCTGGGGCGCAAGAGGAGGTCCGAGGGTCCCTAAAACAACTGCTCCCCCGCCCCCAACACCACATATACACACACACACTCCGAGGGCATCCCCCTCCCCTCTCACCCCTCCCCAGCCAGCCCCCAGCGGCCCCGGAGAAGCCGGAGCGCCCCCGCGCGCCCGGGTGGGAGCCGGGCGGTGGGTGCTCGCGCGAGCGGGCACGGGCGCGGGCGGCGGGGGGCTAGTGGGGCAGCGCGGTCCCCGCCCCGCACCCCGCCGCACCCCCACGGGGGCGCCCCCACTCACCCGCCGCGGGTCCCGCCTGCGCTCGCGTGCGCTCCCCGCCGCCGGGGGCCGCGCGTCCTGCTCCCGGCCGGGCTGGCTCCTCCCTCCGGCCGAGCGGGGCGGGCGCTTCCCGGAGGGCGGAGTGGGGGCGCAGTCCCGCCCGGGCCGGCTCGCCGGGGCTCCCCGGGGCGCACCCAGCCCGCCGCCCGCTCGCTCGCGGCGGGGCCGCGCGCCCAGCCCTCGGGGACCCCGCGCTGCGCTCGGCTCCGTGCGGCGGCCGGGAGAGCGTTAGGACCGCCGCGTTGCCGCCCTCCCCTGCCCGGGAGGGAGAGACCCTCCCCACTCACCCCCCCCCCCCCGCCCCATCCTATTCTGGCCTCAGCCCACTGGCCGCTGGACGCATTTCCCAGCGCGAGAGCAGCAGATAGACAATAAGATCCAGACGGTTCGCAGGGGGTTGGGGCCGGCGGGAGAGCGATTGCGCGGGTCCTTGAGGACCCCCGCCTCCCCACTCCCCTTTGGCCAAGGCCTTTTTATTTCCCGTCTGGAAGAGGCACCGATTAAGAAACGCGCCTGCCGCGGTATGATTACCCCCCGCCCCCGCCCCTGCCCCCCGCCCCTGCCCCCCGCCCCCCCAATTCATTGCCTTGGCCGCAGAGCCTCGTGTAACCCGAAGTAGGGACCGGGCAGGACAAAACGGGGCAGGGGAGTGTGGAGCTGGCGGCAGTCGGGGGAGGGCGCAAACCCCCGCCCCAGCGGGCAGCCCTAGTGTTGGGTCACAGTGCCTCGCTGGAGGGCCCGGAGGTTTCCGTTCCAGGCAGGCGAGGGTTAAAAGGGAGACTCACGCTGCTGCTCCGCGCGTGAGTCACGGGCACTTTGCAGCTTCTGGAAGCCTGCGGGCCCTGAGCTTTGTTCTCTGCCTGCTGGGCTCTGTCCACCCTCCGCTCATCTCTCTTCCACCCCAAATCCACCCCAGCGCGCAGCCCAGCTCTGGGCAAACCAACCTGTACGTGTTTCAGCCCCAGCTTCCTCCAGGAAGTCTTCCCTGCTTGATGGGGGCCTGGGAGGAGCCACACTCCTGTCCGTCCAAGGCCCAGCCGAGTCAGCCCTCCGGCCCCCAGCACACCCCTGAGGGGATGAGCTGGGTCTGGAGATCCTAAGGCGGCCACTGCCAGTTGCACGGGAAGTACAAAGGTTGGGGCCAGGTATCCCTGTGAATGCATCTCAGGGGCATGGCAGTCAGCAAGACAAAGGCCAGTACTCAGAGCAGCTCCCCTCTTAGCTCTCCGCCTTGGGGAACTGAGTGTCACGCAGTGCGCTGGGACAGGAGAGGGCTGGAGGACAGGCTTCCCATACCGGAGGTGACTGTGTGCCGGGATGGCAGAAACAGTCCAGGGACACGTAGAGGCATAAGAAAAGTTTGTTAAGGGGCCGGAGAGATGGCACAGCTGGGTGAGGCCACGTGTCTTGCATTCGGCCGACCCCGTTTGATCCCCAACACCCCATACAGTCAGTCCCCTGAGCACCACCAGGAGTCATCCCTGAGCACAAAGCCAGGAGTCAGCCCCGAGCACTGCTGGGTGTGACTCCCCGTTTCCCCCCCCTCCAGATCCCTCCCACATAGTTCAGGAAGGAACCAGGATGCTTGCTGAGGAGGACCCAGGGGACAGCGTCCCGTGCAAAGACCTAGTGTTGCATTTGGGGCTTTTATTCAGGGGGAGAGGGTTACAATTGGCTCTCGAACTCGGGACTATCCTGGCGCTGTTCAGGGGACCATATGGGATTCTGGCAACCGAACCCGGGTCGGCTCATGCAAGGCAAACGCCCTCCCCGCTGTACAACAGCTCCAGCCCCGAGTGTCCTGTTTGATGGGAGCTGGATAACTCTGTGGCTTATTCCCAGGAGCCAGCCTGGTGTCACACTGGACAGGCCTTGTTAGGAGCACTGCAGACGGACATTGGCCCTTGGCGTTCAATGTCAGGGACAGCTGGACCTTGTCTCTGGGGACAGGAGCCTGCTGAGATACCCCAGAGGGGCAGGAGCGAGGGGGGGCTTTGTTCTCGTGTGGGGTTGCCTGAGAGACGGAGGCTTCCTATCTCCCGGGCGGCCCTGCCGGCTCCCTGCATCCTGACCTGTATGCCTGGGATTAAGGAATCTGTCAAACCCCGTCACCCCGCAGCCTTGAAATGGAGGTTTCTCAGTTCTCTTCCACTCATCCTTCTGTATTGGGGAGTTCCAGTTGATCCCCAATACTTCCTGGTCCCTGAGCACTGTTATACACGAGCCCCAAACACAGCTAGACGTAACACCCAGTGGGTGTGGCCGAAAAATAATAAAAGTTAGATTGTCTATCTGTAAGTGTGAATAAGAATGTTCGCCGCAGTACGATTCAGAAGGGCTGAAAAGTGGCAACGACCTGAACATCCGTCCAACTCACGCGGAGAGGAGCACTCAATCGGAGAGGAGCACTCACTCGGAGAGGAGCACTCACGCGGAGAGGAGCACGCTGTGGTCTGTCCTGAGGGTGGAATATTACGTAGCCCCGGAAAGCTGAGCTCCAACAGCGATATGGACTTGCAGAGCTCGGTGCGGAGTGAAAGAAGCCCTCCGGGAAAAGTGCTCGCATTGACGTGCACTCCCCCGGTGGAGACAGGCCCGTGGAGACGAGGAGATGAGCGGTTGCCGAGGCTCGGAGGGGAGCGGCAGAGTGACTGTCACCGGTGAGCGGCTTCTTGAGGGATGATTAAACGTGCTCTAAAATTAGATCCCAGTGATGGCGGCACACACACACACACACACACACACACACACACACACACATACACGTCGGGATGCTCAGAACCGTGCTGGAGCACTTTTTAAAGGTGAGCGCTCATGCCCGGGGATGGTGTCTCAACGGAGCTGTCAGAAAACAGGGCCAGGAGAGCCAGAGGTCTGTTGTCGAAGGACAGGGCCCCGCCAGGGTTCGCTGGACGCCAAGTCTGGGCTTCCCGGAGCGAGGCTGTCTCTGCAGCAGCAGCAGGGGCCTCGCCCGGCGGCGGGGTGGGAGCCCGGCTTTCCCGGGTGGGGGTTGCGGGTTCGGGAGGCTGCTGAGAGCCAACGCCCACCCACGGGCCGCTGCTGCCTCCTCGTACCTTGACACAAACAGCTCAGGCCTGGCTGCCCGGGGCAGGGAGGCGGGGCGGGAAGCGGAGGTGTCTGCCCCGCCTGATGGGCCACCTCGAACCTTCCCCCTCTTCCTGGGGCTGGGGATGGCGAAGATAGGACCCAGGGGGGGCTGCTTTTGCCCAGGATGTCGCCTGGGGTTCAGTCGGCCCACGGGAGGGGCTGAAGGTTCCTAGAAAGTCCCCTCTCGCCTGTATCTGGCCGGCCACCGGAGTCCCTCGGGCCACCCCTTGTTAGTACTCTGCTGAATCTCGAGTGAGAGGACTCAGCTGGGAGCACTCAGCCAGGAGCACTCAACCAGGAGCACTCTGACTGCTTTAGGACTCGGCTCCCTCTAGACATCTCCCCCCCCTGCCCCCACGGGCCTCCAGATGAGAGGCGAGCATGGTGGCTGCCCGCGCCACTCCTCATTTAGGCTCCTGAGCCCCCGCCTCTTAGTAAGGGAGACCCCTGAGTCTGGGCCGCAGTCTCCCACCCTGTAAAGGTGGGAGATTGTGTGACTGGCTTGGTCTCACACCCACCTCAACACCGGGGCCCGCGCGAGTACTGTTACTGAGACTTTGAAGTTCCGAGGGCTGGGGCCCCTCTAACGCAGGGGTGCTCCCTTCGGGGGGCTCAGGGCACAGGGGTCGCCCTTCCCCAAACCCATGGCGTACGTGCAGTGAGTGGAGGGGGGGTGCAGTCCAGCGGGAAAGGTCAGCTCTGGCCTGAGGGACTCCTGGTGGCCTTTGTTCTCCAGGGAACCGAACCCCCCTCTGTGCACTTCCTCCACCTGGGGGCAAAAGTCACTTTCTGGGTGCAGGGCAGGGAGTGGGGATGAGCTGCAGGCGTGCGGACCCGAGCCTGACCGCTGGGACATGGGGGGGGGGGCAGCAGCTGTCTCGGACCACAGCCCAGCCTGGGAGGTGTTGACCCAAACGGGCAGCTGCTGGGGGTGGGAACAGAGCCACCCCCCCACCCCCTCACCACCACCCCCCCGCCCTCTCGGGGCCCGCATGGACGCCCTGCTGCCCAGGGCCACCCAACAGTGCCTCACTTCTTGCTCCAGGATCAGAGCAGGACTGCCCTGGAGTTCCCGGGGCACGGGGGCCCCGCGTCCAGAGGCCAGGCTGGGGCCAGCCGGCAGGGGCAGGGCCTTCCAGGGGGAGTGGAGGGGCCCACTGCAGGGTCATCGGGGATTTTTCTTTTTTTGGGGGGAGTTGGCACACCTGGCGATGCTCAGGGGTTACTCCCGGCTTTGCACTCAGGAATTACTCCTGGTAGTGCTCAAGGGACCATATGGGATGCTGGGAATCGAACCCGGGTCGGCCACGTGAAAAGTAAATGTCCAACCTGCTATATTATTATGGCTCCGACCCCTACCTGGGACTTTTCTGGGGGGAGGGACCAGTGCCGGGGCCACTCCAGGACGGAACCAGGGCCCTCATGCATTGCAGGCAGATTGTCTTTTATTATAATTTGTTTGGGGGCTACACCTGGCAGTGCTCAGGGCTTACCCCTGGGTCTGTGCTCAGGGATGACTCCCGGCCGGCTTGAGGACCGTATGGATGCCAGGGATCCAACCTGGTTTGGCCCTGTGCAAGCCTAACCCACTGCCCCCTGCCCCCCGAGCCCCCCACTCTGAGGCTGGGCCCTGTCTCAGCTCCCTGCTCCCCTCTCTGCTCAGGGAGGGAGCCAGGCTGAGCTCACGGGGGCATCCGAGGAGTTGGGGCCTTGCAGGCGACACAGCTGCAGAAGATGAGGCTGTCGTGAAAGTCCTGGGAGTTTTGGGGCCAGAGAGATGGTTCAGTGAGTAGGGCTCTTGCCTGGCATGTAGCAGATCTGGCTTCGCTCCCTGGCACCCCATAGGGTCCCCTGAGCACTGCCAGGCATGATTCCTGAGTACAGAGCCAGGCGTAACCCCAGAGCACTACAGGGTGTGACCCAAAAAGCCAAAACGGAAAAAAATAAAAAACAGCCTCCCAGTCAAAGGTATGAGTTATTATTTCACTTCCATTTGTTTGGGAACTCAGAGAGTGCAGAGCCCAGCATTGGGGGTGGGCCTCTCGGTGTGTGTGTGTGGGGGGGGGGCGCCATGCCAGGCAGGACGTTTTGAACCCAGGCCTCCAGCCTGCAAAGTGTGTTCTCAGCCCTCGGATTTTCCCTGGATTATCCCGAACGGGACCGGTTGCTGCCCTCCCCGTCCTTTCCCCTCCCTGAGCCACGCGCTGGCACTCCTGGGGTGTTAACCCACCTCGAGGACCCTCTTATCATGCCCTGCTTGGCAGGATGGACACGGGAGACCCCACAGGGACTTCCTGGAGTTTAGGGAGTGGGCAGAAGGAGGCGGCGGGGGCGGGGGAGCGGCAGAGGGAGCACCCTGCCAGGACTCAGGCTTGGAGGGACTCAGACTTCCGTGCCAGGCACGAGAGCAGGGGAGAGCGGGCAGGGCACAGGCTCTGCATGCAGGAGGCCGCGTTCCACACCCAGCACCCAGCTGGAGGTGCTCCTGGGTGCCGCCCCAGCAAGCCCCCATACACACACACACAGTCCTGGCAGGAAGGGGCACCCTCCCTCAGGACACAGGCGGCCGGATTTGGGCCGAGTAGACTCTGTGGCTTCTTCCCCTCCCCCGTGACCGGGCCGACGGCCCCACTTGCTGCCAGGTGTGCCCCGGCCCTGGCCCATAGGCACTCCCCGCGCCGGTGTGCCACTGCTTGGCACTTGGCAATTAGCACTTGGCACTTGGCTGGAGGACCTTCTCCTCGTGCTTGGCAAGGGACTGGGGACAACAGGGAGGGCAGCAGAGGTCAGGGCTGGCCCTGTGGGTGAGCCACTAGCAGGCCAGAGTAGCCGGGAACCTGGGTCAGGCAGAAAGCGTGTGGCATTCACCACCTGGGCAGGGTGGTTCGTGAGTGACCTGTGGGCCAGCCTGCCCCCCAGTGGCCTGTGGCTATAACTGCACCTTTCCTGCCCAATCTTCATAGCGGCGCTTGGAGAGTATTAAAAGGGTCCTGGAGGTGGGTCATCGCCCCAGGGAGGAGGAAGAGGAGGAGGAGGAGGAGGAGAAGGAGGAGGAGGAGGAGGAGGAGAAGGAGGAGGAGGAGGAGGAGGAGGAAAAGGAGGAGGAGGAGGAGGAGGAGGAGGGAGAGGAGGGGGAGGAGGAGGGGGAGGAGCTGGTTCGTCCGGTGGCACGGTGGTGATCGACCCCAGTGAGGGGGCGGGACTCAGGCCAGACACGGGGGATAAGGAACTTTATTGGTCAGGCGTGGCTGAGAGTGGCAGGCCCACCCCTGCCCTGGTGAAGGTAAACAGAAGCCTGGGTGACCCCGAGGGGAGCCCAGGGGCACTGGTTTACAGACAGGGAGCTGAGGCTGGACGAGGACCCTTGTGAGGACCAGACCTTGTGTGCCTGGACTCTCTCCTCTTGAGACGTGTCCCCTCCCCCGGAAACATTCGTACTTTGTTCAAGGTGCTGAGGACTGAACCCAGGGCCTTAGGTTCAGCAAGGCCAGGGCTCTCCCATGCAGCCACATTCCAGGCCAGAACATACTCAGAAAATACTGTCTACACCTGGGTAAGCTGCAGCACCCTGCATGGCCTCCGAGCCCACCAGGAGTGATCCCTGAGCACAGAACCAGGAGTCATCCCTGAGCATGGCTGGGTGTGGCTCCCAAACCAAATAAAATAAAATAAAATACTGTATTTATAAATACTTCAAAAAAACGTAATAAATTAGATCTCAGGCCGGCCTGAAGGCATCCGGCCAGCCGTGTGTCCTGTGTCCAGGCACTGACCCTGTCCAGATGCAGCACCGAGGCCCGTAACGTCCTGTAACAGTGGGCCCACGTCACCCGCACGTGTCACATGGCAAGTTCCAGCCACTCCCGAGACTCCGGCCACGTGTGTCACACATGGCGCCACCCACCCGGGGCCGTACTGGGCTCCTGGTCCTGAGAGGACCCTCCCGAGGCCCTAGCGGGGCCACGTGCCGCCGCCCGGGGCCCCTGCTCAGGCGCTTTTCCAGGACTCTTCATGCTGCGGCAGGAAAGTCGCGTTGCTTGGCTGGCGCCGAAGGGGCTGCAGGCGCGGTCAGGTCCCCAGAGGGACCTGGAGTGGCTGCTTGTCGAAGAAAGCGAAGTTTAGCCTGGGGTCCTGGCTCTGCAGGCGCCGGGCCACGTCCACGGGGACGGGGTTACTCCAGAGGCTGCGGGCACGGAGACCGGCGGTCAGTGGGCGCTGCTGCGGGGAGACAGAGGCCCTGGCGGGCAGAGCTACAGCCCCCAGGCACCAGCGTGGCTCCTCCCAGAGTGGGTACCCGCCCCCTGCGCCCCCCTCCCCCCGCCAGCAGCCCTCCCACCCCATCTTCCTGCCCGGTCCGCACTGTGCACCTCTGTGCGGGTTAGAAAAACATTCACCCCGGGGCTGGAGCGATAGCACAGCGGGTAGGGCGTTTGCCTTGCACGCGGCCGACCCGGGTTTGATTCCCAGCATCCCATATGGTCCCCTGAGCACCGCCAGGAGTGATTCCTGAGTGCAGAGCCAGGAGTAACCCCTGTGCATCGCTGGGTGTGACCCAAAAAGAAAAAAAAAAAAAGAAAAACATTCGCCCCCTTTCCCGTTCCCGCCGCTGTCTCAGACACTCATCCGAGACCCTTTCCTGCCGTCTCCGGGAAGCCCACAAAGCTGATGGTGTCTCTTAGAGGAGGCGCCCCCCCCCCCCCCCCCGCCAGGCCCAGCGGCTCAGACTAAACTGTTGTAAATGCTAGCTGTGTGCCAGGCTTCATGCCTGGTGCTTTGTAGCAACTACTTAGTCCTCATGGCAAGTCTCCGAGGGAGCTACGGTCCTCACCTCCACCCAATGGAGGAGAAAATCAGGGTCCAGCACGGTGGACTCTCCCAGGCCACGTTCACGGCTGGCTGTGAGCCAGCTGTCGGGTCCCTGGAGGCGTGGCTATGCGGACCCCCAGCCCAGGGCCGGTCACTCCCGCCCTCCATCCGGCCACCCCCCAGAGCCCTCTTACCGGATGACCTGCACCTGCGCGCCCTGAGCGAGCCCCGCGGCCAGCAGCTGGGCCCCGTGGGCTGTGATCCGGTTCTTCTCCAGGCTTCCGGGGCGACGGGGAACGGGAGGAGGAGACGTTTGAGTCAGGCGGGAGGGGATAAGGGACACGCGCTCCCGCCCCTCTCCCGGCATCTGTTGGCCGAGCCCAGCAGAGGAGCAGGGGGCAGGAGGGCCCAGGGCTCGGAGCAGCATGGAGGCGCCTTCCCGAGAGGCAGGGGCTGGCCAGCCCCACCCCCGCCGCCCCCAAAGCTGCCCCTCTTACTCGACTTTCTTCAGCCGGTGCATGAGTGGCAGGACCTGGGCCAGCGCTGCGGCCGCCTGGTCCCCGAGCAGGTTCCAGGACAACCTGCAGGGGAGGAGACGCAGGTCAGAGGCGGGAGGGCAAGCAGGGCAGTGGTGGGGCGAAGGGGAGGGCGGAAGGGGAGTGTAACAATGTAACAGAAGAGGAGTAATAGCAGAGGAGGCGGCTGGCAGGGTGTCCCTCCGCTCCCCCTCCCCACCTGCTGCTTGGGAACCAGACGCCCCAGAGTATGGGACAAGTATCTCCTGCAGCCCTGTCACCTTCTGCCTTGTCGTGTGGACCCCTCGTCCTGCAAGCCGGGCCCCCCACCCACCTCTCCAGTCATCAAGAAGAAGCCTGTGACCCCTCTGACCGAACCCGCCCAGGGAAACGCAGCAGAAGCCTGCCCCCTGCTGGTTGGAAAGGGAGCGTCGCCAGAGGCAGGTGATGAAGGGGACTGGGCTTGATTTCTGCAGGAGGCCCCAGAAGGGTGAGCCCAGTGCTGCCACCCGCGCCCCCTGCAGCCCTCGGTCCTGGGCGGCAGGACTTCCCTGGCTCCTGGTCCAGGGTCCCAGGCTAGCCCTGGCAGCCCGGTTAGCCCTTGAGGCCGGGCGCCGGGGTCTGAGTGCCCAGAGGGAGTGGGCATGAGGCTGCTGGCCGTGGTCACCCCCTCCCTGCCCACCCTGCCTTCTGCAAGTCCAGGCTCCCCCCAGCCCGTCCCCCAGCGCAGGGCAGGGTGAGGGGAGTCTCCTGCTCCTCCCCAGGCCGGGAGGCTGGGCCAGGTGTGGGGCTTGGCCATGGGGGCGGTGATGGGCACTCACAGGATCTCTTCCAGGGCCGGGCAGAGCTGAAGGCTGCCAGCGAGGGATGGAGCAGTCTGGTCGTCCACCTCACAGGAGATGAGGCTGGGAGGGACGAGAGGGGGCGAGGGGTCTGGCCAAGGGCTCCCCGCAAGGATGGGGAGCACGTCCTTGGACATAGCCCCCCCCCCCGCCTCCTTCCCGGGGGCTCGTGTGTAGGGCTGGGGGCTGCGGGGGCTACTCACTCTATCTGCCTGAGCCGCGGGAGCCCCTCCCGGAGAAGCAGGAGACTTCCCTTCAGGCTGTTCTGGGCCAGGCTGCGGCAGGCAGGCGGGAGGCGTGAGAACAGACCCGGACCCCCGGACCCCTGCCCGCCACGCAGCCCCCACTCACCTGATCTCCTCCACACAGGGGTGCCCGTCCAGGGCCTGGCCCAGGCCCAGTGCTCCTGTGGGGCCCAGATGGGTGGACCGCAGCCTGGGGCGGGGGAGGAGCCGGGTGAGCACTAGCGCCCCCTCCGGCCCGCCTGGACAGGGCAGCCCCGGCGGGGGGAGGCTCCATCACCCTGCAGGCCCCTGGGCTGCTGCGAGGTCCAGACAGGGTGACGGCATTTTCTGCTTGTCTGGGGCCACACCTGGCGGCCAGTGTCGACTACCATTTGTGTGAAAGACTCCTGGACCTGAGCTGTGTGTGGCCCGCCCCAGCCACCAGGGGGCGCTCTGCACAGGAGGGCAGGCTGGTGCCTCTCCTTGGAGAGCCCCGCCAGCCTCTGCACGCCGCAGTGTGGGGGCGCTCAGGGGCTCCTCCTGGCTTTGTGCTCAGGGGCTGTTTCCAGTGGAGCTTGGGCGGTGCAAAGCCCGTGCTCGGCCCACAGGGCTGTGCTGTCAGGGGCCGGGGCAGTGCTGCCCAGTGGTTTCTGCGGCCCTGCGGAGCCGACAGTGCCTCTGCTCTGCCTCTCGCCGAGCCGCCCCTTTGCAGGTGAGGAAACTGAGGCTCTGAAGGGGCGGTGGCAGGGTCAGGGCAAGGCCACCAGTGTCAGCATTTGCTGCAGTTTTTTTTTTTGGGAGGGGGTGGGCACACCTGCTGTGCTCAGGGATCACTCCTGGCAGTGCTCGGGGGCCCCTATGGGATGCCGGGGGTCGAACCCGGGTCAGCCGCGTGCCAGGCAAACAAATGCCCTACCTGTGTGCTGTGGCTCTGGCCCCTGCTGTGATCTAAGGCAGCGTGCCTGGGGGACCCCAGCCCCCGCCCGCACGAGCCCGCCGGGACCCACTCACCGCAGGGTCCTCAGCTTCTGGGACAGCCCCCGCGCCAGCGCCAGGGCCGTGTGGTCCCCCAGGACATTGAGGCTGAGCCTGGAAGGACAGAGGGGCTGAGGCCGCCGCGCCCCAGCCTGTGCCCCGGAACAGCCCATTGCGCGTGTGTATGTGTGTGTATGTATGTATGTGTGTATGTGTGTATACACGTGTGTATGTGTGTATATGTGTGTATGCATGTGTGCATGTGTGTTCACACATGTGTATGTGTGTATGGGTATGTACGTGTGTGTATGTATATGTGTGTATGTATGTGTGTGTATGTGTGTGTGCGCACTTGTGTATGTGTGTATGGGTATGTATGTGTGTATGTGTGTATGTATGTGTATGTGTGTATGTGTGTATGGGTATGTATGTGTGTATATGTATATATGTGTGTATATGTGTATGTATGTGTGTATATGTGTGTATGTGTGTATGCATGTATGTGTATGTGTGTATATTTTTTATGGGTATGTATGTGTGTATGTATGCGTATATATTTTGTATGTGTGTATATGTGTGTATGTGTGTATGCATGTGTGTGTATATTTTTATGGGTATGCATGTGTGTATGTATGTGTGTGTATGTATGTGTATATATTTTGTATGTGTGTATGTGTGCATGCATGTGTGTGTATGTGTGTATATTTTTATGGGTATGTATGTGGGTATGTATTTGTATGTGTATGTGTGTGTTTGTATGTGTGTGCGTGTGCATGTGTGTGTGTATTAGGGGTCTCGGGACACGCAGGCAGACACTCACGTCAACTCCTCCAGCTGCCTGCAGAGCGCGAGGGACTCGGCCAGGTGGACGCCGCCCTCAGGGCTCAGGTCGTTATTCGAGAGGCTGCGGGCGGGTGGGGGGCGGGGAGGCCAGACTCAGACCTGCCCCATCTCCACCCCCCCCATCTGCGGGGGCCCCCAGGGGCCCGGGCCCTTCCCTCCCAGCCCAGAGTCCCAGGCAGCATCTCTGCGGGTCCCAGGTGGCCCCGAGGGCCCGGGCAGGGCCGGCCACTCACTCCATCTTCCTGAGCCCCGGCAGCTCGGGCAGGAGGGCGGCCAAGTGCTGGGCACCCGCGTCGCCAATCTTGTTCCGGCTCAGGCTGGGGGCGCAGAGGGGAAGAGCCCGCTGACCCCGTTGCCCGCCCCACCCCGTGAGCCCAGAGAGCTCGGCTCCCCCCAGCCCCCCGCCCAGGGGTGGGGGCCCCAGGCGCCATCTCCCTGGCCGTAGACCAAGCCCCTCTCCTGCCGCCGGCGCCCCTGCGCCCACCCCTCTGCCCCCGGCTCCTGGGCGCGGGGGGGCTGGGGAGGCTGGGGTCTGGGACGGGGCGCTGTCAGCTCACCCCAGCTCCTCCAAGCCCGGGGCAGCTCGGAGCACTGTGGCCAGCGGACAGCAGCCGGAGTCGCCAAGGCCGCCACCGTCCAGCCTAGGGGGAGGAAGGGCATCGGGAGGCCGTGTGCAGAGCCCGGCCGCGGAGCCCTGCACGCCCAGGTGCCCCAGGCAGCCCCCGTCCAGGGGCTCGTGTGACGCTCGTCACGTCCAGGCTGTTCCCTGGAGCCCGGGGGTGGGGGACGGGGCGGGTCAGGCAGTGATGTGGTACCCCGGGGGGGGCAGCTGGGGCTGAGACAGAGACCCCCCAGGAGGGTCCAACATGGGGGTCACTGGCAGCTCTGCGGGGGTTCAGCACCCCCTCCCCCACAAACTCCAATTTTCCTTCCGCAGTTCCAGCAGAGCTTTCTCAGGGACACTCATGTCCTACCCGTGCAGAGGCCATTGCCCTCGGCCCCACACGCGGTCTCCTCTGGGGGTGGGGGAGGAAGAAGCCAAACCCAAGGGACTCTGCCAGGGCTAATGCCAACCCCCTCCCCCGCCCCATCCCTGCTGTTGCCTTCCCAGGTGCATCTATCAGGCTCCTTGGTGACTGGGCTAGTCCTGCTCCCCAGGCTCTGGGACCTCCTCCTCCCTGCCCTCCTCCCCTCCCTCCTCCTCTCCCCTGCCCTCCCCCTCCCTCCTCCTCTCCCTCCTCCCTGCCCTCCTCCTCTCCCTCCTCCCCTCCTCCCTGTCCTCCTTTTCTCCTCCTCACCTCCCCTCCCTCCCCCTCCCTCCCCTCCCTCCTCCCCTTTTTCCTCCCCTCACTCCCCCTCCCTCCACCCTCCTTCCTCCCCTCTCTTCTCCCCTCCCTCCTCCTCTCCCTCCTCCTCTTTCTCTTCCCCTCCCCCCCACTGCATGTGTGTGGTACCCGTGGGAACTGGACCGTCATATGGGGAAAGCATGTGCTGTATGTGTGTCCAGGGGCATGTGGGGACATCGAGGTCACCCGGTCAAACTCTAGCCCCTCCCCAGAACTGAGACCAGCTTGCTGGAAACGCCACATGACCCATGGGCTCGAGGGGTCACTCACCGGAGGCTCTGCAGGAGGGTCATGTGACTGAGAGCCTGAAGGAGCACTGCCAGGGCGGAGTTGCTCAGGGGCAGGCGGCTGAGGCTGCGGGGTGGGGGGGGTGGCATGAGGGGCCAGGGCCAGCGCGGAGGGAGACCCTGGTGGGCGCCAGCCTGAGCCGGCCCTGGCCGACCCAAACACTGTTTCTCTGCCGGGCTGCAGCGATGGTACAGCGGGGAGAGGCTCCATCCCCGCCACCACCAGGAGAGAGCCTTGAGCACAGAATTAGGAGCAAGCCCCGAGCACCACTGGGCGTGGCCCCGGAGACGAACCAACCCACCAACAAACAAGAACAGCCACAACGAAAAACAAATGAGGACGTTTCCCCGCCCGAGTGAAGCTCACGGGGCAGCACTTCCGTGCTCAGAGCTGCAGCGGGCCCAGCTGACGGTCGGAACCCAGAGCACCCCACACGAGCCCGGACTAGGGGCCAGCACCACACTCAGTGCCGCCTGAGAGGTGGTTCTGCTATTACCAGCCCATTCTACAGAGGAGAAACACTGAGGCGCGGAGGCCACACCCACGGAAACGGCAGCATCAGGGGCCCGGAGGGTTGGTGTCCTCGCTGAGTGCTCGCCTGCCTGCCTTGCGAGCCAGTGGTGACGCGGTCAAGCCTCCCGTGCCCCCCCCCCCCCCCGTGTGCCAAGCATGGTCCCGGCAGCTCTCCCGTCTGCACCCCCAGCACCGCCAGTGGCTTCCAGCTGCGCCATCCCGAGCCCCGCCCCGCGAGCGCCACAGGAAGTCTGAGCCCGAGCAGGACGCAGCCCAGCGGCAGCCACCCGCACGTGGGGGGCCCTGGGTTCGCTCCCCATCACCCCATGGTCGCCCAAACACCACCACCCACCCCCTTTCTGTGCCAGGAGCCAACAGAGCTGGCTTGGGTCGTCTTCGGGATCAAGCACGGGAGGAAGGTCTGGGGGTGCCCTGGGCCCACCGGGGGTCCATAGGCGCAGCCCCCAGCCCCACCGCGGGCACTTACTCCAGCCTCCGCAGCTGGCCCTTGGCCTCCAGCGCGCCCAGCAGCGCCTGTGTGTCTCCTCCAGAGAACCTGCTGCCGGACATGCTGGGGGGGGCATGAGGAGAGACTCAGCAGCCTGCCCGCCCCCGCCCCACCCCCGGGAGGACGCCCTCCCCGGCCAGCTAAGATGCGCTGGCCCCCGGTGAGGCCCACGTCAGGAGGACTCGGGGGTGGGGAAGGTGGGGGAGCCCCTTCTCTGCCAGCCCAGAGAAGGGCGCGGAGCACGGCCCCAGGGGGTCCTGGGGGCCACACTTGGAGGTGCTGGGAGGAAAGTGGCAGGTTGGAGTCCCCGCCCCAGCCTCCCCCCCACACATCCCTCCGCTGCCCCTGCCTCTCCCTGCAGGGGGCGCCCCTGCCTCCCCGCTACTCACTCCAGCTCCTCCAGCCGGCCGCAGCGGCTCAGAGCAGACGCCAGGGCGGCCAGGCCCTGGGAGCTGACGCAGCTGGAGGTCAGCCTGGCGGGGGTCAAAGGTCAGCAGCTCAGGCGGGAGCCCGGTCAGCGGAGGGCAAGGAGGTGGGTTCAGGAGGGGGTCCTGGGGCCAGCGGGAGCAGACAGCTCCTTCCCCCACCCCCCACCCCGGGACTCCTTCCCACCCTGGAGCACGGGTCAGGGATGACCCCGAATCCAGAACCATTCGGTAGGGACTTTGCACGCTGCAGAGCCGGCCATCACCGGGGAGCGGGGGGCCTGCACTCCTCATCCTCATCTAAATTTAAATATGCCCCTCACCGCCCGCCCCCCGCATCTCAGAGCCGGTGGGTCCAATGACAGGAGCATCCAAAGGACACCCGCCCGGAGGATGCGGCTGGTTGGCGTGGGAGCCAGCAAGCGCCACTGTGTGGCCGCCCCCCTGAACCTGGGACAAGGAGCACCAAGGGCCGGGGGGTCCGGTGAAAGGGGAGGGCCACAGGAAGTGTGGCGGCGGGCAGGTACCGGAAGCTTCTCAGGCCCGAGGGTGGCAGCAGGCGTCCCAGCAGCTGACAACCGGCTTCACAGAGCGTCACCTGCGACAGGCTGTTCCCGAAGGGGCGTCAGGCCGGCCGGCCTGGGGCTTCCCCCCACCCCACACACACAGGCCCGGGAAGGGGAAAGACCACCGAGAGGGCCCGTGGACAGGGCTCCCGTTCAACCCTGGGCTCTGCCAAGGGAAGGGAGACGCCGGGGCCTGTCCCCGCCCTGCTCCTCTGCCTTCAGCCCGGGGGCCCAGCCCCCCCCCATGCGGCCTGGGGCAGCCCCGGGCCCAGCCTGAGCACGCGGGGCCACGGGCCGGGCTCTGAGGTGCTGACCTGAGCTGCCGCAGCCTGGAGCATGTCCCCGGCCGCTGCCCCGAGAGGAGGCTGGGATGAGTCTCAGGCTCACGGTCAGCCGGCCTGGAGGTGGACAGAGTTCCTGAGCCCCGGGCTCAGTCCCGAGGCCTCGTGGGGGTGACACAGGAGCGTGTCCTCGGGTCTGTGCAGCGGTGGGCAGTGAGGGGGGTCCCCAGGGCGAGCGGGGGCCGTCGTGCACGTTGCTGGCCACACGAGGGAACCCGGCCGAGGCGTAAGCTGGGGCTGGTCCCAGGATGCGAACATCCTGCCTGAATTCATGCCAGGGGGACCTTTCGTCCCCCAAACGTGCTGCATGGACTCGACGAGCACCGGTAGGAGGGAATAACGGGAGGCCCAGGCTACGGCTGGGGCTCACAGGGCCCACCCTGACTTGGTGGGGTCTGGGTGGGTGCCTGAGGGTGAGGGAAGAGTTAACTGAGTGGGGGGGGGGAGGCTAGGGGAGGAGAGAGCGTGCCGGGCACAGAAGTACTTGTACAAAGCCCCATGATCCCAGGAGCATGGTGGTATACTGGGAGGACTGAGCACGGCGGTGCTGGAGGGACTGAGCATGGAGGTACTAGAGAACTGAGCATGGAGGTACTGGAGGAACTGAGTACAGTGGTGCTGGAGGGACTGAGCATGGAGGTACTGGGGGACTGAGCATGGAGGTACTGGGGGACTAAGCATGGAAGTACTGGGGGACTAAGCATGGAAGTACTGGGGGACTGAGCATGGAAGTACTGGGGGGACTGAGCATGGTGGTACTAGAGAAATTGAATGCGACTGGCACAGAGACACAGGTGGGCCAGACCTCCAAGGCTTGGCCAGCACCCTCCCACTGTCCCCCCCTCCCGCCCCCACCCTGCCCGAGGCCCCGGCCCTGTCTCACCTGCAGGCGTCTGGGCTCTCCAGGCCGGGGAACTCCAGCTGGAGGCGGAGCTGCTTCTGGGCCCCGTCGAGGCTGGAGGGGGACAGGGGGGCGTGCATGTCTCCTTGGCCTCCACGCCTGTGCTGCGTGGCACCACGTGGGGGCCGGTCGGGGCGCGGGCCCCCGCCATGCCCACTGCGGGGAGCCTGGGTAGGGCCCAGCCGGCACCCCCAGCCCCCAGCCTGCAGCGTCCTGGGGGACCTGGGGTTGCACCAGCGGGCAGCCTGAGCCACAGGATGGGAGACGGGGGCGGGGGCCCAGGAGGGGGCGGGGAGCTCTGAGCCCCCCCCCGACACTCACCTTATCTCGGTGACACTTTCTGAGGCCTGGGCACAGGCTTCGAGCAGGACGGGCACCCTGACGCTGTCCACCCACGGCTCTGTCACCCTGTGGCAGAAGCACGGAGAGGGGCGGGGTTAGAAGGAGCGGGATGGTGGCGGGCGGGGGGGCGGGGCAGAGGCGCTTGTTAGTTTTTTGGTTTTTTTTTTTTTCCTTTTTGGGTCACACCTGGCGATGCACAGGGGTTACTCCTGGCTCATGCACTCAGGAATTACTCCTGGCGGTGCTCAGGGGACCATATGGGACGCTGCGAATCGAACCCGGGTCCGCCATGAGCAAGGCAAATGCCCTCCCCACTGTGCTATCGCTCCAGCCCTGGCTCTTGTCACTTTGCTTATGGAAAAAGCCTAAAACGACACAATCAGGCGCAGGCTGGAAGCTGAAGGGCCACACGCTCCAGACGCCAGTGGCTGCCAGGGCAACCATCCCAACAGTGAGAGGTTTCTCCAGCGGACGTGCTAGAGTCCAGGGGTTAGGGAGCATGGCTGGCTCGGACGCAGCCCCTGTTCGATCCCCAGCACAGATGACAGATGTGGTGGTCCCACAGCGCAGAGCCCAAATGGCACAACAGACTGGAGCACGTGCTTCACACAGTCGGAGCCCTGGGCTCAATCCTGGGGCCACCACAGAGACTCCTGAGCACTGCCGGGGTCGGCCCCCAGAAGACGAATAACTAGAGGTCCAGCTTTAGTGTCACATTGCAAACCCGTTAAAGCTATGTCGGACAGGATCCCAACTTTGTGTTTTCCGAAATGGGCCGATCAGTAAGGAGAAGGGGAACTCGGAGAGGAGAGGCGGGAGAGACGCCGGAGGCGCCAAGCACACCTGGCAGCGCTCAGGGGACCATATGGGATCCTGGGAATTGAACCCCGGGTCGGCCGCGTGCAAGGCAAATGCCCTACCCGCTGTGCTATCACTCCAGCCCCCCAGTATTTTGGGGGGTATTTGTGGGCCCCATGTGGCTGTGCTCAGGGCTTACTCCTGGCTCTGTGCTCAGGATCACTCCTGGAGATGCTCAGGGAACCGGGTGTGGATAAAATCAGGGTGAGTGGCGTACACAATATGCTGGGCAAGTGTCTGAACTCTGGCACGATTTCTGTGGCCCCATCCTGTTGACTATTTCTCGAAGGACTCTTTTTTTAATGCTCTTCCAGATATTCCAATGGGTGCACGTTACAGTTAGAATAAGAAGTTTTGTATCCAAGTGTTTGGGACGGGACACTTACATCTGACATGTCCTTCCAGGTCCTGTGATATCTCCCTAGGGGGCTCCTGGGGCCCGAGTGTGCTCTGCATGCAGGGGTCCAGCTCCCACCCCCCCAGCACCTTGTGGTCCCCCAGCACGTCTGGGAGCATCCCCTGAACTGTGCCAAAAGCAGCTCCTGAGCATCACCATATATTACACCCCCCAAAGAGGCTAGAAAGTAAATGGGTTTTTTTTTAGGGGGGGCAGGCGCACTCGGCAGTGCTCAGGGCTTACTCCTGGCTCTCCGCTCAGGGATCTCCCCTGGTGGTGCTTGTGGCACCATATGGGGTGCTGGGGACGGAGCCCCGGTTGGCCACGGGCCAGGCAAGCACTCCGCCGGCCGTACTGTGGCTCTGGCTCTGTCGCTGATTCTAAATCACATCAACCAAGGATTAGAAGCAGGAACACAAAAGAGGGTATGAAAATACATACAAAAATCTGAACATAGGTCAAAGTGATGAGTACGAGTTATTCTCTCTACATTATCTGTCACTGCATCACTGTCATCCCGTTGTTCGTCGACTTACTTGAGCGGGCACCAGTAACGTCTCCATTCCTCCCAGCCCTGAGATTTTCGCAGCCTCTCCTTACTCGTCTTTCCCAACGATTGGAGGCTCTTTCAGGGTCAGGGGAATGAGACCTATCATTATTGTTCTTGGCGTATCGAATACGCCACGGGTAGCTTGCCAGGCTCTGCCCGTGTGTGTGGGATACTCTCTACATTATTATTAAAAAAATTTGGGGGGGGGGCTGGAGCAATAGCACAGCGGGTAGGGCGTTTGCCTTGCACGAGGCCGACCCGGGGTTCGATTCCCAGCATCCCATGTGGTTCCGAGCACCGCCAGGAGTAATTCCTGGGTGCAGAGCCAGGAGTAACCCCTGTGCATCGCCAGGTGTGACCCAAAAAGAAGAAAAAATAATTTTTTTGACCACAGCCAGCAGTGCTCAGGGGCTACTCCGGGCTCAGTGCTCTGGGGTGGTGCTCAGGAGATCATGTGGTATCAGGGATTAAACCTGGGCCTCTGCGTGCAAAGCCTGTGCTCCAGGGGCTGGAGTGATAGCACAGCGGGTAGGGTGTTTGCCTTGCACGCGGCCAACCCAGGCTCGATTCCCAGCATCCCATATGGTCCCCTGAGCACTGCCAGGGAGTAATTCCTGAGTGCATGTCTGGGCTAGGGGCCCTGAGCGGGGCTCCTCCAAGTCTCTGCTCTGAGACATTCCAGCACGGCCCTCCCTGGGCCGTGGTTCCTCTCTGCCGGGAGTCCTGGGACAAACAGACCAGGGACAGGTGGCTCTGGAGGTCAGAAGGGACGGCGCCGTGACCCGAGGAGAAAGCCCACCCGGCCGTACCTGAGGCTCAGCCGTCCCCGCGGCCTCCTCGCCAGGCGCAGGAGCGTGGCCAGCTGCTCCGGGCCCAGATCGCACTGGGTCAGCCTGGGGACAGAGGGGGGTGACCGAGGTGGACTGGCAGGGCGCCCCGTCCTCGCTGGGCCCAGGGGCTGGCCCGGTCACTCACGTGACGTCTGTCAGCTGTGGGGCCCGGCTCAGGCTGCTGGCCAGTCTGGGCACGTGGTCTGGCCGGAAGCTGCATTGGCTCAACCTGAGGATGAAGGGCAGAGGGCAAAAAATAGAGGGCAGAGGGCAGAGGGCAAAGGGCAGAGAGTAGAGGGCAGAGGGCAGAGGGCAGAGGCTGTGGGAACCAGTGGTCGCTTCTTTCTCAGGGCCTATGGGGGACTCCACAAGGGCCAGGAAAAAGCCAAGGAGGCAACTGCTGCCCTGGAAGGTGTGTGTGTGTGTGTGTGTGTGTGTGTGTGTGTGTGTGTGTATGTGTGCATATGCATGTGCGTGTGTGTATGTATGTGTATGCATGTGCATGTGTGCATGTGCATGCGTGTGCATGTATGTATGTATATGTGTATGTGCATGTGTGTGCATGCATGTATGTATATGTGTGTATATGCATGTGTATATGTGCATGTGTGTGCACGTGTGTATGTGCATGTATGTGCATGTGTATGTGCATAATGTGCATGTTTGTATGTGCATGTGTGTGTGTGTGCGCGCGCTATGGTGTGGGGAGGTATAGGTGTGGGACTGTAACAGATGAAACTGAGGAATGTCAACTTTCTCCTGTGCCACGGGGAGCCCCTCTCAGGGTTGGCCCAGTCAGCCAGTGGGGGACCGTGTGCCCAGAGCTGGGGTGACTGCTCGGAGGGGCCTGGCCAAGGCAGCAGGTCCGTGCGGGTCAGTGTGGGCCGTGAGTGCAGCTGGAGTAAGGCCCGGTGTAGACGCATGGGGCCAAGCCCGTGCAGAGCACTCGGGCAGGAGACAAGGGCAAGCCCAGCCCAGGTGCAAGGACAAATGCCGCCGCTCCCTCGCGGGCCGGTGGGAGGCCTCCCCTCATCCGCACAAGAGTCCCCGGGGGCCCTGCTGTTCGCCCCACTTTGCAAACGGAAACCGGCACCGAGAGGCTCCGTCACGTGCCCAAGGCCACACAGGGCTGGAACAGCCCCTGGCGCCAAGGCAGGGCCGGACCGTGAAGGCCAAGACCACCGAGGACGGGAGGTGTGGGGGCGCTGGGGCAGCCAGGGGGTGCAAGACGCCCAGGGCCGGGCCAGCACCAGCTTCTGCCCCCGCCCCGCCCCACCCCGCAGGCCGCCCCGAGTTACCTCAGTGTCTTCCTGGCCTCCTCCCGAGGGGCCACGTGGATCTGGAAGCTGCTGGAGCCCAGGCTGCGGAGAGACAGCGGCGGGCCCGGAGCCTCAGGCCCAAGGGGAGGAGGGGGGGCCACCGGGGAGACCCTGACTCGCCAGGTGAGCCCTGGCCCACCCGTGGTGCCCCCAGCACCCGAGCACCAGAGGATGGAGCCACACTCGGCCAGAGGGCAGTGCTGAGTGCCGCCTCCCAGGGGCCAGCGCCCCGCCTGGCCCTTCTTACCTCACGGAAGCTTCCCGCACGCGTGGGCAGGCGGGCAGCGCATCCACCAGGTCCAGGACGGCGTCTTGCGAGAGGCTGTTCTGGCTGAGACTGCAGGAGAAGGAGGCTCAGGAGGGGCCGGGGGTGCTGTGGCAGGGGGGAGGGTCCTCGGGAGCCAAGGGGTGACGCCCAGGGCCACTGTCCAGCCCTGCACTGTGCCAGCTGCCCTGGAGGGACAGGCCTCGGGTGCAGGTGACGCTCCAGGGACGCTCTCTGCTGTGGGGCTTCTCCAAGGGACGTCGTTGGCGCTGGGGGCCGGGGCAGCCGAGCACCCACGACCCACCCTCACGCAGAGGACCCGCGTCAGAGGTCCCTCCTGCTGCCCGTGTGCGCTCTGGCCCGCCCAGGCAGTGACCAAGGAGGAAGGAGGCCGGGGGCGCGGTGCTGCCAGGGGCAGCAGCCCCTCCCCGCCCCGTCAGAAGAGGCCCTGGGAGCTGTGGGCCCGGGGCTGGCCAGCGGCTGCGCAGCGGTCACTTACTCCAGCAGGCCCGACAGCCGCATCTGGGGCAGGTGCGCCACGAGGGCCCTGAACCCGGCGTCTCCCAGCTGGTTTGCAGAGAGGCTGCAAGAGGTGGGGGCGGGTCAGGGGTGCCCCCGTTGGCAGCGTCTCCTCAGCCGCCCGGGCCACATGCGCAGGATTCCCTCCGTGGCCAACGCCACCCTCGGCACGACTGACTGTGCCAACACCAGCACACTACCCACACCACCAGCAACCTCCTGTCGCTGTACCTCGCCAAGGACACACAGGCACACAAGTGCACACATGTGTATGACATGCATGCACACACAGGTGCATACATGTACATATACAACATGCATGCACACAGCTGCACACATGCACATGTGCACACATGTACATGTGCACACATGCACACATGTTCACACACACTACACACAACATGCATACACACGTGCACATGCATATACTCACACATAGGTGCACACATGCATGCATAGTACACTGAATGTACATAGAACATACATGCATGTACAACACACATGTGCATGTATACGTGCACACACATGCACATATGCATGCACACACTTGCACACACATGCATGCACAGAACATGTAATGTGCACATGGCATGCATGTGCAACACACATGTGCGTGTATGTACCTGCACACATGCATCTGCACACACGTGCCTTGTGCACGGGGCACACACCTCCCTCCTCCTGCCCACTCACTCCAGCTCCTTGAGGTCCTCACACTTGCTCAGCAACCCACACAGCATCTCCACGTGCTCCGGGCTGAGGCCGCAGTCCGTGAAGCGGCTGGAGGAGGGGGAGGTGGAGAAGGGACGCTGAGTGTCCCCCCCACCCAGCGCTGGCCCAGCCCCGCCGGCCCACACCAGCGGGATTCTCTGGCACTGCCCAGTCTCCTTGGCTCCCCCACCCACGGCGGGCACCCAGCAGGCATGTTCCCCAAGGGCCGTGCCCCGCGTGTCATGGGAGAGTCCCTCTGGGAACCCAGTGACAGGCCGAGGCTGGTTCCAGGAGCCTGGCCCAGACTCGAGCTGGATTCTGGGGCAGAGCCACTCAGGAGACTCACTCCAGCTTCCTCTCTCCAGGCTAGAAAACTGCGGCCCGGGCAGGCCTGGGGGTGGGCGGCGGGAAGAGCCTGGCCGAGGGCTCTGCTAAAACTGGCGCGCGTCTGTCTTTGAAAGGCCTGAGTGGAGGCACAGGACACGGCCAGAGGAGGGGCTGAGGCCCGCCAGCAGCTGACAGTGAATCAGAGAACACTTGACACCGGTTCCGGCTCGCACTACGGTGACTCCTTCCTGCTTCCCGGCTGCACCGGCAGAGACGCACAGACGTGGCAGAACTGGGAGTGCAGGGTGGGGGCGGGGGGGTCGGGGGAATGAGGGAGGAAGCACCATCCCCAGCGTGTAGGGTCTGACCACTTGCAGGAGAAGCTGGTGGGTCCCTGGGCTGGGAACGCGCTGGGCTGTGCAGGGCACAGGTGCCCCTTCACTGCCTTGTGGCTGGGGCGGGACCCCAAGAGAAGGTGCTAGAATGGGGCTCTGCAGACGTGCAAATAAGACGAGCCCTTGGGGATCTGTTCTTCCCCCACTGTGGCGGGGGAGGAGCAGAGAAGGGCCGGGCCCAGCTTGCATTCCCGCCACCCCCCCCCCAGAAACGAGGAAATGTTCCTCTCCACAGGCCCCCTGCTCGGGCCGCCCCGACTCCCACTGGCCGCCAGGGCAGGGCTCCGGGGACGTACCCGTAGCAGCCGCCATCCTGCTCCCCGACGGGCCGGAAGCACAGAGTCAAGTGCCGGAGGGACCTGGAGCAGAGACAGTGACGGGCCAGCCTCCCCGGAGCACAGGCGCAGGACGTCTGGGGGCAGGCACCCCCCCCCCGCCCCACACACCCAGCATCAATTGTGACCCTCGAGGACTAGCCCCGTTGCCAGGCTCGGGGTGGGGGGTGGGGCGGTGCTCACCTTAGATCCACCTTCTGGACGCGTGGGTCCAGGCTGAAGAGGCTGGCCAGGGGGATGGGGGTCCTGGGCGACAGGCCCTCTGCCAGGCTCAGTCTGCAAAGGGGGGGGGCAGGGCCCCTTGTCAGCAGGACAGAGCCACGTAGGAGAACCAGCCAAGACAGGGGCGGGTGGGGGGGGCGGGCAGGCTTGGAGAGGCAGGACCAGAAGGATGGGGCTAGCTGAGCAGGGCAGCCAGGTGACGGGGAAGAAAGCAGGGGCGTAAGATGACCAGCAGGGGCTTGGGGGATCAGGAGCCCTTGGATCCGAGCCTCAGTTCTGCTGACTGGCTGTGTGTCCTTGGGTGAGCCACTCAACCTCTCTGAGCCTCACTCTGTCTGCATGGGAAACGGGGTTCATTTAATCGCCCCCCGGGCATAAGCACTCGAGATTCAGGCTGGAGAATGCTTTGTGGCGGGGACCCCAGAGGCTGCTGCTGATCCCACAGGCCCGACATGCCGGAGGGTAGTGCCAGCTGCCTGATTTTGTTTTTTTTGTTTTTTTTTGGGGGGGGCACAGTTGGCTGTGCTCAGAGGTCACTGGGGAGACCACAATTGGGGGTGGGGAGTGAACTGGGTGTTGCACGCAAGGCCAGGTGGGACCATCCATCCCCTCTGTGGAATCCAGACACCGGAGCCCAGAGGTTACAGATGTTGCAACTCTGTCTCTCTCTGACAGGGACTAGCGCCCTGCAGCTCTCTGGTCTGAGGCCTTTTACCTGCTCCTATTATTATTATTATTGGGCTGGAGCGATAGCACAGTGGTTGGGCGTTTGCCTTTCACACGGCCAACCCGAGATCGATTCCTGCGCCCCTCTCAGAGAGCCTGGCAAGCTACCGAGAGTATTGCACCCACGCAGCAGAGCCTGGCAAGCTACTCGTGCGTATTGGATATGCCAAAAACAGTAACAATAAGTCTCATAATGAGAGACGTTACTGGTGCCCGCTCGAACAAATCGATGAGCAACGGGATGACAGTGACAGTGATTATTATTATTAATATTTTGGGGTCACACCTGGCAATGCTCAGGGGTTACTCCTGGCTCTGCACTCAGGAATTACTCCTGGCGGTGCTTGGGGGACCATATGGGATGCTGGGAATCGAACCCAGGTTGGCCACGCACAAGGCAAACGCCCTACCCACTGCGCCGCTATCACTCCGCACAGCCCCCTGCTCCTATTACTATCATGGTTAAGTTTGGGGCATCCCTGGAAGCACTCAAGAATACTCCTGGTTTGGTGCTCAGGAGTCGCTCCTGGCAGTGCTCAGAGGGGCCCAGGGTGTGCGGGCTGCAGCACTCGAAGCAGGTGGGGCCGGGGCTGATCTACATCCCCCCTACGTGGTCACCTCCGGAATGTCTCACCTCCCAAGCAGGGCTCAGGGGCCAACAAGGTCCGGGAGTGGCGGGGCCCTCGCACACACCCAGCTCCTGGCACGGGCCTTTCCGGGGCTGTTATCAACGGTATGGCTTAATTTTTTGTATTTTTCCATCTCAGCTGCAGCTGTTTTCCCCCGCCCCCTGCTAGGAGAATATTTAAAGTAAATCCTTTATACAGTCTAGCTGGTCAGAGCTGAATTTAGAAAGCAGCTTTGAATGCTGCGGGAGAGGCTACCGAAATGCTCCTGGAATACAGCCGGGGTGACCTTTGGAGGCGGGTATGTCACACGCTCCTGGCCACCTCTGGAAGGTCCCGCTCAGGACAGGGCGACCTTGCTGAGGGGGCAGGAGGACGAGGCTCACACACCACGGGTCTCCCATTCTGTGTGGTTTGCAGCCCCGGGGCCTTGGACCGGGCTGGATGGGGTGGGCGGAGGGCGTGTTGAGGCCAGGAGGCAGAGGGCAGCGGAAATGTCCTGCAGATCCAGGGAAAGTCATTCCTGTTTAAACGCGGGGTGCCGAGATCCTGTCGTGTCACTCTGACAAGCATTAATATAGGAATATTCTTCGGGGAGGAGGGGATCAAACCCGGGGCTTTCTTTAAAGCACGTGGCCCTGCCCTCAGCCCCTAAAGTTTTTCTGAGCGACGCTTTTCTCTGCAGCCTGCTCTCCCCCGTCCCAGGTTTGGGCAGGGAGACTGACAGCACTGCTGGGGAGACCCACCCCCGGGGGTCAGTGGGGATGGGGACTCGGTCAGACAGGAAAGCTGAGGCCCTCGGGGGTCCAGTGACTGTCCCCGAAGGTGTTGGGAGGAGTTGGAAGCAGAGGCGCTTTCAGAAGGAGGGAGGGCAGAGAGCAGGGCAGAGGAGGGCAGGGGAGGGGGGCAGAGGGCAGAGGAGGGAGGGCAGGGTAGAAGGGGGCAGAGAGCAGGGCAGAGGGGGCATGGCAGGGCAGAGGGGGGCAGAGGAAGAAAGGCAGGGCAGAGGGAGGAGGGCATGACAGAGGAAGGCAGGCAGGGCAGAAGGGGTGGGTAGGGCAGAGGGGCGCAGGGTAGAGGGGGGCAGGCAGAGGAGGGAGGGCAGGGCAGAGGAAGAAGGGCAGGGCAGAGGAGAAGGGTTAGAGGAGGGAGGGCAGGGCAGAGGAGAAGGGTTAGAGGAGGGAGGGCAGGGCAGAGGAGAGGGGTTAAAGGGGGAGGGCAGGGCAGAGGAGGGAGGGCAGGGCAGAGGAGAAGGGTTAGAGGAGGGAGGGCAGGGCAGAGGAGAAGGGTTAGAGGAGGGAGGGCAGGGCAGAGGAGAGGGGTTAAAGGGGGAGGGCAGGGCAGAGGAGGGAGGGCAGGGCAGAGGGGGTGGGCAGGAAGCAGGCAGGGCCGCGGAGGGCGGGTTACCGCAGCAGGCTGAGCTGGGGCAGCTGGGGCAGGCACTGCAGCAGCGTCTCCAGGCTCTGGTCGCTCAGGTCCTTGCAGGAGAGTCTGTAAGAGGGTCTGTGTGAGCCTGGAGCAGCCCAGGCCCCCACCCCCACCCCCCGTCCCAGGGTCCCTGCGGACACAGGAGGGCCGTATGCTGGGAACAAGCCGGAAGCATCCCATGAGGGTCTCGCTGCGGGAGGCACAGAGACGCTCCTCGTCTCTCTCGGGAAGGAGAATCGGGGAGGGGCGCAGGGGTGCCGGAGGGGGAGGGGCAGCTGGGGCCCTCCAGCACAGGCCGCACTCCCTCTGCCCCGCCTGGGCGTCTCGGGCGTTGGGGCGCAGGGACCTCCTCTGAGGGCGCTTCTGCAAAGGCGCCCCCCTGCCCCCAGCCCCCAGGTGCACAGAGCTGTGGGCCCCGGCTGGGACCCGGGATTGCTCCTTACTCTCTTCTGTTGTTTGCCTGGGGGCCACACCCCGCAGTGCTCAGGGCTTACTCCTGGCTCTGTGCTCAGGGGGTTTCCTGGCAGGCTCAGGGACCCATACGGGGTGGCGGGAACCAAAC
Organism: Sorex araneus; assembly: GCF_027595985.1. Taxonomy (NCBI): domain Eukaryota; kingdom Metazoa; phylum Chordata; class Mammalia; order Eulipotyphla; family Soricidae; genus Sorex; species Sorex araneus. The sequence goes on from NC_073309.1 coordinate 23,148,234, forward strand.
CTGGGCCGGTGGCGTGCAGGGCAAATGCTCTCCCAGCTGCACTGCCGCTTGGGGCCCTGAAGTGCTTTTTTTTTTTCTTTTTTTGTTTTCAGCATTGGCTGTAGCGCTACAGAAATACCCGGAACCAGCCCACGCTCCCGTCAAGGCCAGAGAGGGGCCGCTTGGGGAACGTGAAGCACCCCCAAGCGCAGAGAAGGGTGAGAGAGGCGTGGGCGCACAGACCCCGTGGGAATCCACATGAGCAGCCCGCAGAAGCAGCTGAACACGGCCATATTCGCACGTCCACAATAACACGGAGACTTTCAGTCTGGGCTGGTTCCGTGGTCGTGTTAGGAGACAGAGCTCTGATCTTTTATGGGGTTTGTTTTGGGGCCACACCTGGTGGTGCTCAGGGACTACCTTGGTTCTGTGCTCGGGGGTCATTCCCAGCAGTGCTCAGGGAAGCGTGCAGTGCCAGGGCTTAGAGCCCAGCCTTCTGGGGGCTGGAGCGATAGCACAGCGGGGAGGGCATTTGCCTTGCACGCGGCCGACTGGGTTCGATTCCCAGCATCCCATATGGTCCCCTGAGCACCACCAGGAATTAATTCCTGAGTGCAGAGCCAGGAGTAACCCCTGTGCATTGCTGGGTGTGACCCAAACATAAATAAATAAATAAATAAATAAATAAAAGTACATAGTAATAATAATAATAACAACAACAAAAAAAACGGCCTTCTGGATGCAAAGCCCAGCCCACCTAGCTATCTCTCCATCCCCAGGAACTCTTCTTTTCAGTGACACATACGATAAATCTCTCATAGCGGAAATGTTTCCAAATAACGTGTGTGGGTGTGCATATGTGTGTGTGCACCTGTGTGAATGCATATGTGCACATGTGGTCAAGAGGTCATGGGTGATATTACATAGAGGGAACCAAGGTCCCTTCCATGCTTCTATTTTTTTTTTTGGTTGACTTTTCTTTTTTTTATTTTTTATTGAATCACCGTGAGATACAGTTACGAAGCCTTCATGTTTGAGGTTCAATCATACAATGATCGAACACCCATCCCTCCACCACTGCACATTCTCCACCACCAATGTCCCCAGTATCCCCACCTTTCCAACCCTCCCCTGCCTCTGTGTCAGACAACTTCCCCCATACTCTCTCTCTCCTTTGGGGCATTATGGTTTGCAATATAAATACTGAGAGGCCATCACGTTTGGGTCCTTACGCACACATCTCCCATCCTCAATGATCCCTCCAGCCATCATTGGCTGAGTGATTCCTTTCTCTATCCCAGCTGCCTTCTCCCCCAGCTCATGAGGCAGGCTGCCAGCTATGGGGCAATCTTCCTGGCCCTTGTGTCTAGTGTTCTTGGGGGTCCGTCTCCTATTATGTTACTTTATATTCCACAAATGAGTGCAGTCATTCTATTATCTTTTATGAATGTTTGGAAGTTTCTAGAACAAAATTCTTTCCATTAAAAAAAGCAATGTTATGGCACTCAGAGAGCCTTGCACACGGCACCACCAGGCCCCCGAGCACCGAGGGGTGTCGTGGGCAAGCCCAGCACTGAGGCCCCAAGTTGCCCGTGTCCCTGCGCCCTCACACCCAACCACTGGCCAGGGGGTCAGAGACTCAGTGGCGTGGCCTCCGGAGCTCTGCTTTGGGAGTCCCTCCCTGTGCGGAGCTTTACAGGGGGAGAAAACAGACCCCGGGACCCAGCCGTGGGCCCAGGTGAGTTGAGTCGCTCGTGTGCACCCCCGAGGAGACAGGCCGAGAAGGGCTTCACCCCGAGACCCAGAGCCCCCGCTCGGCCAGACGGAGGGGTCGCTCCAGACAGGTCCGTTCGTCACCAAACCCTCGAGTCACGGGCAGGATGAGAAGGGGCCACAGTACAGAGGGGAGGGGGCTTGCCTCGCACGCAGCCGCCCTGGGTCCCATCCCCGGCATCCTATGGGGCCCCCTGAGCCCCCGCCAGGAGTGACCCTGAGTGCAGAGCCAGGAGTCAGCCCTGAGCACAGCCAGGTGTGACCCCCAAACAACCCCCCCCAAATCCCAGGCTTCCCCCATGCAGAGTGTGCGCCTCTGTCCTGAGCTACTTCTCCCAAGGGACTGTGGCACCCTGATGACCACCAGGGGGGCGGGGCCCGGTGCAGACGCTGCAGGACAGCGGAGACACAGGCCCTTCTGCCCCTGCTGTCCGGTGCAGCCCCTGCTGGTGGGCCGGCTGCTCCGGTGGCACAGTCAGTTCCCCGGAGTGAGGGTCCCCAGGAGGGGCCTTTTGTAGCGGGTTCCCAGCCAGTACGGCAGGCCAAGGTGGGGAGCCGGGGTGGGGCTCCGGGGGACGGGAAGGTGAGGCCCCCAGGTGGGGGCGGGGAGGTGCCTGAGACGGGAGACCAGAACCTTCGACTCAAAGTTCGGGGATTCCCATGGGGCGGGCAGGGTTGGGGGGCCTCGGGGGGCGGGGCAGGGAGAGGCTAACCATTGCCCCTTCCGGGGTGCTGGGCAGATGCTCGGGCCGCCCCTCCTTCCTACCTGACCTCCAGCGGCCCCGGGCACGGCTTCAGGGCTTCCCACAGAAGGCGCAGGCTGGGGGGCTCCAGCTGACACCCCTCGAGGCTGCAGGCAGGCGGGTGGTCAGAGAGCCCCACCACAGCCCTCCCCCTGCCCCTCCAGGCCACCGGGTTAGCCCCACCCCCCCAGCAGCCTCCAGTCTCTCCCTGTGGGCCGCTGCCCTCTCACCCGGCCCCTCCACTCCAGTGCCCCCATCCCCCCTGCCCAGGGCAGGCGGACACCCGCTCCTCTGTGGAAAGCTGCCCTGACCCCCAGCACCCCACGGGCCCTTCCCTGGCCCGCTCCTGCCCCGCAATACAGCACACTCGCTCCTGGCCTCGGCACGCAGGACAGACCCTCCCACCCCGTCCTAGGACAGACCCTCCCACCCCGTCCTAGGACGCCTGCTCTGGCCGCAGCCCTCAAGGGGACCCACAGGTGTCAGTGTCCCGGAGCACAGCGCACAGCGGGGCTCTCTCTCTCAGGGCTCCTGCCCTCCCTCCGGGTTCCCTTCCTTCTCCCGGCTCCCCATCCCTCCCCTCTCCCCAGTTTCCGGGTGTAGGTTCCCGACCCCCCGGCCTTAGCCGTCCAGGGTTGCCTCCCTCCCCGGGGGCTGCCCCAAGCAGCCAGGGCTGAGACGGTACCGGAAGCTCCTGGGGATGCAGGAGCTGAGCCTTGAGTCCTGGGCGCCCGCCGGGAGTGCTGACCAAGATCCAACAGCCTCGGGGCTCCTGGGGATTTGAAAGGGGGCCGTTTGCTCTGAGCTCAGCGTGGGCTCTGGAGAGGCTGGAAGGGGGCCCGCAGGCCCGCAGGGGGCGGGGAGTCGGGGAGAGACGCTTGTGGGCACCCTGGCCGGGGGAGCCAGGACGCGGCCCCTGCACTGTCTCTGCCCCCCAGACCTGATGGCGTCTGCCTCCTCGGCCCCTGATTCTCTTGGTTCCAAGAGCCCGGAAGGTGCCCAGGCACGGAGACAGGGCCAGAAGCAGGCCCAGCCACTGTCGGTCCCCGCTGGCCCCCTGACAAGTGGGCGGGAAACTGGCCCTGCCCTGTGGGGGTCGCCAGGCCACCCCCTGAGAGTCCACCTCCCCCCATGCCCCAGGCCACCAGGACACTCCTAGGGGCCACTGAGAAGCAACTGCTGTTCACAGTTGCCGGTGGAGAACTTTCCAGGGGGCCAATGACTCCGGCTCCTCCACTGAGTCACTAGGAGGGTGAAGGGCAGCACCTGAGGGGCTCCCCAGCGCCCCTCACCCCCACAGAGGTGGGATCAGCTCCCGGGCAGGTAACCTGCCGGCTGCAGGGGTCACTACAGGCCGGGCGGTGCAGGGACAGGCGGCTCTGCAGGAAAGCAGGACCAACGGAGGGGGCAGCCGTGCTCACCTGTCTCTTCTGTCCCCTGTCAGCAGGACACGCTGGCTCTCGAGGCTGCGGGCAGAGAGAAGGCAGCAATGAGAGGGCAGAGGACCCGCCTCTCGGCACCCCCCCCCACCGGCATCAGCCTCAGCAATCACGGCAGTGAATGAGTGAGGCAGAAAATGAATGAATGAAGCAGAATCAGAGAATGTGGCAGTGAATGATCATGGTGGAACCAGAAAACACAGCAGAGAATGATCGCAGCAAAACCGGCCAGCTCGGCCGTGAACGAATGAAGCAGAATCAGCCAGCTCAGCTGTGAACGAATGAAGCAGAACCAGCCAGCACGGCAGTGAATGAATGAAGCAGAATCAGCCAGCTCAGCTGTGAACGAATGAAGCAGAATCAGCCAGCACGGCAGTGAATGAATGAAGCTGAACCAGCCAGCACGGCAGTGAATGAATGCAGCTGAACCCGCCAGCACGGCAGTGAATGAATGAAGCAGAACCCGCCAGCACGGCAGTGAATGAATGAAGCAGAACCCGCCAGCATGCTGTGAGTGAATGAAGCTGACCCAGCCAGCACATCAGTGAATGAATGAAGCAGAACCGGTTCAGTTATCAGGGCCCTGTCAAGGCCTGCTCAGGCCGTCTCTGACTGGTGCAATTAGCCTGTGGGGTCAGGCAGAGTTCTCAGTCCGGCCTACAGGGGGCGGCAGGGAGAAGGGACCCGGGGACCTGCTTACGGCAGACCCGGGGAGCCTGCGTCTGAGGCCGGTCAGTGTGCTGGAGCCCAGCCTTCCTCGGAGCCGCTGGGCAGGGCGGGCTGGATGGCTGAGCTCAGCGGGCCCAGGACGCGCGTCCACGCCCGGCTGAGCCGCTGGTGCTGTTTCTCCTCCATTGTATCTGTCCCAGAGCCCGCCCTGCCCATACACACCAATTAGGACCAGGTGGGGGGGCCCTGAGAACTACCGGGCTCCCAGAGGATCCAGATTCTCTTCAAGTCTCTGAGGACATGAGTGCAGAGACAGCTCAAAGGGCTGGAGCTCGTGAGGGCGGAGCGATAGATAGCACAGCGGGGAGGGCGTTTGCCTTGCATGCGGCCGACCCAGGTTCGATTCCCAGCATCCCATATGGTCCCCTGAGCACCGCCAGGGGTGGTTCCTGAGTGCAGAGCCAAGAGTGACCCTGGGCATCCCAGGTGTGGCCCAAAAAGCAAAAAAAAAAAAAAATAGGGCTGGAGCTCATGAAAAGCACGAGGAACCCCAGGTCCATCAGCTGACCGGGTGTAAACCAAGTGTCCCAGGCCAGTGAGAGAGTGAAGGGGTGTTGATATGGCCCAGAGAGAATCTGAGAAGCGTGAGTATTGTGAGTATCTCCGGGTACATCCATTCATTTGTTCATTCGATTCTTTTTAGAGGGAGCCACACCCAGAGGTGCTCGGGAATTACTCCTGGTTCTGTGCTCAGGGGTCACTCTTGGTGGGCTCGGGGGCCATCTGGGATGTCGGGGAAAGAATGTGGGCCGGCTGCATGCGAGTAGCACTGTCCCCAATGTGCTCTCGCCCCCGTCCCTCCTTTGATGTTTTGTTTGTCCGTTGATTTGTTCCTCGTCTCTGCAGAGGCCCCTCCCTTTCCCACTGAGCCCCGACGTTTCAGGCCCTGAGCGAAGGTGGCAGACGAGGGACCCTGCAGGGCTAATGACTGTGGTGTTAGGGACAGGGACACACTCACTCGACGTCCAGGAGGAGAGGCCACTGCAGAGCGGAGAAGCACTTGGCTAGCACGAACACGGCCTCCAGTGACATGCTGTTCTCGCTGAGACTGACGGGACACAGGGGTGGTGCTGGGGTCCCGCCGGGGCTCCAGGCCACACCCCCTGTGGTCATCCCTGGTGCCACACGCTGGAACCCCCAGATCGGCAGGGAGCGGCGGCTCTGACTCTCCATGTACAGATGGGGAAACTGAGTCCAGGAGAGGCAAGGTTTTGGCCCGAGTCACGACACGTGATGGGGACAGGACCAAGACGAGAGCTCCCTCTGTCTGTGATGAGTCTCGGGAGCACTGTGCTTTGGGGGGAGTGCAGAGCCATGCCTCAGTTTCCCGGCCTGACAAAGGTGAGGTGCCCAGTACAAAGTGAAAATGTGAAGCCTCTTGTTCAAAAACTGGGAGTGGGAGTTGGAGCAATAGTGTAGTGGGTAGAGCACCCACCCTGCATGCAGTTGGCCTGGGTTCAACCCGGGGTTGACCCCTGAGCACAGAGCCGGGAGTGAGCCCTGAGCACAGAGCCAGGAGTGAGCCCTGAGCACAGAGCCAAGAGTGAGCCCTGAGCACTGAGCCAGGAGTGAGCCCTGAGCACAGAGCCAAGAGTGAGCCCTGAGCACTGAGCCAGGAGTGAGCCCTGAGCACAGAGCTGGGAGTAAGCCCTGAGCACAGAGCCAGGAGTGAGACCTGAGCACTGAGCCCTGAGCACTGAGCCAGGAGTGAGCCCTGAGCACAGGGCCAGGGGTGAGCTCTGAGCACTGAGCCAGGAGTGAGCCCTGAGCACAGGGCCAGGGGTGAGCTCTGAGCACTGCTGGGAATGATCCACTCCTCAAAAAAAAAAAAAAAGTGGGAATGAAGCTGGGAATGAATCTGTTCCGGGTGGGTTATTTCCCCCCTCTTTGGTGTTCTGGCTACACTGGCAGGGCCCAGGCTTCCTCCTGGCTCTGACTCAGGGGTCTCTCCTGGAGGAGCTCAGGGGTGAGTCGTGGTGCTGGGGAAGGAGCCGGGGTCGGCACATGCATTGGTGAGGGCTGACCCGCCAGGTCTGCTCTGCGTAGGGTCTCTGTGTTTGAGCACAGAGCCCAGAGCCCCACTCTGCCGTGAGCCACCCCCGGCCCGCACCCTGCTTGTGATCTGCTGGCCAACCCCGCGCAGGACGTGGCTGGCGAGGGCCGACCTTCCTCAGGGTCAGTGCCAGCTCCCGCCTGCAGCTGCCACGGGCCCACCGAAAGCAGGGGGGGCCTCGCTGCAGCCACCCGCCCCTCGGACCAGCCAAGCCCAGCTGTGCGTCCCTCGACCCCACACACCCGGAACCCAAGGGCTGTGGTACTGGGCTGGGGGCGGGGGTGCCGCACAGATTATCTGCAGACCAGGGCTGGAGCGACAGCACAGCGGGTAGGGCGTTTGCCTTGCACACGGCCGACCCGGGTTCGATTCCCAGCATCCCATATGGTCCCCGAGCACCACACAGGAGTGATCCCTGAGTGCAGAGCCAGGAGTGACCCCTGGGCATCGCCGGGTGTGACCCACTTTGTCCGCACGGCTCAGGCTTCCTCCCGGGCAGACGGTGAGGACTAGCAGGCAGCCCCCTCCCGGCCCCGGGGGGACGAGGGCCTCAGCAGGCACCAGCCGCGCCCCTCCAGTCGGAGTGAGCAGGGCCAGGGCTCTCGCAGCACGCTCGGGACTCGGCCCCTGGCCAGTCCCCTGGGACTCTGGCCCCGAGGAGCTCGGAGCAGAGGGGCCAGGTGGCCCCCGGAGTACTGGGGGCTGTTTGGGGCCCGGGGACGTCGGCACTGCAGGCCGAATGTGGCATCCTGGCCCTCTTCCAAGGGCCCGCCCAGTACTGGCCGTCCTCCATTTCTCGGCCAGGTCCTCGGGCCCCGGGGCCCTGGGCCCTGCCAGGGTCCTGTCTGGTGCTGACCTTCCTGCCCAGCCCACAGCCCCTCCGCGCCCCAAGGCCACAGAGCCCCCACAGGGCAGGAAACCACAGTGCTCCCCCCCCAGGCTCTGACCTGCCCCGGGGCCCGCCCCCAGGGGCTGCACGGACACACCCAGCTAGCGGGACCCCAGCTCCAGGGCCACAAGAAGCCACCGCTGCCCGGGACAGCCGGAGGCGGCAGGAGGCCCACGCGCTGCCCCTCCCCCTCCCTTATTCACACACACTGTCCATGGCAGCCCCGCCCCGAGGGCCCGGCACCACACACCGACACGGCTGCGTCCTTCCACCCAGGCCTCCCCACGCTGTCCTTTCTGATCCAGCCTATCCCACAGCCCCGGGGAGAGACAAACAGAGCCTAGACACACACACACACACACACACACACACTCACACACACACACTCACACATACTTACACACTCACGTACAACACACACACTCACATATACAACACACACACATACATGCTCACACATACAACACACATATATTCACACACATACACACATATACATACATGAATATACACATACACACAGCACACACATACAACACTCACATATACTCACACACGTACACATCCACACATATACACATCCACACACAACACACACTCACACATACAACACACATATACATGCATACACACATATACTCACACACATAAACACGGACACACACCATACATGAACACACACTCACACATATACACAACACACATACACGCACACACTCACACATACACCCTCACACACAACACATACAAGAATAGAACACACATACATACTCACACACATACAAACTCACACACACACTCACACATACACATTCACACACATACATCCACACTCACACATACATGTACATTCACCCACATTCACATACATACATCATACACATAAGCATAAACACATGCATACATACATACACACATACACATATGCACACACATACATGCAAACACACATACACACATGTATGCGCCCTCACACCCACTCTCATACCTTTCTACACATACACACATATGCACACTCTCACACACTCATACATCCCCCCACACACTCACACACACATAAACACATTCACACACTTACACTCATGCACACATTCTCTCATACTCACACACTCATACAGACGCACAGTCACAACTTACACACAGTCATACACACAAACATACTCCCCCCGGACACACACATCTTCACACCCTCAAGCACACAAACGCCGCCAAGCCAGGAGGCCGCGTGGGGCGCGGCCCGTGATACTCACTCCACAGAGCGCAGGGGGCCCAGGCCCGGGAGCAGCTGGGCCAGCCGGGCGGCACCGCCGTCCCCCAGAGCGTTGCCGGAGAAGCTGAGAGGAGGGGAACAGGATGGCGGTGGTGGGGTGGGATGGGCAGAGACCCTCCACCCCGTCCCTCTGCCTCCCACCCCGTCCCTCCGCCTCCCTGGCACCAGGTGCGGGGGACCCTGCCTTTGCGGGAAGTGACAGCCTCCGTGGGCTGGTCGACGGGGCTGCAGAGCTGAGCCCCCGGGCCCCTGACTCAAGCCCCCTGACCCCCGCTGAAGCCCACCCCCCGCCGTCCAGGGTCCCCCCCCCCCCCCGCACTCACTCCAGGTGGGCCCAGCTGCAGCCCCTTCTCAGCTCCTCGCACAGCCGTCCCAGGTGCTCGGCCTGCAGGCCACAGTGCGCCAGCCTGGAGCAGGAGCAGAGGTCAGTGCCTGAGGGCGCCAGGGCCTGGCACCCCCCGGAGTGAGGCCTGTGGGGCGGCCGGGGCGGGGCTGGGCAGCCCAGGCTGAGATCCTGGCAGACGTGAGGCTGCGGGTTCCACTCCCTTGGAAACTGCATGCACCAGACGCCGTCTGCTGCCCGCCCTCCCTGGCATTGCAGTGACCTCTGGCCCAAAGGGCGTGTGACCCTGGCAAGCCGCCACCACCAAGGTGTGCAAGCACCCCCACAAAAACGTGCAACCCTCCGTGAGCATCTGTGGCCAAGGACAAGAGCCCGTAGCCACAACCACGAAGGGAAGGAGGGAAGATACAGACAGAAAAACGGTGAAGGGCCGGAGCAAGAGAACCGCGGGGAGGACGTTTGTCTTGCACGTGGCCAGCCTGTGTTCGATCCCTGGTACCCCGGAGGCTTCCGCAGGCTCCGCCAGGAGTGATTCCCGAGTGCAGAGCCAGGAGTAACCCAAAACCAAAAACAACCCTAACAACTCCCCACCTCCCCGCTCCCCCCTACAAAAAAAGAAAAAACAAACCAACAAACCAAAAAATGCCAAAAGACATTTCAGATGCTGAAGGGGAGAGACAGGCAGGAGGAGGAGCAGACGCTGCAGTCAGAGCAAAGGAAGGGGCGGCCCTGTGGCCACCCTGTGGTCAAGGTGACCACGCCAGGACAGAAGGGGCGCCCTCCCCCGCCCCCCGCCCCCCCCCCCCCGCCCTGGTCTCAGCTGCAGGGGGCCGGGCGGGGGCTGGGCTGGGTGCCAGAGGAGGGAAGCCAAACCCCAACTCCCAGACACCTGGGCTGTGCCCTGCCGGGGGGAGCTGGGGGCCCGGCCTGCGGGGGCCACGGTACCTGATTTTGGGGGCGCAGGGAGGCAGCTCAGACGGCATCTGGGGGCTGTGGAGAGAGGCGGCCCTGGAAGGAGACGCCCCACAGTGAAGCCGAGTGAGCACCCTCTCTGCTCCGGGCCAGCCCTCCTGTCCTCTCGACTCCCAGCTAGACACCGCCACGCCTCCGTCCCACCAGGCACCTCTGCCGCCTGGCTGTGCCACGGGGACCCGTCGCTGAGCCCCCCGAGACGAGAATGCCCAGGGCCGCCTTAGTCTGGTGGCTACTAAATGCTCAGTGAACCTGGGCAGCAGCCACGTCCTCCTCCTCCTCCTCCACCTCCTCAGGGCCACCAGAGCTGTTAGCCTAGTCCGGGCTGAGCTGTGAATAGCTCAGACGTCCCAGTAGTGGGGAGGACGCATCAGCTGAGCCCGTGTGTGTGCTGGGCTGGGGCAATCCAGGAAGGCCCTCTGGAGGAGGCAAGCACTCTCCAAAAGGTCGTGGTATTTGGGGCTGGTGCCACAGAACAGTGGGCAAGGTGTGGGCCTTGCACGCAGACAACCCATATTCAACCCCCCGCATCCCGCATGGTCTCTTGAGAACCGCCGGGAGTAACCCCCAAGCCTCACTGGGTGGGTAAACCCAAAAAGTCTTTGTGGCAAAAGGAGCCACAGCCCGCCTCAGAGGCACAGCCCGGCTGCCTGGGTGCTGGCGCGACACGCCTCGTTCTCTGAGTGCCCCCCCTCCCGAGGGCCTGCCCCACCCGCTCCCCGGGGAACCAGGAGGGTGCCCTCTCCCCTGGGACACTCTGTGAACCCGCTGCTTCCTGCCCCCGTGTGCTCGGGCCACGCGGCCTGGCCACCAGCTCTGCAGGAGCTTGGGAGGGGTCCTACCGCTTCCGGGGGTCTTCCTGCGCGTCCCGCTCCTGGGAGAAGGTGAAGGTGGCGGTGCCGTGCACCAGGCTGCAGAGAGAAGGGCAGGACGGGAGGGCGGGCTGGCGGCCGTGCTGGGGGCCGTTGCCTCTCCTTTTCCTCTCTCCAGCCCAGGCCTGCCGCGGGGGATGGGGGGGCTCCGGGACCACTGGGCCTCAGTCAGCAGGACAGACTCAGGACACGCTGGACCCCCACCCAGCCTACCTTGCTTTGCTTTCTTTCTTTCCTTTTTTTTGCTTTTTGGGTCACACCCGGTGAGGTACAAGGGTTACTCCTGGCTCTGCACTCAGGAATTCCTCTTGGCGGTGCTCAGGGGACCATATGGGATGCTGGGAATCGAACCCGGGTCGGCCGAGTGCAAGGCAAATGCCCTACCCGCTGTGCTACCACTCTGGCCCAATGTAGCTAATTTTATTCCTTCTTCCCCAGAACTTTTCCAAGGGATCCATGGAGCAGGGGTGACAACATGCTGTGAGTTATTGGTGGGCATGATTGACTGTTCACGATACCATCTCCCTACCCCCGAGAAAGTCTTACAAGGGAAGCATCGGGGCCAGGGCGGGGGCTCAAGGCACATGTCTTGCATGCAGGAAGCCCAGATTTGATCAACGGCACTGCGTGGTCCCAAGTACTGCTGGGGGTGGGGACTGACCCCCCGCCCCCGGGACTATGACAAACTAAAGAACTGTGTGTGTTCATTTCTCCACCCTCAAGCTCTATGCTTTTATTTACTTATTTGTTTGTTTGTTTGTTTGTTTATTTATTTATTTATTTTGGTTTGGGGGCCACACTCAGCAGTGCTCAGGGCTTACTCCCAGTTCTGTGCTCATGGATCACTCCTGTGGGGCTCAGGGGATCCTAAGGGGTGCAGGGGGTTGAATCCGGGTCAGCTGTGTACAAGGCAAATACCCCACCTGCTGTCCTAGGGCTCCGGCCCCCGATGTCATTCATCTTTATGGTTCCACTGAGTTCTCTCTCCGGAGATATCAGTTTATTTAATCAAAGTCCAGCTGCTCCGGTTACTCAAGCCACGCCCGGTCTTCCCGCAGGGAACCAGCACAGGCTCTGAGAAGCGTCTCCCTCCCAACCCCCGGGCCTGCTTCAGATCTACCGTGGCCTGCGGTCCGCTCTGCTCCCTCTGGGGTGGCCCTGCTCCTTCCCTCCCCGGACTCTGTCTAAACGGGAGCACCTCCTCAGCGGAGAGCACCCCCGGGGTGGCCGTTCTTGGCTTCTGGTCTCGGCCCCGGCTTAGACAAACATGCTTGGACCCGGTCCTCAGGGTGGGTGCCCAGAAGCAGCCCTGAGCCCGTGCGAGGGAAAGTGGGTCACGTGTCGCCTGGTCCCTTGGGACAAACCAACAGGGGACAGAGGACACCACTCAGGGTGGGCCCTGCACACGCCCCCACGGGGAAGCTGGGGAGACAGCGCTTGTCCACTACAGACTCGTCAGCGGCCACTCATGGGGGGAGGGGGCCAGGGTGGGGCGTGGCCTCCACGGGGGTCCAGGGCTGTTCTCTGGAGGAGGCCACAGACTGTGGGTGGCCTCGCCTAGAGCAGGTGCACCAGGGAACGGGGGTCCCCAAGTCTTGGGGCCCGGAAGGATTCCAAGGGCTCCGAGGGAGAATGACAGAGGAGGCCAGGAGTCCTGCCTCTGGACCGCGTGGACAGGGCTTTCTCACCTGATGTGCAGCTCCACCAGCGTCCGGTACCTGCTGGCCGCCTGCAGCACGCAGTGTAGACCCGACTCGGAGAGCGCGTTGTTGCTGAGGCTGCGGGGAGGCAGGGAAGCGGCGGGGGGGGGGTTGCTGGAGACCCTGCCCAGGCAGCTCGGCCCCCCCCCCCCCCGCCGCCCCTTCCTCTCGGGGATGCCTGTGGGTCTCCAAGAAGCCTGGCCCACAGGATGAGCCGAGAACACCGGCCCCCGGCCCACTCAGAGAACTGGGGTCTCTGCGGGCCGAGCCCTCCCCCTGCTGAGGCCTCTCTGAGGCTGGCCCTCCTGGTCACGGTCACTGCGTCCATCCCGCCCGGAGACCCAGGGCCATTTCGTGGCTTTCCTGGCACAGCCAGGATTGAGACCAAAGCCCAGGGCCCAGGGCCCAGGAGGTCGGTCCCTGGTAGGGGAAGTGACCGGTGACCGGCCGTCTCGGGAACGTAAGAGAGGAAGTAACAGATGCCAACGCCACACCCCTCGGGCACCCGGTCCCAGCAACCCTTGCCCCGCAGTCTCCCACCCAACCAACCCTGCACCACTTCGTACCACACGGGAGCAACATGTCCGACAGCCGTTCCCCTTTCTGTCCACCCCAGCACCCCACACCCCTCCCCTAAACCCCAGCACGGCCCCCCCCGCCCTAACCCATTCTTCACCCAGACACCCAACACCCCAGTGTTGCACCCAGGCAGCCCCCACCTGCACTGCACACACACACACACACACACACACACACACACACACACACACACACACACACACACACACACGCTTGGACCCGGTTGTTCTCGGGGCTGCTGGAGGGACCAGCCGGGACAGGGGCTAGAAACATTCTCCACAACAGCAAGGGCGGGCCAGAGTGCGGGAGGGCGGGCTGGGAGCACACCCCAACCTGCTGCGCCAGAGAAGACGCAGGGCGCAGGGGGGAGGGGTCGGAGCAGTGGCACCGTTCCATTTGGGGTGGGGGTTGCTCACTCCAGTTTCCTGATGATGCCCAGCTGGGCTGCGGCGTCCACCATCAGCCGGCAGCCTTCATCTTCCAGGTGGTTCCCTGAAAGGCTGAGGCAGAGTTGCCCAATGGTTAGTGCTGCAAGAGCAGGGTCCCCCTCCAGCCTCACGCAGTCCCTCCCCCACTTAAATCCAATCCTGAGTCCAGTCACTGAGCCTTCACACTAACAGATGCTGGGAGACGGGTCACATGCTGGTACTGAGCTTGGTGCTTCTGCAGTGCCTGCACACTTGACCGTCACGCCCTCGAAGAGGCGAGGCGCCGTCAGCCCCCTCTGTCGTCTGATGAGCACAGAGCAGTTAGGGTGCTGTGCTCCCAGGGGAGCCGGGGCTTTGGAGCCCCTGACTTCAGGACCCCATCTTCTATCACTTCTTTATATCTAGACCTGAAACATGGCTTCTTGTGCCAAACTCATGATTTTTTGGGGGGGGTCACACCCGGTGATGCACAGGGGTTGCTCCTGGCTCTACGCTCAGGAATCACTCCTGGTGCTGCTCAGGGGGCCATATGGGACGCTGGGAATCAAACCCGGGTCGGCCGCGTGCAAGGCAAAAATGTGCTACCTGCCATGCTATCGCTCCAGCCCCAAACTCATGAATTTAAGGGCATGTGGCTCGGTCTGGGCGATCAGGGAAAGTCCCTCTGGCATTTGCTCTGGTTAATAGGGAAACTAGGAGTTCAGTGGCAAGAGAGGCAGGGAGGAGGGTCCTGGCACAGAGAGAGGAGAAGCAGCGGAGAGAACTACTGGGGGTGGGGGAGGGGGAAATGTCCAGATCTGAGATACAAGCTTCTTTGACTCCCAAGCAGTGCTCAGGAGGCCCCAAGTGGAGGGAGGGATGGGGGGGAGTCAGCTGTGATTCTCGATGGCTCCATACAAGGGCCCAAGGGTGAGGTGATGCTTGGGACCGGCAGACCTGGGACAATCCGGGCCGCCCGGATGGAGCTGGGGATGTCGGGGCGGTACCCAGTGATGCTCTGGGGATGAGGAAGTGCCAGGAATCAAGCCCAGGTCAGGTGCATGCCAGCTCACCGCTGACCTCTGCACTCACCCCCAGCCCCACCACGGACACCCTGTGGTTACCAGCCTCTGACAAGAATGCAGAGGAACTAGTTCCTGATGGGCTATAGGTCCATGCTCCTGATTTCACCTTTCCTTTCATTCAGGTCAAAATACAGAATAAGTCACGTGTCCCCTCCCTGTATAATGGGATGCTAGTGATTCACGTGGTACATGAACAAGCTTTGCCATCCCAGCACCAGATCAGACAACACAGCCCAAACCTCTCATGAAGATTTTGCACCTTAGCCATGGGAACAAAAGAACTAAGTCAGAGAGACTAAGGCGGAAGGCTGCATGGGTGGTTTATGGGACCTTTGACCGCAGACAGCTGGCCTTGTGAGTCGAAAGCCGGGGTCCTGTAGTCACTCTACCTCCCCTGCTTCTCCCAGAGAAGAGTCCTTTGAGATAAACCCATTCTAGAGACTTTTGTTCCCATTAGTTACACAGTGGGACTGGAGCGACAGCACAGCGGGTAGGGCGTTTGCCTTGCACACTGCCAACCGGGGTCCGATTCCTCCATCCCTCTCGGAGAGCCCAGCAAGCTACCGAGAGTATCTCACCCGCACAGCAGAGCCTGGCAAGCTACCCATGGCGTATTGGATATGCCAAAAACAGTAACAACAACTCTCACAATGGAGACGTTACTGGTGCTTGCTCAAACAAAATCGATGAGCAACGGGGACGACAGTGCGACAGTGCTACAGTCACACAGTAGTTCCCTTTTGACATGCACAAGTTTAGCTTGGTTAGATCAACACCGCAGGCAAATGTCTGCAAATGTTAACACTTGGTTTTCTGAGGAAGGTTGGTTTAAGACAGCAAATATGGAATACTCTGGAAAGTCGGGGCTCTCAGACCGAGAGGCTGCGAGCCTCCGACCCCTTGTTTTTGTCTCATATTTCTCTCTTGTCTTCTTCTCTTTTTCAAATGAATTGCCTGAGATACAGTTACAGACTTACAAACTTTCATGATTATGTTTCAGTCATACCATGATCGAGTACACGTCCCTCCACCAGTGCCCTTTCTCCACCACCAATGTTCCCAGGACCCCTCCCTCCACCCCTACCCTCTCTTGCAGCTCATTTCCTCCTCGGCGTTTACCTGACAGGGTCGTGAGGGCTCAGTCAGGACACATGTTCAAGCACCCGGACACGTACTCCAGAGCAGTAGCTCTTGGCGTGTTCTGATGCCAAAGTTCTGGCTGGGGAAGCACGCCCATCCCCCCACGTCCATCCCACGTGGGCCCCCCTCTCTCCAGCCCCCATTTCCTGCCCAGCCCTGTCCTTAATACTCACTCCACTTCTTCCAGCTGGGGGCCCTCCTGGAGACGGGCGATGAGAATCTCCGCGTGATGGACCCTGAGCTGACACTTCTGGAGCCTGCGGCGAGAGCGGCGGGCCAGAGCTCAGGGCAAGGAGCGACACCAGGTCTTCCTGCGCCCTGCAGGCTGTCACCAGACACGGGAGCTGCCGAGGCAGGAAGCCAGCAGACCTGAGTCTCATCCCGGCCTCATTCGGCATTCAACCTGCCTGAGACTCAGTTTCCCCCCATCCAATGGGTGTAACAATGTCTGCTTCATAGAACTTACAAAGGAATGTGTTTTGTTTTGTTTGACCACACCTGGCAGTACTGAGGGCTTAGTCCTGGTTCTGTGCCCAGGGACCACTCTGGTGGGGCTCGGGGGACCATAGGCAGTGTCAGTCATGTGCAAGGCAAGCGTCCTACCTGCTGGACTCTCACGCCAACCTTGAGGGCTTTCAAAGGAATATTTACGAATATTAATGAGTATAAGCCACCGATCCCGTGTAGAACAGAGCCCTCTGGATTGGAGCTATTAGTATCGCAGCGACAGGCGCTCCTAGTTCATGGCCTCCCCTTGCCCACCTCTGCTCTTTCTTTCTTCTCTCACTGCTGCAATCGCTGCTCAGGGGAGGGGCTCTCCCTTCGTGCCCCCTCCCTCCCCTTAAGTCAACCGAGTCCTACCTGAGACTCAGACTTCGGTCCTGGGTCTCCTTCTTCTGGCTGGCAGTTCCCGGTTGGTCTGGGGCTCTGGCAAGAACAAAGCAAACACTGGTCTGGAGCCCAGTGTCTGAAGGATCAAACCTCTTCGCTGGCCTTCCAGGGGCTGCCAACCCTGTGGCACCAACCCACAGGAAATGAGTAACAACGATGATGGCTTGAGGGTGCCCTTGGTGCTACCCAGCAGAGCAGCAGGAACAGACAGAGGTTAAAAGGAGGCTGGATTCAAATTCGGGCTCCACTACAGTGGGGAGGTGGCCTTGGCAAGTCGGTCCACCCTTCAATCTCCAAGTCATTTTCCTTTTCACTTTTCTTCTTTTCTTTCTTTCTTTCTTTTTTTCTTTTTGGCAGCAATGGGGTGGAACACCACAGTCAGCTATTCAGTGCTTACTCCTGGCTCTGTGCTTAGAGATTACTCTTGTCAGTTCTCGGGGACCATACAGGGTGCCAGAGATAGAACTTGGGTTGGTGGTGTGCAAGCACCAACCCCTGCACTACCTCCACAGCCCCTCCAAGCTCTCTTTTCTAAAATGGGAAGACATGCCCCAGTGCACGGGGCGACTGAAGGACTGAGTGATGTAGTGTAGGGTCAAATGCCCAGTACTGGCACAAAAGTGGTCCTTATTAAGGAGCTATTGTCTAAGATGTGAGCATCTTTATTTGCAGATGTGCCAGCTGGCAGCCAGAAGGCAGGGAGCATGGAGTGCTGTGGGCCCGAGCTTTCTAGGACAACAGTCACATTTTGTATCTGTGTCATCCACTATGGCAGTCACTGACCACCCATGGCCATGAACTTGAAGTGTGCATAGGGCAACTGATAAACTGGAATTTTCCTTCTAGTTGTTTCGTTTGTTTTGGAGCCCACATGTAGCTGTACTTAGATACTAGGTACTACACCTGGCTCTGCTCTCAGGGATCACTTCTGGAGGGGTTCAGGGAACCATCAGGGGTGCTGGGGATAGGATCTGGGTTGGCTATGTGCAAGGCAAGTGCCCTGCCTGCTATGCTATCGATCCGGCCCATATAACTGTTGTCGATTTAAACAGCCACATGTGTCTAGCGGCTGCTGTACTTGGCATACATCAGTCCAAGGGGGAAATGACAACATGCCTGCTGAGATTTATGCAGGTGAAAATGAGAGGCAGAGAGCAGGAAAAGACTTGCCCAAGGGCATACAGCATCCGCTGTCTCTGAATCTTAGCAGGAACGCGTGGGAAAGCCACGCTCTCTCTTTCCCTAGCCCCCCAAAGCTGGCCAGAGCTGGGACCCGTGTGGAAGCTGTGTAGAGGGCCATAATCGCCTTCCCCATTTTTGGTAGAAAGAGTTTCCCCTGCCAAACTCACAGCATCTTCATTCACTACCTGAATCCGGCTCATTCTCAGACTTCCGGGAATGTTTCGTTGGCACAGCCAAGAGATATTAACTGCATCACTGTCATTGTCATCCCGGTGCTCATCGATTTGCTTGAGCGGGCACCAGTAACGTCTCCATTGTGAGACTTGTTGTTACTGTTTTTGGCATATTGAATACGCCATGGGTAGCTTGCCAGGCTCTGCCGGGCAGGCGAGATACTCTCAGTAGCTTGCCGGGCTCTCCGAGAGGGGCGGAGGAATCGAACCCGGGTCATCAGCTGTATGCAAGGCAAACATCCTACCCACCATGTTATCGCTCCAGCCCGACAAGAGATATTCGAGGAATTAAAGTCCTTTGCCAACACTGAGCAGTGATCTGTTCTTTGAATCAAGAACCTACCCCCGTCCTCCATTCCAGGACTCCTCTTCCCGTCACCATACTCAGATCAGTTATCAGAATATCAGAATGAGCCCCCACCTGCTCCGGCTAGTTTCTTACCTTTGAAGATCCCCGGTTGTCTCTGCAGGTGGGGAGAGAAGGAAGACGAGGTCCGCCTCCCTGCAGGGGTAAATGCCAGGCTATGAAACTCGGGGGGTGGAAACCAGCACAGCTCTCCCTCCCCCTGGCTCCCCTAAACTTGCAGAGAAAGCCGGTGGATATTTGTTTGGCTGGCTTTGCTTTCTGTTTCGGACCACAGCTAGCCTTGCCGGAGTGTAATCCCAGGATGGTGCTGGAGGCACCGTGAGATGCCAGGGCTCACACCCGGGACCTCCTAGCATACAAATAGGCATTCTATTCCTTGGCACCATATCCCCAGGCAAAAGCTGATTTTTTTTTTTGTGTTGGCAGAGAAATGATTGAACAGGCAAGAGAACTCCAAGTCTGTAAAATTGCGACTTCCTCCTTACTTGATAAACTATGAGTGTTTTTAAGAGGTCAGGGAAGCAATTCTGACCACATCGATCATTGAAGTTTTCCCCGCTGAGAGTTTTTCTAGGAGTCTAACCATTGTTTCGGGATTAGGAGCCGGGCACTTGACCTGGCGTAGACAAAACCCAGCGTTGTGCGTTCAGCACCGTGGAGAGCGACACCCCTCCCCCGCCCCTTGCTCATCTCTTCCTCCGTCACTTTGCTGGACTTAACGCTCCTCCTCTCATTTTTACCATGTCCTCATGGTTTGTGCCATGCTGTGGGCTAGGCCTTAGAGGGACCAGGGAAACATAGATGCGGTGGAGCTGGCAGTCTTGGGTCGCCCTCTGCCCCCCTCTGCCCCTCTCCCTTCTCTTTTTTCTCAGGACCTTGGAGACCAGGATCTCACCCTCGCTCACCTGACCTGCAGCATCCTTACGGCAGGGCACGTGACTGCCACCTTTGTCAAGACGAGCAGGGTGGCCACCGAGACATCATTGCGGCTCAGGCTGCGTGTGGGGTAGAGGCGTCAGGGGGATTTCCTCTCCCAGGGCGCCCCCCGGCTCCTGCTGTTCTCCGAGGGAGGAAGACCCTGGAAAGGCTACCTACTCGAGCTTCCGGAGGCGTGGCAGAGCCAGGAGCCCCTTCACGATGTCCATCACCTTCTCCTTGAGCTGGTTGTCCTGAAAGCTGTGGGGAGGTTGAGGTTCTGTCCCTCGGACCCAGGGGTGGGCCACTTGGAAGCCCCAGTTCACATGCTGGTGGCCGAGTGACAGGCATGCCCACCCTCAAGCAGAGGACACAAGGTGAGGGCCCAGAACAAGCGGGTGACCTGCCCCGCGGTACCCAGCAGGGACAGTTAGGAGGAGAGGTCTCTGTTGGCTTCCCTTCTTCTTTCTGTCCCTTCCTTTCTTTCTCCCCCACCCCTCTTCTTTCTTTCTTTATTTCTTTCCTTCTTTCTTTCTCCTCTCCTCTCCTCTCCTCTCCTCTCCTCTCCTCTCCTCTCCTCTCCTCTCCTCTCCTCTCCTCTCCTTGTTTTTCAGCCACAGCCAGCAGTGCTCAGGGGTTGCTTCTGACTTTACCCTCAAGAATTACTCCTGGCGGGGCTGGAGCGATAGCACAGCGGGTAGGGCGTTTGCCTTGCACGCGGCCGACCCGGGTTCGATCCCCGGCATCCCATATGGTCCCCCAAGCACCGCCAGGAGTAGTTCCTGAGTGCAAAGCCTGGAGTAACCCCTGAGCATCACTGGGTGTGACCCAAAAAGCAAAAAAAAAAAAAAAAAAAGAATTACTCCTGGCAAGACTCAGGGGAAAATAAGCAGTGCTGGGAATCAAACCCGGGTCGACCTCTCCTCTTTGAGACTCCCTAAAGAATTCCTACACAGAGCCTGATGGAATATTCCAACTCCAGTCCAGACCCCAGGGCTCTCCAGGACCTGGCCAGTGGCTCGGCCCTGCAGCCCTCAATCCCTCCCGATGGTCACTCACCAGATCTCTTCCAGCTGTGGACAGAGGAGCAAGGCCTCCAACAGCCAACCGATGCCACAGGCAGTGATCTTACTTCCGGACAGCCTACAGGGCCGGCACAGAGGGCAGGTGTGGGAGGAGGCTGGTCAGGGGCCCGCCCTAGTCCCGGCTAAGAGCAGGGAGGGGCGATCCAGGCACCCCTGGCTTTTCAGCCCCCCGACTCCAAACCCCGGCTCACCGCAGCTTCCTCAGGCTCCCCATGGTCGGCAAAGTCCTGGAGAGGGCTTTGGCGAAGACGTCCCCGCACCTCCTGCTCTGAAAGCTGTTGTGGAAAGAGGCAGAGTGACAGGGGGTCGCTGTGGGGCCGGGCTGGGCCCCAGGCCCTGCTCTGAAGGGTAGAGGTAATCACAGCCGTGACGGCAGACAGCCGTCGTCATCACGGTACTGACCGTCCCAGTAGCAGCAACGCTTACACGGCAGAGACAGAAACTTGTCCCTCAAACTTCCAACCTGCCTGATTGTACAGGCACGGAGCTGAAGCAGGAAGCTGCTCCTTTCCCAGCCAGAGATGGAGGTGCTCAGCCTCCCTTAGAGCTGGCGTGCCCACAAGGCGTCTGGGACGGAGCATTGCTAACCACACAGTCCGGGCTCACCCACGCCTTATCGTTTCCAGAGCCCGGAGGTGCCTGACGTGGTCCACGCAGCTCAGTGCCCGAGGAGGAGAGGCAGCAGCCGGAGAAAGGCCCCAAGTCCCTCCTGACCACCCGGGGCTGAGCCACAATCCTGACCCCTGGATGCCCCCCTCCCCTCTGAGCCATCCGACCCTGTCCTGGGGGGTGAGGCCTGTGTTCCTGTCGCAACACCTCCTGGCTAGCCCTGAATGAGACTGGCTGGACTCCAGGTGCAGTGCTCAGCCGTCTCTTTTTGCCCGCAAGCTCTTCTCACTTCACAACCAATAACTCTGTCTTTGTTTTCCCGGTTTTGGAGCCACAACTGGTGTGTTCAGAGCTTCCTCCCGGCTCTGTGCTCAGGAGTCACTCCTGGTGGGACCTGGGGGACCCCAAGTGGTGCTGGGGATCGTTGCAAGGCCACAATGACTGAGGACCACGTGCCAGGGAAGCCCCTCAGCCCCTGCACCGTCTCTGTGGCCCACTTCACAATGCCTCGACGATGCATTCCGGCTACTGAACGGGGTGAGGAAATAGGTCGGGAGCGTCAATGACCTTCCAGCTCCCACCACGCCAACAGGACCACACAGCTCAGGGGGACTCAGGCTGAGCCAGGCGGAGACAGGAAGCCACGGCGGGGGCCACAGGGATGACGCAAAGGGCTGGGCCCTGGCTTGGCATGTGCTGGTGGAGGCGGGGGAGGGGGCTGGGGGGACTCCCGGCACTGAGTGATCCTCTAAGCAGCAACCTGGGAGTACCCCTTGAGTACTGCCAGGTGTGCCCCCCCAAAAAAAATAAATAAAAATTAAGTCAGAAGAGGCTGGAGAGATCAGACAGGAGCTCGGGCACTGGCCTTGCAGGTGGTCACCCCGGTTCAAGCCCCCGGCACCACAGGTGGTCCCCCTGAGCACTGCCAGGGATGAATCCCGAGTGCAGAGCCAGGAAGGGCCCTGAGCACCCCTGGATATGACGGCCCGAGCCCAGAATAAACTAATAAAGCCAGAAGCTCCCACGAGAGATGCACCCAACTGGACCCCGAGGTGCAGCCAATGAGTGACGCTCACTCACTGTGCCCAGAGGTCAGGGGTCATGGAAGCTCCTCTCTGTTGTAACATTCCACGGACCAACCTCTGCTCACCCCCAGTCCCACTTCCCCGTAGCCTCCCCTGGCCTCCCGTGCCCTTGCTCTCACCTCAGACACTCTATCTGCCCGCAGCCTGCCAGGGCCTCGGGGCTGCAGGGCTCCAGGGGGCAGCCCTCAAACTCCAGGTGGATGCGTTCTTCCCTGTGCCCCAGGACATTGGTCACGGCAGCCAGGTCGCCGTAGGTGAGCGGGAAATTATGGAAGGGCAGATGACGGGGGAAGTTCCGGGCGCTGAAGCCGGCCAGCTCGGGCTCCTGCGTCTCCCCGATGCAGCGACAGAGCTCGACCACCTTGGGGCCCGTGAGCTTGCGGGCGGCCAAGTTCCTCAGCACCTGCACCACGGCCGCCTGCCTGGCGCCCAGCCACGCCTCGTCCCTCTGGGCCAGGTGGCTGAGGAAGGGCCGGCAAGAAGGGGCGGCCAGGCCCGCCAGGAAGGTGGGGAGGGTGTCCGAGAGGCGCGGGCTGGCCGCAGTCCTGAGCACCCAGCGGGAGGAGAGGGCCACGTGGCGGGCCAGCGTCTCTTTGTCCACAGCGGCACTGGCCATCAGGTACAGGGCAGCGAAGAACTCCTGCAGGCTGAGGGAGGCGAAGGCACAGCTGGTCTCCTGGCCTCCTGGGCCTGGGGTCAGCAGGCCGTGGGCATCCCCGAAAGCCATCACAGGTGGACGGGCGTCTCTGGCGGAGAAGATGACCTTCCCAGCCTCCAGGCCCCTGAGGGCCACCTCGCCCAGGCCCAGCAGGGCGTCAGCGGGCAGTGGCCGCTCAGGGCTGAGGAGGAGCACCAGCCGAAGGTACATCTGCGTGACCGTGGGCGGGAGGGCGGCCGAGGGGCCCCCGGAGCCGCCGGGGGGCGGGTGGCAGAGGCAGAGGCAGGCGAGCTGGCAGAGGGCGGGGACGGCACACATGCCCCGGACATGCCCGCCGGCCCGCAGCACGGACAGGGCCGCCTCCCGGGCCGCCTGGTCACCGAAGAAGCGGCCCACGTACTCGTCCATCCGGGGCCCGTCGAAGCCCCACACGTGGACCAGGACCGCCTCCTTGGGCAGGCAGGCGGGCAGCTTCCCCGGGCGCGAGGTGGCCAGCACCCGGCAGCCGGGCAGGAGGGTGCCCTGGCAGAGGCCCGAGAAGAGGGCGAGGGCGGAGCCGGGGGCCTCGGGGCCGGCCTGCAGGGCCTGGTCCAGCCCATCGAAGATGAGCAGGACGCCCTCCGCCCGCTTCTCCAGGAGCCGCAGCACCGCGCCCATGTCCGCCTCGGCGGGGCCCGGGGCCGCGTCCAGCAGGAGCCGGGACAGCGTCAGCGGCCGGGGGAGCAGGTTGAGCAGGCGGAACTCCAGCAGGAACACGGCCTGGAAGCGAGGCAGCTGCCCCTCCGCCCACATGCGGCACAGCTGCCGGGCCAGGGTGGTCTTGCCCATGCCCGCCTGGCCCAGGAGCACGGTCACCCGCGGGCCCTGGCCGGTCCTGGCGGGGAAGAGGTCCTGGAGGCCGCCGCGGGGGCCGTCTTCCGTCAGGGGCCCCCCGGGAGCCTCCTGAGAGTCCAGGGCCGCCGTGGCCCGGCTCCACTGCAGGATCGGGGGGACGTAGACGCGCTGGGGGGCGGGGGCCCACCGGGGCCCGGGGACGTCGGCTGTGTAGCGCTGCTGGGCAGAGGTCCTCAGCCGCTGCAGGTAGCTGCCGGCCCACTCTGCGGGAGCAGGGAGAGGGGGTGAGGGCGAGAGGGCCCCCCCGGAAGCCCGGAGCCCCAGCTGCACGTTGGGGGGCTGGAGTGGGTGAAGGGCACACAGGGGGCTCCCGTGCCTCGGGGTTCCGAGAAAGCACCCCGTCTTCTGGGGCATGGGCCTGCCCTCCCTTAGCGGGCGCTGGACGCTTTGGCACCAGCAGGGGGGAATGCAGGGACTCTGTTCAGAATGGGGGGAGGGGACAGAGGCACTTCCTTCCAACAGCTGTTTAGGGAGTGCTCTTGCTGCTTTGGTTTGGGGGCACACCCAGCTGTGCCCGGGGCAGACTCCTGGCTCTGTGCTCAGGGTTCACTCCTGGCAGGGCTCAGACGGCTTATATGTGGTGCTGAGGATCAAACTGGGGCCGACTGTGTCCCTGTCCTAGCTCCCCTTTCAACATCTTTTTTTTTTTTTTTTTTTGCATTTTGGGCCACACCCGGCGATGCACAGAGGTTACTCCTGGCGGTGCTCAGGGGACCATATGGGATGCTGTGAATCGAACCCAGGTCAGCCGAGTGCAAGGCAAACGCCCTTCCCGCTGTGCTATTGCTCCAGCCCCTCCCCTTTCAACATCTTTTTGCTTGTCTGTCTGTCTGTTTGTTTGTTTGTTCTGGGGCCACACCCGGCGGGGCTCAGGACTTGCTCCTGGCCCTGCACTCCGGGATCTGTCCTGGTACTGCTCGGAGGACCATGTGGAGTGACAGAGGTAGAACCCGGGTCAGTCACGTGCAAGGCCAGCACCTTACCCGCTGTACTATCACTCCGGCCCCAGGAACCACTTTTCACTGAGGGCTGAGCACCTTCTGAGGCCACCAGTGGGGGCCCCTGTGAACCTCCCTGAGGTTGTGGCCTCTTTTACACAGTTGTGGCTCCCTGGGCCAGCCTGGGGGTGGGGTGGGGGGTTTCTGGCTTGAAAGCAGGGGTCACTAGCCCTATGTCGCCCTGTGAGCCGTGGAGGGGGCTCTACCTGTCCTTAGGCTGGCTGTCGGGGTGGGGGACAGGCCTGACACCAGGAGGGGACATTCTCAGCCTCAGGCCTCGTGAGTACCTTTGCCCCAGGAGGTCCCTTGTGACCTGTCAGGGGGCCGGGGGGGCCCTTCACACCCAAGCCAGCTCCTCCTTGCCCAGCTGGGACTCCTGGTCCTTCCCTCCTGGGAACCGTCAGGACAAGAGTCACCGGCACCTGGAGGCTTGTCAGCAGGGGCACCAAGGCCAGGAGCCGAGTCCTGTGCCAAGGCCACCCTATATCCCGGCTTCTCCCCACTGGTACCCACCGAGCTGCTGCTTCCTGCTCTGCTTCTTGGGGGGCGACATCCCACAGGTCTGGTGGCGACGCTTGAGGCCTGGAAACAGGAAGGGCTGGGCTGAGGGGGGTCCCCAAGGCCTTTGGGGAGCTCCGTCCACAGACATGCTGCAGACAGACACAGGCATCCACACTGGAGCCGAGTGGAGGCGGGCAGCGGGCACAGAGCCCAGCGCCAGCTCCTGTCTACACGAGGGTCCTGGGCTGGGAAGAGAACGGTCTCCGGGCTGAAGATTTCCTGTCCCGGAGAAGCCCTCAGGGAGGCTGAGACAACGAGCCAGCTCGGTCAAGGCCAGTGCCGGTGGGGAAAATCCATCTCCCCGCAGGTGTGGCCAGGCCCGCACCTTCTCCTGGTGCCAGTCCCATCACCCACTGCCTCCGCCACCGGCCCTCCCGTCCCTTCACGGTTCCTCTCTGGGGCCTGGGTTTCCGCCGGTCACTTCAATGCCCTTCTGGAAGAGGCTGGCAGAGGAAGGGAGGGAGGAAGGGAATCGAGAAGAGGGGCCGGAGTGATAGGACAGCGGGGAGGGCACCCACCTTACACACGGCCAACCCAGGTTCATTCCTGGCACCCCCCCCCCCGTGTGGTTCCCGGAGCACTTCCAGCCGTGACCCCTGAGAGCTGAGCCAGGAGAGAGCCCTGAGCATCACCAGGCGTGGCCCCCATCCCCCCTCAAAAAAAAAAAAAAAGAAATTGAGAAAGGAGAGGGAAGGGGGAAAGAGCATTTGTGGAAGCAACATAAGAAGTAAAGTGGGGCGGGGCTGGAGCGATAGCACAGCGGGTAGGGCGTTTGCCTTGCACGCGGCTGACCCGGGTTCGATTCCCAGCATCCCATATGGTCTCCTGAGCACCGCCAGGGGTAATTCCTGAGTGCAGGGCCAGGAGTAACCCCTGTGCAATGCCAGGTGTGACCCAAAAAGAAAAAAAAAAGTAAAGCGGGGAGACTTGGCAGTGAATCCTGGAAGATAGCAGCTCACTGGAGATCTCTCCGGACCCCAGACCCCGGACCCCATGCCAAGCTGATTCCACCAGGCGCCTCAGATAGAGCAGGTGTCCTCTCCACCCACTCCAGAGGAACCCCTGGTGGCCACAGACTTCCAGAAGAAAAACTTCCAGGTACACAGGAACAGGCCCTGAAGACGCCAGGCCACATGGTGGTGGCAAGTGGACAGTTGGTCCCTTCCCGTCTCCCTGCCCCTCAGGGTCCTGGCTGTCACACCCCCGAACTGCCTCCAGGTGACTTTTTTTTTTCTTTTCAGGTCACACCCAGCGATGCACAGAGGTTACTCCTGGCTCTGCACTCAGGAATTACTCCTGGCGGTGCTCAGGGGACCACATGGGATGCTGGGAATCGAACTTGGGTCGGCTGCATGCAAAGCAAACGCCCTACCCACTGTGCTATCCCTCCAGCTCCTCCAGGCGACATTTAGGCACGTCAAGGCCTTGATCCAGAGACTCCCAAATGAATCTCAAAATGGATTAGCCCCCTACAGAGATGTCTCCGGACCCCAGTGATTTACAAGTTTAGAATTCCAGGACCGCGTGGCTGTGAAGTCTGCCGGGCTTCATGATATTCATAATAAGCAATGGAAAATAAATTATCTAGCATCTGCCTGTGGCAAGCAGGCTTGAGTGGTGGTGGGGAAATTTGAAATAATGATGGTGGAAAGGTGTAATGGTAGGATTGGTGTTGAAATATTGCATGGAATTAATCAATGTGAACAACCTTATGAAAATAAAATTTAAAAATAAAAATAATGGATAGCTATTAAAGATGGAAAAGTTAAAAAAAGAAGAAGAAGAAGAGGAGGAGGAGGAGGAGAGGAAGAGGACGAGGAGGAGGAAGAGGAGGAAGAGGAGGAGAAGAGGAAGAGGAAGAAGGAGAAGAAGGAGAGGAAGGAGAGAAAGAAGGAGGAGGAGGAGGAGGAGGAGGAGAAGGAGAAGAAGAAGAAGAAGAAGAAGAAGAAGAAGAAGAAGAAGAAGAAGAAGAAGAAGAAGAAGGAGGAGGAGGAGGAGGAGGAGGAGGAAGAGGAGGAGGAAGAGGAGGAGGAGGGCTGGAGCGATAGCACAGCGGGTAGGGCGTTTGCCTTGCACGCGGCCGACCTGGGTTCAAATCCCAGCATCCCATATGGTCCCCTGAGCACGGCCAGGGGTAATTCCTGAGTGCAGAGCCAGGAGTAACCCCTGTGCATCGCCAGGTGTGACCCAAAAAGCAAAAAAAAAAAAAAAAGAAGAAGAAGAAGAGAGAAGGAGGGAGAAGGAGGAGGAGGGGGAGGTGGGGGAGGAGGGGGAGATGAAGGAGAAGATGGAGAAGGAGAAGGAGAAGGAAGGAAAAGGAGAAGGAGAAGAAGAAGAAGAAGAAGAAGAAGAAGAAGAAGAAGAAGAAGAAGAAGAAGAAGAAGAGAGAAGGAGGGAGAAGGAAGAGGAGGGGGAGGTGGGGGAGGAGAAGGAGATGAAGGAGAAGATGGAGAAGGAGAAGGAGAAGGAAGGAGAAGGAGAAGGAGAAGAAGAAGAAGAAGAGAGAAGGAGGGAGAAGGAGGAGGTGGGGGAGGAGGAGGAGATGAAGGAGAAGAAGGAGAAGGAGAAGGAAGGAGAAGGAGAAGGAGAAGAAGAAGAAGAAGAAGAAGAAGAAGAAGAAGAAGAAGAAGAAGAAGAAGAAGAAGAAGAAGAAGAAGAAGAAGAAGAAGAAGAGAGAAGGAGGAGGAGGGGGAGGAGGGGGAGGAGGAGGAGGAAATGAAGGAGAAGATGGAGAAGGAGAAGGAGAAGGAGAAGGAGAAGGAGAAGGAGAAGGAGAAGGAGAAGGAGAAGGAGAAGGAGAAGGAGAAGGAGAAGGAGAAGGAGGAGCAGCACAATTCAAGGGCTTCTGCTGCTGCACACTCAAGCCATTTTCCACTGGCAGTCTCTTCCAGAAGAACGGGGAGCAGGGCCTTGAAGGGGGTCCCTGGGCGTGCGTGTGGGGTGCAGCACAAGGCAGGAGGCTCGGCTGCGGACAGGGCTCAGTGGCCCCGCGGCAAACCTGCAGCGTCTCTGACAAAGGTCCCCACACTGCGGGGCCGGGGATGTGGCTGAGGGAGAGAAAGCTCAGGCCACAGTTCCCGCCGAGGAGGGACACAGGGAGGCCACTTCCCAGAAACAGGAAGCCAAAGGGAGGTGACGGGCTGGGGGGCAGCGGGGGGGAGGGCGCATAGTCTGGCACATGATTCTCCCCTTCATCTGCCCGGGACCCCCTTCTGATCCTGGTTCCTTCCCTGAACCCCCGTCCCACCACGCCCCTCCCCGTTCACGCGACTAGCGCCTGTGGCCCCCCTGGAGTGCCCCTGGGGGTGGCCCTGGTGGAGACGGGCTTGTCTCTCGGGCTTGTCTCGCGTCCGTGGAGTCTCCGCGTGACAGGGAGCAGGAGCCCTGCGCAGGGACAGGGTGAGGTTGCACAGGCACGTTGAGTTGATGGAAAACCAGAACCGTCCACTTTGGGGAAACGGTAACAAGGTAACGAGTTGCTATTCTGTTGGACTTTGCCACAATTACAAAAAAAGGGAAGGGAGCAGGGTGCTGAGTTTGCTCGGGGGTGGAGGTGGGCCCCACCAGTGACGTGGCCAGCACTGATGCCTACTCGGAAAGTCAGTCAGAGGCTGACCCTGAGTGTGGGGTGCCTGGCCCAGGTGTCTGTGTCCTGACAGGGGACTGAGCCAAGGCATGGGGTGGCGGCTGGGCCACAAGGACCAGCAGCTTAGGGATGGGGAAGTCAAAGGCAGCATCTCCCAGTGAAGCCAGCGACGGAGGCCTGATGACGCTTCTAGAAGTTTCCACCCCAGACCCCCGGGTTTGCGAGCCAGGAAAGGCTGTTGTAGCCTGGCAAGGCCCAGAAGTCCAGGGTGGGTACTTGGAGGAGGATGGGGCTGGGGGCAGCTGGGGACAGTGGGAACTCCCCCGTCAGCCTGCGCTGGGTTTGAGGTGGGGTCTAGTGCACACACCCCTGCCGCCCCCGCCCCTCCCCCCCAGCCCCCAGCCTCACCAGCGTGGAGCTGAGAGTCATATGAACTCTCTTCCTCCGCCTCCTCTCCATGGGGCTCCCCTGAAAGACAAGATCAGTGCAGCGGGCTGCGGGACGGTGGGCTCCGGCGAGGGTGGGGCGGGGGCAAGGGGGGAAGGACGGGGACTCTCGACGCGTGTGGCGGCGGGCTTATACACCCAGAGGTGGCGTGTGAGCACGCAGAGGTGCGTATGCATGCCTGCACGTGTGTACAGGCGTGCACAGCACGCGCGGGTGTCGAAGCCCAGGTGAGCACGCCGAGCGCGCGCCCCTCTGCGGGTGCCCCCCACGCGGTGGAAGCAAGAGGCGCCCCCCAAAATGCCTGCCGCGCCGAGCTCATGGCCCCTGCCCCTCTCGAGAATCAAGGTCCCGACCAGAGCCCGGGGGGGTGGGGGGGGGAGAGAGAGAGAGAGAGAGAGCGAGCCCTCTCGGACTTCCGGGGCTCCTTCCTGGCTGGAAGGAACCACCTGGAACCCTGGTCCCCGGGTACCTGGGCGGGGTAACGGGGAGGGAGCCCCGGCCCTCCGCCACCCCGAATCTCCAGCCCATGTTGCAATAGGGTGTGTGCTGCGGGACACGCGCCCTGCACTTCGCACGCCCTCTGTGGGACTCCGACTCCGGGCCCTGACCCTCCCTGGGCCCTCCTGGGGCACCCCCTCCCCGGGCCCCCCTCCCCGCCCCGCCCTTACCCTCCTCGTGGCCCCAGGTGCTCAGCAGCGGCACCTCCAGGTCCAGCGGCAGGTTCAGCTCCATGCACACGCAGTGGATGAACCTCTTCCAGGTGTCGGGGCCGCGGGTGTACAGCCGCCGCAGCTGCAGAGAGACCCTCCCCGCGGGGTCCGCGCCCTGGTCTCCGCAGCCCGGGTCAGCGTCGGGGACGAAGGCCCGCACCTTGCGGTCTAGCCATTCCGGGTGCTGGCTGAGCAGCTGCACGATGCGGTCCCACTGGTTCCTGGCGTCCAGCTGGAGGCTGAGGCGGGGGGGCGGGCAGAGGGCGGGGTCAGGGGGGGACAGGTGAGAGGGGCCAGGAGGCCCGCGACCCGGAAGCAGTCAGGGATCTTCCAGACCAGGCGCCTCTCAGGGGCCTCAGAGCCTCTGCCTGGTGGTGCTGGCCAGGATGGGTCTCCCGCCCCGACCCCACCGTCAGGCCGCCCGTGTCTCGCCCGGGAACGGCCCTGCTTGTCCCTCTGCACGATGCGCTCTTCACCCCCGAGGGTGCTTTGTCCTTGCTTCCGGGGCCCAGGGTGCTGCGCTCAGAGCTCTATTCACGGCCGACGGTGGATTGTTCCCTCAAGTCTATGCCCCCCTTCTCCCCTCCGAATAGGCCTGGATCAGAGGGCATCTGGGGTCCACTCTCCTTCCCAGCCTCCCCTGCAGCTAGGCGAGACCCCGTCACTCAGTTTGGCCAGGGGAACGGGCGTCAACGTGTTCTACCGCTCTCTTGGCTTCTTCCTGTTGGCTGGGAGGAGGGCGTGACGGCTGGCACTGGGCAGCCGTTGCGGGTCAGGAGGTGAGCACACCAAACTGTCCAGGTGCCTGACTCTGACCCTGGACTTCGGTGACATGATAAGGAATCTCGGGTTCCAACGTGCTAACCCACCCAGCCTGGGGGCTGTCTGCTACTCATGGAGAAACTCAGTCCTGGCTAATGGAAACCACAGCCTCTGTTTAAGTAAAACTTCCCCTTCCTAGACGGGAATTCTCAAACCACCTGCTGGTAGGAGCAACAGAAGGAAAGGTGGGGCATGGCCAGGACCAGAGCTAACAGGGCAGAGTTGGTTAGCTCTGCGGCAACGAGGGGTGCACGGGCGGGAGAGGCAGGTGGCCAAGGAGGACGTGGGGGAGGGCAGTGAAGGGCTGTGTGGGGGATGGGCAGGGAGGGCCGTGGGGGATGGGCAGGGAGGGCCGTGGGGGATGGGCAGGGAGGGCCGTGGGGGAGGGGCAGGGAGGGCTAAGGGGGGGCAGGGAGGGCTGTGGGGTGGGCAGGAAGGGCTGTGGGGGGTGGGCAGGGAGGGATTGGGGGAGGGGCAGGGAGGACTGTGGGGAGGGGCAGGGAGGGCTGTGGGGGGTGGGCAGGGAGGGATTGGGGGAGGGGCAGGAAGGGCTGTGGGGGTGGGCAGGGAGGGCTGTGGGGGAGGGGCAGGGAGGGCTAAGGGGGGCAGGGAGGGCTGTGGGGAGGGGAGCCATCCTTACTTGGCCTCCTGGCTCATTGTCGATGTCCAGGGTCACAGCGAGGGGCCTCCCGGAGTCCCTGCCCTGAGCTGGCCGCAGGCTGCTCCCATGGCGCAGGCCCTAGGAGAGGAGCAACAGGATCCTCCAGGCCCTGTTCCACGGACGGCCCAGAGACCCCTCCGGGGCCGACCCCGGCCGGCCCACCTCCGCTCCTCCCGCCCGCTTTGCCCACTCCAGGCCCCACGTGCCCCCTGCCACCCCGGCCCGGGGGCTCGGCTCCTCCCTCCATTAGAGTGTTCCCAGAGCGGGGTCTCAGCGGCCCGTCGCAGGGAGCCCGGTTATGAGTTTATTCCCGGAACCCCTCATCCCCACGGCCACGGGCCGCTTCCCGTCCCGACAGAACGCCCAGGGTCAGGGCGGGCCGTCTCTGCCCCTAGGTGTATTATAAAGCCGCTTTCAAGCATCCAGAACGTTCTCCTTGGCGCGATGCCGGAGGCCTGCCTGGCATCAGTGCTGCCCGACGCCTGGCTCGCAACCAAACCAGCACGGGGGCCCGGGGGGGAGGGGAGCAAGGCGGCTGAAGGCCGGCGAGGACAGGCCGAAGCTGCGGTGGCATGTGGACCGTCCCTAGGGGGAGGTCCCGGCCCAGGTCTCGGGGCTGGCGGGAACTGGCCTGACAGGCAGGGGCTGTGCCAGGCCTGGGGGGTCCTGGGTGCGGCTCCTCTCAGAGCTGCTTCGGGGAGGCCGCGCAGGCTTGGGAGGCGGGAGACCCTGATTCCTTCCTGGGCCTGGTCCCGGGCTGAGCACCCAACAGCCAAGCCCCAAACTGCCTAGGCAAGGGTCCCTAGGGGGGAGCCCCGGGGAGCACTGCTGGGGAGTACTGCTGGGGAGCCCTTTCCAAACAAAGCAGAACAAAAAGATAAAACAAAACTGTCCACTTCGAATACAGGAAATGCAGGGGTGGAGCGGGGCCGGGTGAAGCCAGGCCAGGCTGGCAGCTGCTCCCGCCCTAGGGGAGCCCGAGTCCGGGGTGGGGTGGCCGGGGACATCCTGGGCAAGGCGGTGGGGTTGGGGAGGGCCCTGAGCAGCCCTGATTCTCCTCTCCCCTCCCCTCCTTTTCTCTTCCCTCTCCTCTCCCTTTCCCTCCTCTCCACTCTCTCCTCTCCTCTCCCCTCCTCCCCTCTCCTCTCCCCTCCTTTCTTCTTCTCCCCTCCCCTCCCCTCCCCTCCCCTGATCACCTTGGGTGATGCTGAGGGTGCACAGAGGACCCCCTAGGCCCTGGGGGAGACACGCTGTATGAGTGACTATGAGTGACGCAGGCGACACAGTTGTAAGACAGCCGGAGTCCCCGCAGCAGAGTGGCTTGACCACAGAGAGTGAAAGGGAGCCTCTCCATCGGGGAAGGTGGACGGCGCCAGGATGTGGTCGCAGAGCTGAGCACAGTGTAGAGCACCTGCCCCTCTCTCTGAGGCCCTGCCACCTTGGCCTTGAGGTTCCCCGCCGGGCACCCCTCCCCCACTGTGAAAGGCACTGTGGGCTTGGAGAGCTCAGCCAGAGCAGCGTATTCCGAGCATGTCCCGACCTGACGCTGGCCCCGGCCCACCAGGACCCGCTGGACTCCGGATTTCCGGGACAGGGGACCCAGTGCCCGCCCTCTGCCCACCCAGTGCGGCTCTGTCAGATCCCTCCACCTCTTGGGATCTTTCCATCTCATCTCAAGATGGAGACAGTGCTCCAGGCCTGCATTGTTCCAATGTGCGTGTGTGCATGCATGCGTGCATGTGTGTGTGTGTGTACGTGTGTGCATGTGCATTTCCAGGGTTTGAACCCAGGGTTTCACACATGTAAGGCAGCCACCTCACCACAGAGCCCTATTCCTGGCCCCCAACACTTCTCAAAAAGATCAAACTTGGCAAGTTAAAATCGCTTACATTCATCTTCTACTTTTGTGTATATGGGGCACTGCTCTTAAACAGTGCTCAGGAGGCCCCCGGAGGTGGTGGTTCAGGGTGAGGCCCCGAGGATGCAGTGCTGCTCAGACCATGAGGTGCCAAGGAACCTCCTGGGCCACCCCAGGGTGATCAGGGGCCCTGTGTGGTGCTGGGGATTAAACTAGGACTGGCTGTGTTTAGTCTCTGCCCTCTCTCTCTGGCCCGTGTTTTTTTTTTTTTTTTGGATCACACCCGGCGATGCACAGGGGTTTCTTCCTGGCTCTGCACTCAGGAATTATCCCTGGTGGTGCTCAGGGGACCATATGGGATTCTGGGAATTGAACCCGGGTCGGCCACGTGCAAGGCAAACGCCCTATCCACTGTGCTATTGCTCCAGCTCCTCTGGCCCGTGTTTTAATGAACTTTTGGCAATTTATGCTTGTTGAGAAAATGGTTCACTTTGTCAAGAATGTTCAAATTTCATACAGGACCCAACTGTATTTTCTTTTCCTTCTTTCCTTCTTTCCTTCTTTCCTTCTTTCCTTCCTTCCTTCCTTCCTTCCTTCCTTCCTTCCTTCCTTCCTTCCTTCCTTCCTTCCTTCCTTCCTTCCTTCCATCCTTCCTTTCTTCCTTTTTATTTGGGAGTATCACAACCAGTGATGCTCAGAGGGTTACTCCTGCCTCTGCACTCAGGAATTATTCCTGGCAGTGCTTGGGGGAGCACATGGGTGCTGTGCTTGGGATTGAACCCAGGTCAGCTGCATGCAAGGCAAATGCCCTACCCGCTGCATTATCGCTCCACAATCCCCCCCACCACTGTATTTTCTTGTACTTGTCTTCATATTTAATTCAACTTCTGAATTAATTCACTAAATAATTCCATTATCATTTTATCCTTATGAGACTTGCCAGCACTTGGCATTTATTTCCTTCTTTTTTCAAGTTTTTGGGCCAGCTTGGGGACTATGTGGGATATCAGAGCTAGAACCCGGGTCGGCCACGTACAAGACAAGCTCCCTACCTGTTGTATTATCTCTCAGCCCCCAGACATCACCTTTTAAATATATGAAAAAATGACTGCACATGGGTGAGAAAAAGGAAAAAAGACCTGATAGGAAAGAGAACGGGTGGGGGTGTCCTGGGTGATAGTATAGCAGGTAGGGCATTTCTCCTATGTGGCTGACCTGGGGTCGACTCCCATAACCCCATTTGGTCCCTGGAGCCCGACCCAGGAGTAAGTAAGCTCTGAGCACCTTTGGGTGTGCCTCTACCCTGAAGGAAGGGGGAAAGAGGAAAGAGAAATCGCACAGAGCTCCGGGGCCCGCTCTGCACTGCACGCAGCTGAGCCTGGTCTGAGTTTGAGTCTCAGAACCACAAAGGACTCCAGAGCACTGCCAGGAGGGAGCCGGAGCCCCCCCAGGAGGGGGTGATGAGCACCTCTGTTTGCTTCTTTCCCCCTTACGAAAGGGAAAGGCAAACGGGAAGCGTGTGCAGCAGAGAAAAGGTGAAAAGATGCTCAATTCACAGGAAATGCTACAACGATCAAAGATGCAGCAGTGCGCCTCTCACACAGGCCCTTACAGAGCCGAGCTCGGGAAAGCAGCTGACACGCCGCGAGGAGGGCAGGAACAGAAGCGCCTTTATCTGCCGAATGGCAAACGCCCGAGACCCAAACCAGGCAGCTCCGCACGCGTGTTTGCCTGTGGGATAGGTTCTTACCCTTATCTCTGTTTGTTTGGGGACCACACCTGCCAGTGCTCAGGGCTTACTCCAGGCTCTGTGCTCAGATCGCTCCTGGTACGACTTGGGGGGCGGCAGGACCACTGGGGTGCTGGGGATTGCGCCTGAGCCAGCCACGCAAGGCAAAGCACCTACTACCTCTCCAGCCCCGCTCTTACTGTTCTACAGAAAACGGGAGAGAAGGAGCGGCTGCTGTGAGACAGGAAGTGCAAGCAGGCAGCCGCCACGCCCGTCCTGTTTGCATGTCGGCCCTGGGCCTCTGGCCTTCAGTCCAGCGTGTTCCCTCTGACGATTCCCACTGCAAACCCAGGGGGTGACCAAACTCGGGGGTCACAGAGAGACAGGGAAAGGCCCAGGTCCACACAGAAACCCAGGCCTGGAGACTCATGTCCAGTGCTCTTGCCGTCCCAGGGATAGGAGTGGAGGGGACAGAGCGGGGGTCCGCCCGGGGGTCTTGCCAGATCTCTGGCCTCATGCAAGGGGCGGCCTGGCTGCACCCCTCGAGGTTCTGCGGAGAGTCTCCTTGCGGGGCTCCTGGGCGTCTCTCCCGCCACCCGGGAGATCTGGGGGCTGCGACTAGAGTGGTCAGAGGTGGGGGTGGCGAGGCCAGGCCCAGAGCCTGCCCAGCTCCAGCACTCATTGGGCACACACACCCACTCACACACATGCATACACACACGCACACACATGTGCACATACTTGTATATGCACACACACACTAGTGCACATGCACACACACGGACATAACTGCATGCACACACATGTGTACACACATGGACACATATGTACAACACACACTCACACACACTCATACACGTGCACACACACGTGCATACATAAGCCCACTCACACATGCACATGCATACACATGCACACACTAATGCATATGCACATATACACATATATACACACACACTCGTGCACACACTCACATACACACAACACACTCAATGCACACAAGTGCACACATATACACACACATTCCTGCTCATATGTGCTCACACGAACACACATACATATGCACACACATACCCACTCACACATGCTTATACATATGCTCATGTACACACACAAGCATACACCTATACAGGCACACACATATCTGCACATGCATGCACACACACGCACATGCATGCACACACATGCCCATTCACACACATATGTTCACACACACCTGCTCACACAAATGCACACACGTGAACGCAAACATACACCTGTGCACACCTGCATTCATGGGCGACGCACACGTGAGCTTGTGTCCTGTTCTCTGCCCAGTGTCCGCCTTGAAACCCAGCTCTGGTCTGACCTCCTGTCTAACTTCCTCTTGGGTCCCCACCAAGGCCCGAGAGGTCACACCACATTCTCAAACCCCACCAGGCTAGGGCGCAAGGGTTTCTGGGACAGGGTCAAAGGATGAATAAACAACCGGTCCCTGACTCCCGGTTCCTGGTCCCACACCTGCAGCCCCACCCTTCAGGCCCGCACCTGGCCACCTACGCTCAGGAGTCCCTGTCGTGACTCTACCTTTTACCTCAGAGCCCTTCCCTTTGTCCAACCTTGCGAACTACGCCTTGGGACCCAGCCCACTCCTGCCACCTTCGCCAGGAAGCCTTCCTGGCTGCCTGATCCAGCCAGGCCCCCTAAAGGTGCTTCAGTCTTAGGTTTCCCAGCTTTCTCCTCTGCAGCAGGCTTCGCTGCTTCACGGTCATTCTTCTCGGCCACCAGCTTCCCTCGGGGTACAGGGACAGTGCTGACCAGCAGTCAGAGTGCACGCCGTGCCCCAGGGCTGAGGACCTGTCTCAGGTCACTCTTTGGTCCCAAGTGTGACGGCAGTGGAAATAACTGGCCAAACAGCAACTCGATTGCAAGAGAGAAGAGTTGGTTGCCCATTGGGTCTGACTTTCGGTTTCACTCCCGCTCTTTTCACACTGTATATATTGTGTTCGCTTGTTTGGGGGCCACACCCCATGGAGTCCGGGCTTACTCCTGGCTCTGTCCCCCAGGGGTCACTCCTGGTAGCGTTGCAAGACCTTTGGTGCTGGGGATAGAACCGAGTCCATTCACGTGCAAGGCAGGTGCCTTATCTTCTGGCTCCCCCAGTTGTACCCTATGCAAATCTAGACAGAAAGCAGGACAGTAAAACCTCCTGAAACAGTAGCGTGTCTGTCCTCAAGCCCTGTGCTTGGTGAGCCCGGACACCCCTCCTGCCCGTCCGGACCAAGCCGTGGCCCAGAGGAAGGGCGGCCGCCTGTCGGCTCCAGGAGCTAACGCTGTCCTTGCCGACTGGCCACTGTCAGCTCCCGCGGCCCAGTAGGGCCGAGCTTTGCCGTTCAGCAGCCACCCTTGGGTCTGGAAGAACCTGGTGCCGACTGACCAGGGTGCTGGGCACAGCGAGGACAAGAGGACTGAGCACGTCCTCCCCTGTACCTCAGAGAACTCAGCACCTGGAGGTGGCACATCAGGTTCCCCAAGCCTCGCCACTGGCTCTGGTTCCCCCCCAAGGAGCCCAGGGCACTTCCTGCCCTCTGAAGGGGTGGGGTGGGCAGACCACCCCCGCCCCCAGGTGACTGTGTTTTGTTCTGAGTTTCAGTGCTGGGGCTGAAACACACACACACAGACACACACACACAGACACACACACAGACACACACAGACACACACACAGACACACACACACACACACACACACACTCTGTCCTCTGCTCTACCGAGGACCATGGCCCAGCCCACAGGGGCTGGATTCCCATGGAGACCTGGGTGGGGGGGTCTCTCAGGATCACCAGCACAGTGGGCGCCACCCTCTACCTCTGGCCTGGGCCCTCCACTCTGTGGCTGCCACCCCCCCCCCCGCCCTCCCCCATGCTCAGTCACACACCAAACTGGAAATGAGCTGAAAGGTCAGGAAATCCTCTCTCGGACTCCAGTCTGGGGCAGAAGGGGATTTGGAAGGAATCATCCTGATTTTGGTGCTGGGAGGATGTTTCATCAGCACAGGCCCTGCAGTGTGTGTGGACTATGCCACATCCAAGTATGAATCAGACATGGGACCCCACCTATGTCAATATATTCAGTGTTGTTGTTTTTTCAATGGGGCCCGGGGGATAGTACTGCAGGTATGATGCTTGCCTTGCATGTAGCCAACCTGGGTTCAATCCCCGATGCCCTATATGATCCCCGAGTCCTGCCAGGGGTGATCCCTGGGCATGAGGAAGCCCCGAGCACCACAGGATGTGGCAAGAAAATAAAAATAAAAAACATTCCTACGAGAGTTTATCCTCCCCAGGCTGGAAACCTAACCTAATAGCAGCAACAACTTCAACTTTCATTTTGTTTGGGGCCACACCAGCAGTGCTCAGGTGTTATTCCTGGCTCTGTGCTCGGGCGTGGCTCCCTTTGGTGCCAGGGAGGCCGTGTAATGCTGGGGCTGGAACCCGGGGCTCCGGCATGCAAAGCCCTGGCCGGTGACACCATGGCCTGAACCCAGCCATAATCTCCCGCCCAGCAGCCTGGCGTGTCCATGTTGAGCCTGGAAGGAAGTCGGCTTTGCCGGGAACGACCTCTCTGTGCTAAGGACTTGCCCCACCCGACAGCTCTGCGCATGCTAGGCAGGGTCCACACAGACAGATCAAGTCACATCAGGTGCTTTAGGGCTGTCTTGGGACCCTGAACCCAAAACTTTGTTCCCCAAAGACCTCCTGAACACCAGTGTGGGGAGGGGTGTGCAGGCAGCCCCAGTCAAAGTCTGTGGTCCTTGACGAGTACCACAAGGGTGTCTGGATGGATAATCCAGGAGCTAAGGTGCTTACCTCGCTTGTAGCAAGTCGATCGATCTCGATCGTGGTTCAATCTCCTGCATGGCCTTTGTCCCCACCCCCACTCTCCGCCCTTCCCCAGCCCTTGTGCATTATTTTCATTGGGTGAGCACTAATGTTCTGGAAGGCTGCGCCCCAAGGTGGTTCCCTTACCCAGGAGAGAACAGACCTGGGGCTGGGGAGTGACAGGCATTTCTGTAGCCGGTATTTCTTTCACTTGTCACAGGTCTTACTTGTGTAGTTACAAGGGAACCCATTTTTTCCCCCTCATTTTTTTTCAAGTGGATTTTTATTTAAAAAAAAAAACACCGTGATTTACAAAGTTGTTGGGTATGTAGTTGTTTCAAAAGCATTTAGAGTCCCAACACCACCACTGAGACCTTCCCTCCACCAATATCCCGTTTCCCTCTCAATCCCAGCCTGATCCCTTTGGCACATAACAAATGTATTCGACATTGTATATTCCAACAAAACTTTAAAAACTGGCTGCAGAGATGCCTCCAGACCCCGCACCAGGCTAACTCCCAGCACCCGCCCAAACAGAGCCCTAGCAGCCGGAAACCTCAAGAACCCAATCCCTGCCTTGCTCACAGTGCAAGCCAATCTCCACACGCTGGGGACAAACCTCACGCATGAGAATGAATCTGCTGAAAAACTCAGGTGTGTGAAATCTCCAGGCTCTCATGGAGTCAGGGATGGGTGACCTCCCCCCATCTCCCTGTTCTTCCAGGAACCTGGCAGTCATGCCCACGAACGGCCTCTGGTGCCATATAAGGTTATTAATGGCCATGCTCTAGACTCACAAATAAATCTTGGGAGAGAGCAACAAGCTACAGACATGCCTCCGGATCCCAAAGTCACCATCCAGTTAAGAATTTAACTCCAGCTGTATCACCCTATTTAAAATTTTAGAATTTCTGGAGGGACATCTCATACTCTACTCCACTGATGTACCAAGAGTATCACACCACATTGGATGGGGTGCAAAGAAGGCAACAAATCTCTCTCTCTCTCTCTCTCTCTCTCTCTCTCTCCATGTATACATTTACATATATATTAGCATACAAGACTCCACTTATAACAACATGTTAGTAATCTCTTATATATGGACTTAACGGCTCCAGGATGAGATACAACAATCTTCACATACTTTTCCCTAAGGGAACTTTTCTGGATTATTTTCAGCAGATTATTTATTACAAGCAATACAAAATAAATCATTCAGGACCTGTTTTGGGGACACGCTTGGGTGGTGGTGGGAAAATTCGAAATAGGTGAGACTTGTGAGTGTGTCTTTAGTTAAATTTGATGCCTGACTAAAGGTTGCCCAATTGTACTTTAAGCTTATAATTAATTCTATCCTCTGGAATAAAACAACATTTGAAACAAGCAAAAAAGTAAATAAATAAATAAAATTTGAAATAATGGTGGTGGTAAGGTGTAATGGTGGTGGGATTCACTGTCTGTATCACTGTCATCCCGTTGTTCATCGATTTACTCAAGCGGGCGCCAGTAACATCTCCACTCGTCCCAGCCCTGAGATTTTAGCAGCCTCTCCTTACTCGTTTTTCCCAACGATTGGAGGCCCTTTTCAGGGTCAGGGGAATGATACCTGTTATTGTTACTATATTTGGCATATTGAATACACCACAGCCTGGAGCTTGCCAGGCTCTCCCGTGCAATGACAAAGAGGAATCCAAATACTACCAAGGGAAATACTTAGTAGATACAGTAGAAAATTATCATAGTTCAAAAGTCCTTTAGCGTAGACATACTGCTTAATAATCACCTGGATATTATTTATATTTATTTTGGTAGTTACTAGTTCAAATTCACTGATAGATGTTAACCCCCTATATTACATGGAAAACTAAGTATGATTATTTTTTAAAATAGGGGTCACACGGGAGGTAATTAGGAGACACACAGTGCCAGGGATTCAGAGTCTCACATATATATGCCGAAATATCTCCCCAGCCATAAAGGCAATTCCTTTCTTGAAAGTTATTAGGAATTGAACCCAGGACCTCACACATGCAAGGCAAATGTTCTACCACTGCACTAGATTCTTGGCACCCAAAGGTAATTTTTAGACTTCTCACTGAATTGATGTTGTCTTAACCAGATAGCAAACCCATACCCGACTACTGTCTGACTAAAGCAATATTAATTGGGAAATGTCTGACTAACACCTTTTCCCTACTTTAATAAAAAAAAAAAATCAGTTTGATTTTTAAGAACTTTCATTTGTGCTGTGTTCAAAACTACACCTAGCAGATATGTTATCAAGAAGATAAGCCATTCTTTACTAGTGCATTGCCATTATCTACCTCAATTGCTTTGACACAGAATTAACTATAAGCCATTAAACTCAAGATTAATCTCAGGTACCAATGCAAACACTAGTCAAGGTTGTACTTCACAGGAACCTGACAGAACTTCACAGGAGAACTCGCCTACTCTTTTGGGAGTACAGAAAGGTTAGCTATTGAATTACTTTCTTTAAGATGTATTATCTTATACCACCTGCTGGCTGAATTCATAAAAAATTCTTTAAGTTTAATGGTGGGTGGTTGGAATATTGAATGCAATAAATGATTGTGAATGACTTTATAAAAACAAAATTAAATAAGAAACTTGAAGAACTGGCAAATCGAATGATCAGAAAATAAATCAGTAAGGGCCAATTAGTGATTACTATATGATTTTGACCTATGTAAATAAAAAAATTAAAACCACTTGATACAATATAAAAATGCTGTTCTCATTTACATATCTACATTTTCAACTCTTGAATCAAAAGTAAAACATTAAATTTTATCTTATGGGGCTGGAGCAGTAATATAGTGGGTAGGGCATTTGCCTTGCAAGCAGCCGACCTGGGTTCAATTCCCAGCATCCCATATGGTCCCCTGAGCAACACCTGAGAGCAGAGCCAGGAGTAACCCCTGTGCATCACTGGCTGTGACCCAAAATGCAAAAAAAAAATTGTTTTAATAATTTTTTTTTTTTTGCTTTTTGGGTCACACCCAGCGATACACAGGGGTTACTCCTGGTTCATGCAATCAGGAATTCCTCCTGGCGGTACTTAGGGGACCATATGGGATGCTGGGAATCGAACCTGGGTCGGCAGAGTTCAAGGCAAACGCCCTACCCGCTGTGCTATCGCTCCAGCCCTTAAATAAATTTTTAAAAAGTCAAAGAATTTTATTTTATAGTTGTATCTCATTATGGTAATAATCATCTGTCATTAATAACACCTTTAAAGCAACTATTTGGAGTTTACATGGAGTAGGTGAGGCCTGCATATATAAACTCCCCCCTTACATTATATAAACACTGTAGCCTACAGAGTTGTTCATGATGATTTGTTACAGGCATTCAGTGTTCCAACCTCAACCCCACCACCATCACACCTTCCCTCCACCATGGTCTCCAATTTTCCCGACCACCCCTTAAGCCTGCCCTGTAGTAGGCTCAATAATTTGTCTTATATTGCTTGTTATCAATAATTTGCTAACAGAAGGATCAAACAATGTCTCCTTGGAAGAAAGTGAGTGAAAAGAAAATCATTGTATCTCACCACGTTAGTCCATTTTTTTTTTTTTTTTGCTTTTTGGGTCACACCTGGCAATGCACAGGGGTTACTCCTGGCTCTGCACTCAGGAATCACTCCTGGCAGTACTCAGGGGACCATATGGGATGCTGGGAATCGAACCCGGGTCAACCGTGTGCAAGGCAAATGCCCTCCCTGCTGTGCCATCACTCTAGCCCCACGTTAGTCCATTTTTAAGACTGGGATTGTAGTTCATCTCTCTGTCGTGTGGGCCTAGGTTCAGTCTCTGGCATCAATCAATCAATAGAAACACCAAAAAAGAAAGATAAAAGAAAAAAAATACATTAAAAATATTTTTAAAAGCAGGGCCAGAAAGATAGCGCAGCAAGTAGGGAGCTCTCCGTGGACAAAGCCGACCTAGGCTCGATCCCAGCATTCCACATGGTCGGCCTGAGCACCACCAGGAGTAATTCCTGGGTGCAAAGACAGGAGTAACCCCTGAGGGTGGCCCCCCAAAACAAAAACCAAAAAACCTGAAAGGCCTGGGGCGTGGCTCTGTGACAGAGCATAGACCTCGCATTGTGAGGACGGGGGTTCGATTCCTGGCACCCCCAGGAAAAAGAAAAGAGTTTGTCAGGTGAATCCATATTTCCTCCCAGCTTCAGGCTGCGCAAATTTTATTTTTGTTCATTTTATTTAGTCACCATGGATTACGGAGTTATTCGTGGCTGTGTTTCAGGCACATCGTGCGCCAACACCAATCCCGCCCCTCTGCCCGTGGCCACTGTTTTCCCGCCAGCCTGCCTCTACCTCCTCTAGGTCAGGCACTTTAGAAATGAATTTTTGGTACCGTGGTTTACAGCACACACAGGGCACACGCATGACACTTAACCACCTTCTAGCATGCCCTGCCCCTCGGTTCCTACCTCCCCCCACCCTTGTGTAGGTTCCTCTCCTGTGTGGGTTCATTTTTAAAGTGAAAGCGTCTCAGTGACTAGAAAGCCAGTGGTAGGAGACGTTCTACTCGCAGGGGGGCGTCCCCTGAGTCACTTCCTTCCGTGGCAGCTGTCCAGCTGCCCAGACGCAGCAGATGCGGGCAGAGGAACACATGAGGGGGCTGGGGGGGACCTGAAGGTTGCAACCTCGGTTCTGAGACCCACAGCCCCAAACGCCTTGCTGAGTGCCCCTGTTGCGTGCCCGCCCTCTCTGAGCCCAGCCTTACATGTGTGTCAGCCCATCCCACCAGGACCTGTGAGGCTGGTCAACGGGCCTGGGGGTCAGTCGAGCTGTGCCCCATCCTGCCCTCAGGATGGACAACTGGACAACCCAGGCCAGTTCTCGGTCACCTGTC
The DNA here is from genome assembly GCF_027595985.1 of Sorex araneus. Taxonomy (NCBI): domain Eukaryota; kingdom Metazoa; phylum Chordata; class Mammalia; order Eulipotyphla; family Soricidae; genus Sorex; species Sorex araneus. Next base: position 23,192,259 of record NC_073309.1, read on the forward strand.
TGTCTCCTCCCCCAAGAGTGGCGATCACTCGCATCTATCTCCCAGACCACCAGGACAGGAGATTGATCTGCCCAGCCAGGTCACTGCCCAGGGAGGGGGCCAGCCTGGCCTGCAGCCGGTGTTGCAATCATGACAAATTCAGAGCTGAATTCAAAATCACAAACCAGAGAGACTGCACAGGGAGTCAGGTCCTGGCCTCTCATGCCGCTGATCCCTGGTGCCACCACCTACGGGTACCCCGAGCACTGCCAAGAGTGATCGCCGAGCACTGAACCAGAAGTAAACCTTAGTCACTGCTGGGTGTTGCCCAAAACCACAGCCCTCTCTCTACTTCCAAAAAAACCCCCAAAAAACCAAGAGTCAAAGTTATTTTGGGGTGGGGCAGGGCAGCTGAGGCGGTGTATACTGAGAGATAAAGAAGCAAAGGAAGTGCCAATATGATGTCTTTGATCTCACCCTTCCCCATAAAACCCTTTCCCCAAAAGATAGCTGAATAAGGAAACTTCGTTTTGTTTAGAATCTGCTGTAGTTGTTTCAGGGGGACCAGCCCCCACAGGATTTACCGACCACACCTGTCCCGCACAGCCTTTTAAAAAGTCTGCCTCCTTGTTCCTTGCCTACATGAACAGCTTCCTTTTCCTTTGAAGTTTCGGGTCACACGTGGCCGCCGTGCCCAGGGCTCACTCCTGTTTTTTTTTTCTTTTGGGGTCACACCCAGTAATGCCCAGGGGTTATTCCTGGCTCTGCACTCAGGAATTACTCCTGGCAGAGCTGGGGGGGACTATATGGGGGGCTGGGAATCGAACCCGGGTCGGCCACATGCAAGGCAAACGCCCTACCCGATGTGCTATGTCTCTAGCTCCAGCACCAAACATTTTTCTAGGAATCATTTCATCACCTTTATTTTCTAGAGTGTCATGGCAGGTAGAAAAGCGAGCAGAGGATGCTGTTGAACTGGAACTAGGTACTCTGGACTTCAAAGGACCAGAGTCTTGGCCTGACCTCTCCCGTGGTGGCCAGGACTACGGCAGGTCTTTACCAGGTCAAGACTTTCTCCGTGACTCATCAGGAAGAGTTAAAAGTTAAAAATGGAACTGGCTTTCTCTCGTGTGTCAGCCCACATGAAAGCTGTCTGGTAGCCTCTGAAATGTATTGACTATTGACTGCTCCGAAGATTCCACTCCGTGCACAGAGTCCGAATATCTTCACGCATGTCGGGGAAAGACTGTCGCAAGACGCACGGAGAAGCAAGTGTTTCCTCCTCCCCAACAACGCCTTGACACGGCGTGAGAGCCTCCGTTTCCCCCCAAGAGGCTGGAGGGCCAATCAAGGCAGACGGGAATTTGGGGCTTGGGGGGGTATCCAGACGCTGTTACTCACCAGGACCTCCAGGAGATGGGTGTCGGGGGGGATTTCTGGACTCCTACAGTCCTGCTTGACACTCTTCTCAGAGAGAAATGCAGCAACATGGTCTCACAGACCTTCAAAATGAGGATCCAGCGCCAGACTGACAGCACAGAGGGCAGGGCACGCGCCCAGACACAGCCAGCTATCAAACAGGCTCCACCTCGTACAAGGCAAGTGGCTTTACTCCTGGACTATCTTTCCGGCTCCACATTTTTCACTTTTTTTTTTTTTTTTTACTTTCTAGAGTCAGAAACGAGTGACGAGGGCATGAGAAAATAGCAACTGTCTGTAAATGGGAATGAGAGACTGACCACACACACCCAAGCGAGGGACAGGAAGTCAAGTTTCCCCAGTAGTGAGAAATGAGAAGCTGTATGTAAAGAGTACTATGAAACTAACGAAAATTAAAAACATGTCATGGGGACTTCGAAACTGAAACTGAACCCCTACACTAAACGAGAAGGGAGGGAGAAGCATTCTTCTTATGACCCAATCAACTGCGTGACCCCAGTGAACCGAGTTAAGGGACCACCAGCCCACCAGACGTATGGGAGCACCCTGGGCCCCACAGATTTATGGGGGCACAAGGGAGACGGCCCCTGAAGGCAGCACCCAGTGGGCGAGACCGACTGACACCGGCTGTTTTCCCTTTGAGCGCCTGAAGGCCGCACTATGTGGAAAAGATGCATTGATTGTTTTTTGCCCATTACCTCTATATCTCCTGTTTTACTGATAAGAATGTATGCAGCTTGTAGCCCACCTTTAGAGGGCAAAAGGGAGACCCTCTCAGCAGACGGGGCTCCAAGCCTCTTCTGACTTGGAGTCCTCAGCACCGGGCCTCTAATAACCTCACTGTCCTATCCTGAGCACGCACTCCCTCCCTCCCCCCCTCTCTCTCTCTCTCTCTCTCTCTCTCTCTCTCTCTCTCTCTCTGTTCACTCGAGGCTCACGCCAGCCCAACACCATCTCAGGCTGATCCTTGGTAGTAAGAGAGTTTATGGCTTTAGAATCATAAAGGGAACAATCCAGCCGTCAGTCTCTTACTAACAGGGACACGTTCTGAGAAATAATTCATTGCCAGGCAACTTTCTTATTGTGCAAACATCGTGGATGGAGTTGATTACAAGGACCTGGGAGGCAAAGTCTCTCCTGCACGCGAGGCTGCTTGGTGAGGCCATGTGGTACTTGTGTTCTCTCATTGAATGACACTGAAGAACTGTGACGTTATTTCTGTTGTTGTTGTTGTTGTTGTTGTTGTTATTATATCTTGGCTTGGGGGCCACACCTGATGCTGCTCAGGGCTTTGTCTTGCTCCGCACTCAGGAATCACTTCTCGTGGGCTCAGGGGACCATCTGGGACTCCAAGACTGAACCTGAGTCATCTGCGTGCAAGCAAGCGCCCTGTCTACTATACTCTGGCCCCACCCCTTTAATAAAATTTATTATCTTATTAAAATAATAAAATAAAAAATATTATTTTAATTAATAAAATAATAATAATTGTTATTATTATTATCTGTGTTTGGGGATAGATTTGGTGGTGCTCAGGGGGCTACTCTGGGCTTGGGGGTCACTCCTGGTGGTATCTGTGGGATCATGCATTGATGGGGGGTGAACCTTTGCCTCTAGCATGCAAAGCCCATCCCAGCCCTTTGGGTTATCCCTCCAGCACCAGCGAACACAAGATTTTACTAGAAAACTGCAAGCCCTGGGCAAGACAAAGAATCTGATTTCCAGAGTTAATAAATATTGTAAGATTCAAATATCTGAGGGTTAACAAAAAAATACCACACGGCATACGAAGAAACAAGAAAGGTTGGCCTCTTAAAAAGGGGAAAATTCTGTAGAATATGTCCCCCAAAAAAGACTTAATGGGAGCCAGAGAGATAGCACAGTGGATAGGGCACTTGTCTTGCAAGCAGCTGACCTGGGTTTGATCCCCTGCATCCCATATGGTCCCCTGAGCACTGTCAGGAGTGATTCCTGAGTGCAGAGCCAGGAGTAACCTCTGAGCATTTTTTACAGATGTGGACCCAAATATTTAAAAACAAACAAAAAGAATACACCTTAATGGTTGTCTATTAGATAAATACTTAAGAACCACTGGAAAGATGGGGCTGGAGCAATAGAACAGCAGGTAGGGCACTTGCCTTGCACATGGCTGGCCTGGGTTCAGTCCCCGGCCCCCCATGTGTCTCCCAAGCCCACCAGGAGTGATCTCTGAGCCTGGAACAAGGAGCAAGTCCTGAACACTGCCTGCTGTGGCACAGAAGAACCAGCTGTAAAGAAAATAAAGAACTGAAGAGACATGTGGAAAAAGGTAAGGAGCTATACAAGTGAATGGGAATAGCCTGTACCACTGTATCACTGTATCACTGTCATCCCGCTGCTCATCGATTTGCTCGAGTGGGCACCAGTAACATCTCCACTTGTTGTTACTGTTTTTGGCATATCAAATACGGCACGGGAAGCTTTCCAGGCTCTGCTGTGCGGGCGAGATACTCTTGGTAGTTTGCCGGGCTCTCCAAGAGGGGTGGAGGAATCAAACCCGGGATGGCCATGTGCAAGGCAAACGCCCTACCACTGTGCTATCGCTCCAGCCCAGGGAATAGCCTAAAAAGAAATTAAAAGTTAAATTTGCAGCTGAAAATTACAATAATAAACATTTCAAATTCACTAATGGGATTCAGAAGCAAGTTTTAGCAGGCTGTCAAAAGAACCGGTAAACTTCAGAACAGGACCTTGGAAATCACTGAGGCTAAAGATTCAGAAAGAAAAAGGATCAGAGAAAAGGGGCCAGGGGCCAGAGGAATAGGACAATGGGTAGGGCGCTTGCCTTGCATGCAACCTACCAGGGTTCAATCTCTGGCATTCCGTATGGTCCCTGAGCCCGCCAGGAGTGATCCCTGAGTGCAGAGCCAGGAGTAACCCCTGAGCACTGTCTGTGTGGCCCAAAAGCAAAATTAGAGAAGAAAGAAAAGGGATCACGTCTAAGGACAGTGCTGAGTGGATCAATATATGTGTCCTGGGTGCCGCAAAGGAGGAGAGAAGGGGCAAATAAAACATTTGAAGAAATAAGGACTGAGGCACACAGAGCTGGGCTCAGGCTGGGGAACCAAGACCAGCCCTGCTTGGGAAGCTGACACCTCCCGAAGGGGCCCCAGCTGCTCCCTCTGGCACTAGGGCCACATTTCAGGTAGGAAAGTGCCCCAAAGGTCCGAGCAGCCAGACACCATCGAAAGGGCTGGTGCACATGTGTTCTATGCGGGATGCCAGGCACGCGTCCCATTCCCCAGCGGGGCCCTGGGCACAGAAGCAAGAAACTGGGTATGGTCCCAAACAAAAAACAGGTAGGAGATGGGGCTGGAGCGATAGCACAGCAGGTAGGATGTTTGCATTGCACTCGGCCAACCCAAGTTCGAATCCCAGCATCCCACATGGGCCCCTGAGCACCATCAGGAGTAATTCCTGAGTGTAGAGCCAGGAGTAACCCCTGTGCATCGCCGGGTGTGACCTAAACAGAAAAAAAAAAAAAAAAAACAGGTAGGAGAGCCTTGCTAGGAGTATCAGGCTTGGGTAAGAAATGGTGGTTCCAGGGCTGGAGGGATAGTCTAGTGGGGTGGCAAGGCAGCCAATCTGGATTCCATCCCGGCATCCCATGTGGTCCCCCAAGCACCGCCAAGAATAATTCAGAGCCAGGAGTAAGCCCCAGGAGGAACCACTGAGCATTGCTGGTGTGGCCCAAAAAACAAAGCAGAAAGATGGAAGGAAGGAAGGAAGGAAGGAAGGAAGGAAGGAAGGAAGGAAGGAAGGAAGGAAGGAAGGAAGGAAGGAAGGAAGGAAGGAAGGAAGGAAGGAAGGAAGGAGGGAGGGTGGAAGGGAGGGAGGGAGGGAGGGAGGGAGGGAGGGAGGGAGGGAGGGAGGGTGGAAGGGAGGGAGGGAGGGAGGGAGGGAGGGAGGGAGGAAGGCTGAAGAATATTAACATCTAAAAAGCTCTAGTCCTTCGAACTTAGTCACACTATGGCACATTACAAGCAAATTTTCAAATGTCAAAACCAACAGCAGATTCTGAGAGCAACAAGAGAGAAGCAAGTGATCAGGAACCAGCCTCTGTCAGCCTATTTCCAGATTCCTCACCAGAAACCTTTTCTCAAATTTCCAGATTTCTTATCAGAAATCCTAGAGGTTCTAAGACAGCGGGTCTTTATAGTAAAGTAGCGAAAGAAACATTGCAAACCAAACTTTTATATCTAGCAAAACCATTCTTCAAAAGCAAGGGGGAAGTGGAGACTTTCTGAGCTACAGGCTGTTTGCAGTCACCAGATTTTCCCTGTTAAAAAACAAACCAAAAAAAATGGAATACTGGGGCCAAAGAGATAGTATAGTGGGCTGGGCATTTGCCTTGCATGAGGCTGACCCAGTTTCATCCCTAGCACCCCATATGGTCCCGTGAGCCCCTCCAGGAGTGATTCCCTAAGCACAGAGCCAGGAGGAAGAAGAAAGGATATTAAACAGAAGCCCAAGGCTGATGGTGAAATGTGAAGATTTTTAATGGGCAAATTGAAAAGCTGGCGCTACTAGAACAGCGATTCATCATTGTGGTTTTGTTTTCTACAGGATTAGCAAGACATGTACAAAAAAGCAACTATAGTGTAGAGGCTAGTATTATAACTTTGGCCTCTCACCTCTCACTCCAAGTCTTGTTTTTCGCATAATTTCAGGAGATGAATTTGTAAAAGAGTGGGGTAAATAGGTAATAATATTAGAAAGTGAGGACATTAGGTGCGAATTCCATGGAAACCACAGGGAAAACTAGAGATAGAATTTATAGAAAAGGAAGTTAGGAATCTAAACATTCACCACAAAAAGTTAACTAAAAACAGAAATATAGAAACACCAAAAAATGAGGGACAAAAACAGCTACAGAACAGATAAAAATAACGGAATGACAGACCTGTTCCTTTTCACATATACCTTACATGGAAATGGATTGAACTCACTAATCAAAGGACAGGTGTTGGCAGAATAAATTAAAAAAAATAAAACACGTGCCCATACTATATGCTGTCTACAAGAGACTCACTTGAGATTTGGAGACAAAACAAGAAGCTGAAAGTAAATGGGGGGCTGGAGTGATAGCACAGCGGGTAGGGCGTTTGCCTTGCACGCAGCCGACTCAGGTTCGAATCCCAGCATCCCATATGGTCCCCTGAGCACCGCCAGGGAAAATTCCTGAGTGCATGAGCCAGGAGTGACCCCTGTGCATTGCCGGGTGTAACCCAAAAAGAAAAAAAAAGAAAGTAAATGGGGAAAAATATCTCATGCACGTAGAGACAAAGAGAGCAAGGGTAATTATACTAATATCAGATAAAAATCAATTAATTAAATTTCCTTATCTGCTTTTGGTTTGGGGGGGGCTATCCCCACTGGTGTTCACCGGTAAGTCATAGCTCAGTGCTCAGTAGCCCCTTTTGGTGGTGCTCAGGGGGGTGTGCAGCTTCTGACCCGGAGCTCCTGTAGGCATGCTCCAGCCCTTTTGAGTTGTCTTTTTGGCCCCAATTATTTCTTTTTGCTTTTTGGGCCACACCTAGCAATGCCCAGGGGTTGCTCCTGATTCTGCACTCAGAAACCACTCCTGGCAGTGCTTGGGGGACCCTATGGGATGCTGGTGATTGAACATTCTGTTGGCCATGTGCAAGGCAAATGCCTTACCCGCTCTGCTCTTACTCAGGCCTCTCCTTTGCCCTTATTTTTATTGCTTTTTTGGAAACCTTTATTGTGTTTTGTTTTATCCCTTACATTACTGAGGGTTAGAGAAATAACTCTAAAACAGATTTTAAATTAAAAAGGCTGCAAAGTGCATATGAAAAATGTCTCCAGAAGGTAAGAAGGTGATATCAATAATTATTGTTTACAAACTTAATGACAAACCACCCAAATATATGAAGCACAAATTGGCAGAATGGAAAGGGAAATTAGGCAGTTCTATAATGATAGTTGGAGATTCCAGAACCCGCTCGAGAGTGGGTAGGACCAGACAAAAGATAACGAAGAAAACAGATGCAAACACAATAAAGCAGCCTAGACCCAGCAAACATACACAGAAAACTCTACTCAAGTACATGAACTTACACATTCTTCTCAAGGACACATGGTACATCTTTCAATGGAGAACATAAGTCAGGCCTCAAATTCCATCTCAATAAATTCCAAAAGACACATATAATACAACGCAGGATCTTTGGCCACAACTGTGAAGTTAGAAATCAGTGACTTAAAAATAACTGGAAAATTCACAAAATTGTAAAAATGGTACAGCATACTTCAAACGACCAATATAACCAAAATAAAGAAAAATTAGAAAAATACATAGATATTAATGAAAACAAAAAGGCAATGAAGCCAATTGTTGGTTCTTCAAAAATATAAAAAAAAAAGGGCCAGGGGCTGGAGTGATAGTACAGCAGGTAGGGCGTTTGCCTTGCAGAGGCAGACCTGGGTTCAATTCCCAGCATCCCATATGGTCCCCTGAGCACCGCCAGGAGTAATTCCTGAGTGCAGAGCCAGGAGTAACCCCTGTGCATCGCCGGGTGTGACCTGAAAAGCAAAAAAAAAAAAGGGGTGCCAGGAAGATGGTCAGTGGTGTCAGGGGCACAAGTTTTATATGCTTATGGGCCCGGGTTAGCCCCCAACACTTCATGCTCTCCCCAGACCACCTCGTATGGCCCTGATGGCCCCCAAGGGCTGCAGAGATTGCCCTGGGGTTCCTCCCGGAAATCCTGGTGGTATCAGGCCAGCTAGCCTGGCAGTATCAGGCCAGTCCTACTGGGTCAGGAGGCCTAAACACTGATAAAATTGGCAAAAAATCATCAGGAAAGCCAAGGCCTTCTGAGCACTGCTCAAGAGACACAAAAACAAATCAAATATGATAAGCTCTTAGCCACTTGGACTGAAAAGAGAGAGATAAGGTTCAAATAACAAAAATCATAAAGCCTTAGATGCAGCTTAGTGGTAGACAAATGCTTGACATATATGAGGCCCTACATCATTCCTGGCATCACCTAAACACAAATTTGAAATAGGGACATTACTACCAAACCTACAAAATTCTAAAGGAGTACAACAGACTGCTGAGAATATTTCTATGCCAGTCAATCAGACCATCTAGATGACGCGGTCAAATTTCTAAAAATATAAAACCAACAAGGACCAAAGAATGAAGAAATAGGAGATCTGGATAAATTTGAAACTAATAGGTAGATTGAGTCAGTAATGAAAAAAAGTCCTTGCTCCCAAATCGGATTTTTCCACTGGGAAATTCTATCCCTCCCCCCCAAGGAGGGATATTTTTGGCTTTTTTAGGTAGGTTCCACCTGGTGATGCTCAAACCAAAAAGAAAACCCTCCTGAGATCAATTATGGGTTTTGAAGCAAAAGTGGTCCATAAAATACTAACTGAATTTAGCAGCCTACTAAAAAGCTTAACCTATGATTTGATCAAATAGATTATATTACTGGAATGCAAGGGTGAGAACACATAAAACTTGATCAATATTACATACTTGAATAACAAAATGAAAGAAAAACACACACCTGGTTATTTCAATTGGTATAGGAAAACCATCTGACAAAATTTAACACTCTCCCATGATAAAAAAAATAATAATAACAATAATAAAATGCCCTTGGGAGCAATGGTATAGCACTTGGGTTTTGCCTTGCATGCAGCTGACCCGGGTTGGATCCCTGGCATCTCATATGATCCCAGAGGAGCGCCAGGAGTAATGAGCCAGGAGTAAGCCCTGAGCACCACCAGGTTGGCTCAGAAAAAAAAAATCACTAGGAATAGAAGGAAACCACCCCCACATAATAAAGGCCATATAGATTTTTTAAAAAAAAAAAAACACCCTCTCCCCCCCACACACAGAGAGCAAACATTAAATACTCAATGCTGAATAACTGAAAACCGTTTCTCACCATTTCTGGTCAACCCAGTGCTGAAAGTTTCAGCCAGAGAAATTCGTCAGAAAAGTAAAAGGGTTGCAGAGAGAGCCCAATGGCTGGAGCACCCGCCTCCGCCCAGGTTTCGCCCTCAGCCCACACGGTTTCTGAGCAGCATTTGAATTGACCCCCTTCTCCCTCCCCCAGCTCCGCAAGGTATAGACGAAGAACTCTAACTGTCCTCCACCGCGCCACTCGTGGTCAGGAGAGTCTGGTCTCCCCTGGCTGAGGTGCCTGCTTGGGACACCCCCAGAGTTCCCTCTCAGGGAGGACCACAGGCACAGGCACTTCAACCCCCTTCCTCCCGCCGCTCCTCCCTGGCCCCTTCCTGCTGAGTGCCCACGCACCAGGCCCTGCTTGGGTCTCTGGGTGGGGGCTGGGGCCCCAGCAAAGGGCCTGCCCACCCTGGGACTGAGTGACGGGGACAAACAGAATAACTCAGCACTCAAAGGTGGTAACTGGGAAGTAGGGAAGGGGATATACCTGATAACCTTTCTGTATTTGTGTTACAAACCATAAGGCCCAAAAGGAGAGAGAGAGAGAGAGAGAGAGAGAGAGAGAGAGAGAGAGAAGGAGGGAGGGAGGGAAGGGAGGGAGGGAGGGAGAGGGAGAGGGACAGGGAGAGCAAGAGAGAGAAGGAGAGAGGGAGAGGTAGAGCAACAGAGAGAGAGAAGGAGGGAGGGAGAGGGAGAGCAAGAGAGAGAGGAGGGAGGGAGAGGGAGAGCAAGAGAGAGAGAGAGGAGGGAGGGAGAGGGAGAGGGAGAGCAAGAGAGAGAGAGAGAGAGAGAGAGAGGTGCCTGCCATGGGGGCCGGGGGTGGGAACTGACATTGGTGGTGGGAAACGTACACAGGTGTCAGGACCTTATATGCCTGAAACCCAACCATGAACAACTTTATAACTGTGTATCTCACAGTGATTCAATTAAAACATTTTTTAAAGAAGAAAAAAAACTTAAAAAATATTTTTGAAAGATGATAACTGGGCTGGAGAGAGCAGGTCTAGCTCCCAGGAGGGGTTCTGGGGACCCCAGGGTGGGCAGGAGCAGGCAAGATCTTAAGCATGTGGACATCAGAGGAAGGAAGGGGGGCACAGCTTCCCCTTTTCATACCTGCTCCTCCCTCCCTTTGTTCCCTCCTCCCCTACCTCCCTTCCCTCCTCTCCTCCTCCCCACTTCCTGTCTCTGCCTCAGTCCCCAGTATGCCAGCTCCTCCCTGCCCTGCCTTATTTATTTATTTATTTATTTATTTATTTATTTATTTATTTATTTATTTATTCCTTTTTGGGTTACACCCAGAGATGCTCAGGAGTCACTCCTGGCTCTGCACTCAGGAATTACCCCTGGCTGTGCTCAAGGGACCATATGGGATGCTGGGAATCGAACCCGGGTTGGCCGCGTGTAAGGCAAACGCCCTACCTGCTGTGCTATCACTCCAGCCCTGCCCTGTCTTATTATTTTTTTTTGAGGTGGGGCGGGCTGGGGGCAACAGCCTGCAGTGGTGCTCAGGGATCACTCCTGGTGCTGGGGAACCACCTGTGGTTTCGGGCATCAAAGCCAGGGGGACTGTGAGCAAAGCGAATGACTTAACCCCTGAGTTCCTCTGCCCGCCCCAGCCTGTCTTTGCGGTGGGTTTGTTTTGTTTGGGGGCCACACCCAGTTGGGCTCAGAGATCATTCCTGGCAGCCCCCCCTCCCCCCAGCGCATGGGGCAGATGCAGAGAAAGTGAGGCGGGTGCAAGAGTCTCACTGCCACCCCCACGGACCGTCCCTACTGGTGCCCCAGGCACAGGGCTGGGACTTTGATGGGATCCTGTCACGGCCTGGAGCCCAGCGCAGCGCCTGACAAGCAGACTGTGGTGAGCTAGCTCATGCCCACAGGGCCTTGGTCTCGGACACGGCGTCCGTGGCATCCGCCTCCGGTGGAACAAGGAGTCTGACTGGGCCACGGGCTTGACTAAGAGTGGCCGAGCTTCTCTGCACCTTCTCTCCCTGTGCCAGTCCCAAACGGGTACCCGCCCCCCTCTGCGATGTGCTGGGCCCATTGGCCCCCTGCCCGCCCCAAGTCTCCTCTGCACCAACACTTCCTTCCATGGGGGGTGGTAAATCTGTAAGAACTGTTCAGAATGGAAATGTTCCTGTCTTGTTTTATATATCAAACTGGGAAACAGTGGCTAGGGCGGGGTGGGGGGGGGAGAGATAGTCCAGTGGGGAGGGCACTCGCCTTGCTTTGGTTGACCTGGGTTTGATCCCTGAGCCCCACCGGGAGTAACCGCTGAGCCCAGAGCCAGGAGTAAGCCCTGAGCACTGCGAGGTGTGGCCCCAAACCAGACCAAACCCCGGAAAAACAGTTCATGGGAGGGAGTTGGAAGTGCAGCCTGTGTAAGAGTCCCACAAAAGAGGAGTTCCAGTCAGGGCTGGGACATGGCTCAGAGGGAGCGAGGGGGAGATCGGCCTTGCAGGAGGGCTCCGTGGACCCCTGAGCACTGCTGGGAGGCTCCAAGATGCCTTTCCCAGCTTCTCCCGGAGTCTCCCAAACGGAAGTGGCAATGCACACGCTCAGAGCCCCAAGTGCCCGGCCAGACAGAGGGAAGCGAGCCCTCCCCCCAGCGTGATTCACCATGGCTTCCCGGGAAACAGACCGATGACACACGGCAGGTGGGCAGAGGAGGTGAAAATGTCGGGGGATGGGCATTCCAAGTGATTCTTTTTTTATTATTATTATTATATTGAATCACCGTGAGAAAAAGAAAAAAAATACAAAGCTTTCAGGTTTAAGTCTCAGTCATACAATGATTGAACCCTCATCCCTTCACCAGTGCACGTGTTCCACCACCAAGGACCCCAATATACCCCCTCCCCCCAAGCCCCCATCTAAGTAGCTAATGATCTTCATTTTATTCTCTATACTTTGAATACATTCAATATTTCAATAGAGAACTCACTATTATTGTTTGGAATTTCCCCCCAACAATCAAACCTGCTGAAAAGGTATCATTTAATACTTTCTTTTCATTGCTGAGAATGAAGATTCTATGAGTTTTGGATTTCTGGTATTTTAGCTCAGTTCACAGTCTAGATGCATTTCTGTAAGAAGCCGCTCTGGGTGCCAAAATGGGTTAGAAGACCTCTTGGATCACAGTCTGTATAAGCAGAGGGTCTGTTTCTCGAGCAGCAGCTCCGGATCTTATCTGAGCCGCGGGCGTGCCGGTACCGCTCCCATCCCATGATCGCCTATGAGCCACAGCATTGCAAAGTTCCTACCTCTGGATGGAAGTCTTAGGGGGTGGCTCTCACCTAGTGGATGGTGCCGCCGCCGCCGCCATTTTCCTCGCAGAAAAACAGGGTGGAAAGGGAAAATCCCTCCCCGGGCAGCACATAGTCATGGTACAGCTCACAGTCTAGATGCATGTCTGTAAGAAGCCGCTCTGGGTGCCAAAATGGGTTAGAAGACCTCTCGGATCATAGTCTGTACAAGCAGAGGGTCTCCCAAGTGATTCTGAGACATCTGAAATGCCGAGCCCGAACATTTACGAACAAGAGAAATGAAAACCTGCATCGCTCAGCTCCTAGCCCAGCGCATGTGGCAGCAGAGGCCGTACACGGGTGAGGAAGAAAACCCCCCAGGGCGAGAAGGGGGGTGGGGGGGGAAGGCACCCGCCTGGGGTGTGAAAATTAGTGCGACCATCATGGAGGGCCACTGCCATGTTCATCAAATTCAGGCTGCCTGTTTCCCTGGGCCTTGCAGTTCTCCTCCTCCACGTTCCCCTGAAAGCCTTGCTGCCACAGAGGGGCCGGGACGCATGTAGGGACTTTCACTACCGCAGGGGCTGGAAGAGTAAGAGACAGGGTTGGAGAGACGGTGCTGCAGGTAGGGTGCTTGCCGTGCACACGGTCGGAGCCAGGAGTTAATCGCAGGACACTGCCAGGGGTGGCCCCCAAATAAGCCAGAATAATAACAACTGTGAGTCCAGGCATAAGGATAGCTCAATGCCAAAGATCCTGCCTTACAAGCACGGGACCCCTAGGTCGATCCCGGCACCAGCGCTCACACCAGTACACTGCTGACTGGGATTCCCGGCCCCACACCAGCACACGGCCACCACCTATGCCCGCTCCACAGCTGAGTGTGGACAACCCCCACACCTCACAGCAACGAGACAGAAATGGGAATGATGATAAATTAAAAGTCAACTAACACAAGATCGCGTGTCCTTCTCTCCCGGAAGGGAGCAAACATGACGCTCGCCATAACCATGCCGCCGGGCCCCACGCCAGGCTGTTTCACTCGGGACTCCCCAGAGGGGAGAAACTCCAGAACTCAGCCCCCGCCCGGCTCACGGCTGCTCTCCACTCTCAGGCCGTGCCTCACCCACGGGCGAGCCTGTTCCTGGAATGCAGCTGCGAGACACTTCATGGGGCACATCTTACCCATACTCCAAGAGTGTGGCACCACGTGTGATGGGATTCAAAGTAGTGTAGTAGGCAACCAATCTTAGAAGGAAATATACATATATATTTACATAAAAGCACACAAGGCTCAACCTTTAACAACATGTTAGTGATCTCTTATAGAAGGTCTTTTTTTTTTTCTTTTTGGGTCACACCCAGCAATGCACAGGGGTTACTCCTGGCTCTACACTCAGGAATTATCCCTGGCAGTGCTCAGGGGACCATATAGGATTCTGGGAATCGAACCTGGGTCGGCCGCGTGCAAGGCAAAAGCCCTACCCGCTGTGCTATTGCTCCAGCCCCAAGTTTGTTGTTGTTGTTGTTGTTGTTGCTGTTGTTTTGTCTTATAGAAGGTCTTAACAGACCCTGTTCAAATAGAACAATCTTCACACTCCTTTCTCTACGGATACTTTTTGTAACATGTTTCATAACAAGCATTTTATAACAAACTATCCAAAATATATTATTTAGGTTCTGCTTTGGGACAGGGATTGGGATTCAGGATGGAAACATCCAAACTATGGTGGTGGGAAGGTGTAATGGTGGTGGAATTGGTATTTGAATATTAAATGTAATCAAATACTATAAACTACCTTATAAAATATTTTTTTTCCTTTTGGCTCACACCCAGAGGTGCTCAAGGGTTACTCCTGAGCTCTGCACTCAGGAATCACTCCCAGCAGTGCTGGGGGACCATATGGGATGCCGGGAATCGAACCTGGGTCAGCTGCATGCAAGGCCAATGCCCTACCCAATGTGTTATCGCCCCAGCCCCCCAAAATAAAAAAATTTAAAAATCAACTATTTCTGTGTTTTCATTTTTAATTTTATGTGTGAGTTCATTTTATTTCTGGTGGGAGGCTCCCAAGCAGTGCTCAGGAGACCTGTGTGGGGAACTTCCAGCAATACTCAGCCAGGAACGCCCCGCAGATGATTCAATGCCCAGATGAAGTGCTCCTGGGCCATAGCAGTGGGGGGGGGCCTCCAGGGTCACCAAGCATCCCCACTGTGTTGGGGACCCACGCACTGCTGGGGATTAAACTCCGGGGCTTGACTGAAGTATGTGCCCTGACACCTGAGCTATCCCTCTGATCCTCTAGGAGTCCATTTGTGGATAGAGGAAGAGGGGATGTGACAGTACAGTGGGTGGGACGCTTGCCTTGCACACAGCCAGCCTAGACTCCATCTCCGGCATCCCCTTTGGTCGTCCGAGCCCACCAGGAGTGACCCCTGAGTGTGGAGGCAGGAGTATGCCCTGAGCATCACCAGGTGTGGCCCAAACACGAGCAAAAAGTAGGATCACCCATCAGACCCCTCGCCAGGCTGTATCTCTCGGAGTGCCCCAGAGGGGGCCGGGTGAGAGCCTCCTCCCCACCCCAGCAGCTGAAAACCTCCGGAACCCAACCGCCGCCATGCTCAGGGCCGCTCCCCACACGCTGTGGCCCAGTCTCACACACAAGTGAACCTTTCCTGGACCTCGAATGAGGCCTCGAGACCCATCATAAGACACACCCTACCTATTCTCCAAGAGTACCACACCACATTTGATGGGGCTCAAATAGTAGGCAACCAACCATAGAGGGAAATAAATATATTACATATATATATTTACAGATTTATACATATACGAAAGTTCACAAGACTCAACCTTTTTTTTTTTGCTTTTTTGGGTCACACCCAGCGATGCTCAGGGGTTACTCCTGGCTTTGCACTCAGGAATTACTCCTGGCGGTGCTTGGGGGACCATATGGGATGCCGGGGATTGAACCCGGGTCGGCCGCGTGCAAGGCAAACGCCCTACCCGCTGTGCTATCGCTCCGGCCCCAAGACTCAACCTTTAACAACATGTTAGTGATATCTTATAGGAGGTCTCAATGGCCCCTGTCAAAATAGAACGATCTTCACACTCTTTCCTCTAAGGATACTTTTTTGGTAGCATTTTCAGTGTTTTTCCATAACAAACAATACAATATACATTATTTTGGCTCTGCTTTGGGACAGGGATTGGGGTTTGGGATAGAAACATCCCAAATATGATGGTGGGAAGGTGTCATGGTGGTGGGATTGGTGTTCGAATAGTAAATGTAATCAAATATTATGGATTACCTTATAAAATAAAAAAAATCAATAAAAATGTAGGATCACAGAAGGGCCAGAGAGAGAGAGAGAGAAAGAGAGAGAGGAAGGGAGGGAGGGAGAGAGAGAAAGGGAGGGAGAGAGAGAGGGAGGGAGGGAGAGAGAGAGAGAGTACAGCGGGTCGGGCACTTGCCCTGCACAAGGCCAACCTGGGTTGGATGCCCAGCATCCCCTGTGATCGATTCCCCAGGCACCTTCAGGAGTGACCCCTGAGTAGGTAAAAGAGGAGTGAGCCCTGAGCACAACCAGGTGTGGCCCCCGAACCAAAACCAGAACAAGAAGGAATATAGGTGGGCAGGAAGTAAAACAATGCGAGAACGGACATCGGCATGTGGCGTCAGTGTTCACTTAAAGTTCTCCTGAGCCACACAGGTCAGCCACAGGGCTGCCTCAGGGAAGAGCCCTGTGTTGGGGCGCTTATCAGAAGACTGTGATCACAGTGTGGGACAAGAGCTCCCCGCTGCAGACACACGGGACCACAAGTGAACTCAACAGTTCTGAACACTTGAGTTCACGCAAGTGAACGCAACACTGCCAGGCTTCCCGCTCCCCACCCTCAGGAAACTGGCTACCACACTGTGGTCAGCCCGAGACAGGATGCCCCGAGGCAGAGAGCCTGGGGCCACAGGAGAGCTCCACCCCACCCTCCAGCTGCCAAGGGCCAACGTGGGCCTTTGAACTCCAGAGCCCAGGAAGTCTCAGGCAACTGGCGGGATGCAGGACCATGCTGTTTGTGGGTGACAAGCTTTCCCAGAGTCAGCTGCTTGCAGGCATCACCGCTTATCAATCTTTCTTTGTTTCGCTGCTTAAATTAATAGAATTATTTTTTCTTCCTGACAGTCAAACTAGACCTGGGAGCCCCACCAATACACGGCAAACATCTGCTAAAGGAAAAAACAGGAGGCTCCGTCCTCAGAACTCCTGACGAGAGAGTTCAGACAGATTCCCTGCCCTTGTACGCGTGAATCCACTTGATCCTTGGTCCAACACTGGTGGATGTGGATGAACAATCGTAACAAAGTAGCACATCTTGCAGAATGAAAAAAACAGCCTAAAACCAGCCTCTACCTGCGGCCCTGGAGGGGAACACTGTTTCCTTCCTCCTTGCTTTGCTCAGTCAGTCTGTCACTAGGAGCTGGCCACACTGGGCATTCCTGGACTCCTGACATGCCCCACCCAGCTCTGCCTCCGTGGTCACGTGACTGCTCCTTTCCTGTGCATCTGACTTCATTCAGAATCTCCTCCTCTGGAGATCAGGACGCCAGTGTCATTGAATCGAGGACCCATGAATTTCTGATGACTTCACCTTAGCTCATGGCTACAACCCCTTTGCCAAATAAGGTCACAAGAGAAGGCACTGCGGATCCAGCAGCAGAGTATCTTTTTCAGAGACACACTAGCAAAGGAAGTCTAAGACGTTATCTGGGGGGTGGGGAAGGGACAGCAAACATGTGTTGGGCCTGGGGAGCCTGACCCGGGTCCAGGAACAAGGCAAACCTCACTCAAAGCCTTCCCCTCCCCACACGCACTTCCCTGCACGGCTCACACCCCAGGCATGTGCAACACTAAAACATGCTCTGAGAGATGA
This sequence comes from Sorex araneus, assembly GCF_027595985.1. Lineage (NCBI taxonomy): Eukaryota > Metazoa > Chordata > Mammalia > Eulipotyphla > Soricidae > Sorex > Sorex araneus. The sequence goes on from NC_073309.1 coordinate 23,209,837, forward strand.
AATGCTTAGCCCCTGGCCGCCCACAAGAGGGGCTGCGGGACCCGGTCCACCTGTGCCCACCCCAAACAGTCCCCTGTGTCGGAGGCCACAGCGGCTGCCCCAGAAAGTTCTGAGGAAAAGCCCAGGATTAAGGAATCCTGATGTATGAGACCATCAGCTCCGTCCCTGCTCTGTTTGCAAGGGGACAGCGAACCTCAGGCCTTTTTTTCTTGGCTTCTCCTCAGTAAGAAAAGTCCTCGAGGGAAACAAAGCTCCAGAGACTCATGGTGCCACCGCACCCCACCCCCCGCCAATGGCTGTGATAGGGAAGTTCCGGGTACCAGACTGTTTTTGTTCTAGCCTCCCAAGCAGTGCTCAGGCTACTCCCAGCGACACTTGGCCAGCTGGTCAGCTCAGCGCGTGGCCCACAGGTTCTCAGGCCAACAGGGCCACACCTGACAGTGCTCTAAGGTCCACGCAATGCAGGGACAGACGAAAGGGCTTGCACCTGCGAGGCATGGGCCAGTGGCCCGGAACTCTCTTTGGTCCCTCAAACTGCTTTTCAAGTCTATAAACTCACAACTTTTTAATCCACCACCAAGACATGAAATGCTCCCAAGCAGGGCTGAAAAGGTGAGGGGTGAGGGCACCTCTCTGCAAATGGTCACCTCGGCAAGCTCCTGGTCAAGACCTCCGGAGCAAGAAAAGAGGCTGAAGGCGAGGTGGAGGGGCAAAAGGCAGATCCGCCAACCTCAGCCGAACACACCTGTTACCTGTGAGGTTCAAACGTTCAAACGTTCACTGGACACCTCCATGGAGCGACTGAGGAACTAACGCCATGGGAGACGCTGGTGCCAGGGTTTTTCAGGAGATGCATCTCCTAGTTCCTTCAGAGATAAGTTCGCTGCCAGGATGAGCGCTGGGCTCTGCTTCAGCAGAAGCTACGAGGACCGGACTGGGCTTGTCCTGGCTTCCATGGCTGTTCCTTATTTCAACACCAGCAAGTTCGCAGAACTCGCTTCTATTCCTGTCTTTTGGTGAATGTTTGGAATCATTTTTTGAAAAAGGCCTTTTAGCCGCCGCCCTCCCCCCAAAAAAAAAGAAGTCTGGATTGTGCCTAACAAAAGATTGAGTTCCACACTTTTTTTTTTTTTAAGCAAGTACAAGTTGCCAACTAGAAAACCTCAGCCCCTGACTCTCAAACCCACGCCGGGAGGCAGGGAAGAGCAGAGCAGTCGCTCCTGTGGACCCATAAACCAAACAGCCACGGGACTAGTCAGCGGCGGGACGCGGGAGGCGCATCGCTCCTGCAAGAGCCGGGCCAGGCAGGAGAGGAGGGCAGGACCACACCCGGTCGCGCTGGACCGGCGCGAGAAGTTCAGGTCCAGAGACCGGGAGGAGATGCAGGAGCGCAGGGACGGTGTGCGGCCGCGCTCGATCCCTCCCCGCGCCGCGGACTTACCGTCTCCACGCTCCCCAGCGGCTGCGCGCGGCCACGGGGGTCCCTCGCCCCGCGGCCCTCGCCCCTGCACTCTCGCCCCGCAGTCCCGCTCACCGCGCCCCTCGCCCACCCACACCTCTCGCCCCTGCGCCCGCGTCCAGCGCCCCGCGCCCCTGCGCCCCTGCGCCCCTGCGCGCAGGTGGACAATCGCCGGGACTCACCGCGCTGCAGCCCCGCCGCACCGCGCTCGAAACTGAAAGCAAGCGGCGAGCGGGGCACCGGGACGCTGCGGGCCGGCAGCTGCCGGGAAATCACGTGGATTCTCTGTGCCCGAGCCGCGCGGCCAGCGGTGGGCGGAAACCCGTGCCCACAGCGCCCGAGGCCCCGAGG